>NC_049208.1:7826771-8135937 GCF_013347855.1 Anguilla anguilla | reverse complement strand
GGAGACCTACACATACACATTTCTATTGATTTTTTACCCAGAATAAACACGCAAAAATGAGTTTTACTTCCAAAATAATCTCAGACATCACTTTTCTTCAAAAAAGTGAAGTGATATATATATATATATATATATATATATATACAGGTGAGGCCAAAAGTTTACTTACACCTAGGCTAAAGATATGCAAACTCAGTTTATCACAACTCTGCATATTTCATGTTACCGTACATTTCTATTGGCAAGACAGTTAGGGCATCTACTTTGTTCACATCCGAGGTAATTTGAAAACAATCAATTGGAGACAAAACTTATTAAACACCTACGTATATCACCCAAGTGAATAAGTAATTGTGCCCTTAAACTTAACTGGTTACACGACTTTCAGCAATAATAACTGCAACCAAATGCTTCCTATAAGTTGATATCAGTCTTTCACTAGCTATGGAGGAATTTTACCCCACTATTTGCAGAACTGCTTTAATTCAGACAAATTTGTGGTTTTGAGCATGAACTTCTCGTTTCTGATACAGCTCCAGCATCTCTGTTGGGCTCCAGTCAGGACTGACTAGGCCACTCAAACACTTTTTTTTTCTTTTTTTCAGAAATTTCGATGTGGATTTTCTTTAGTGTTTTGGATCATTGACTTGATAAGAACATTGCGTAATTTCATTTGTGAAATATGCCTACAACCATATTCGATCATAAAATGTGTGTAACAATGTTTCCACACTGATGAAGCTAGTGTCCTAAACAACAAAGGGAGAGGCGGAGCAGTTAGGTAGCTGTTTAAAGGACAAAGGAAAGAGGTTTTTTAGAGTGTGCCACTCTCCGTTCACTCCTAAGTGCCAGAGATCGGGGTGCAGTAGATAGTAGTTGAAATTGTGGCCGTTTGGTGGCTTCTTCCACTGGTGGTGCAGTCATTGCCCAACAAGCATTGCGCTTCATGCTGAGAGGAAGGAAATAAACATTCTTAACTAAACTGCATCATCTTGAGGTTTATATTTTAAGCTGGAGCACAAGCAAGGTTCTGTGGTTTGAAAATGGGGAAGGATAAAAAGCATGTGAAAACTACAGTGGCTCTGAAGTGCAAAACACAAAACAAAAAGAAAACGCAAAAACAAAAACTTTCGGCCCAGAGGTGCAGATGCAACATACAAAAACAAAAAGGAGTGGTCCTGAGGTGCAGATGCAACATACAAAAACAAAAACATGCAGCCCTGAAGTGCAAAACACAAATACAAAAAGAAAATGCAAAAACAAAAATGTGCAGCCCTGAAGTGAAAAACACAAATATAAAAAGAAAATGCAAAAACAAAAAGGAGCAGCCCTGAGGTGCAAAACACAAACATACAACAACTAGCAACCCTGAGGTGCAAAACACGAACATACAAAAACAAAAACGTGCAGCCCTGTGGTGCAGATGCAACATCCAAAAACAATAACTAGTAGCACTGTTGCACTTCGGGGCTACTAGTTTTGTTTTGTATGTTGCATCTGCACCTTGGGGCTGTTTGTTGTTGTATGTTTCTGTTTTGCACTTCGGGGCTACTAGTTTTTGTTGTTGTATCTTGCATCTGCACCTCAGGGCTGCTAGTTTTTGTATGTTTGTGTTTTGCACCTCAGGGCTGCTCCTTTTTGTTTTTGTATGTTGCATCTGCACCTCTGGGCCAAAAGTTTTTGTTTTTGCATTTTCTTTTTGTTTTTGTGTTTTGCAATTCAGAGCCACTGTAGAAAATGCTTCTTTCTGCAAATATTTACATACTGTGGAAGGCAAAAAGGTTTTTAAATGCTGCGGTACAAAGGCTTATATTCTCTGATTGGCCATAATTTGGTGATTGGCAACCATTTGGTAAAACCTATAGGCATGGCAATGGCTTCTGATTATATATTTGGAGACTCTGTCCACAAAATGCAACCATGTTTAATAGATCTCCAGCTGTGGTCCTTGGATTTTTATTCATCCTCCAACAGGCTGGTTTATCTATGTTTTTTATTCTATGTTTTTGCTGTGTTTTTTTGTCTTGGTTTGTAAGCATTTAATGACTCGTGAACATGAACAACTGAACATGAACAAGCCTTTATCTTGTTTCATCTAAGAGCAAAACAGCAAGTGAGACATTGGTTTCCTGTTTCACCATAGTGAAATAGAAGGCCATAGAAAGCCACAGCACAGTGCCCTAAGATTAACATGAACCTGGCAAAAGTAGCAGATTCAATATTGTTAATGCAGATGAATCTCTGTTGGATTTTAGAATAATAATTAAGAAAATGTATATTATTAGTTAAAAATCTTTTTGTCCCTCTCTTTAGTACAAAATAATATAATTTTTCAGCTTTTTTGAGCATACAACCCATTACCTGTAGTGTTTATTTCAGACAGTCAATTTTTATCAGGGGTGTCATACTTTTCCTTCGAAGTACACGGAGGAAAACCAATGCGGACACGGGGAGGATATGCGAACTCCACACAGAAAGGCCCAGGCCAGGATTTGGGACTTTTAATTATTTTCAGAGGACAGCAGAGGATGGCCTTTATTTCTGCTTTTTCACATGTACTGTTTGTGGTACTTTTAATTTTAGGATTCACACAGGGGCAGGAAATGTGACTCATACTGCATGTCATTGAATAAAATTTGCATTAACTTAGATAGTTTCATGCAGAAGCAAACACTTCACACTTCTATAGAGAGGCAGTTTGGATCAGTGCAACTGAATCTTCTGTGTGTATATTCGGTTGGAACGTTGACACTGAAAACCATGTTGCTGTGTGTCTGGCTGGTCAGCAGTCTGATTCACATGATCTCAGGTGAGTTGATCATTTTCTCTAACCCATTGATGCTTTCAAAGAGCTTCACTCAAACCTTAAATATAAGCTTGCAGTTACAGTCGTGTGTCTATGTGCTATCTATAGTGCCATAGAGGTATAGAGAGAATGATGCACAGACTTCTGGGTATCATTCTCAACAGCTAAGCCTGTTCTCATTTTCCTGTGTTAAACTGAGTGTAGTTTTCAATATAGGAAAAAAAACACTGTGTTCCCTTGTGGGCATGTAAGTATCAATTATTAGATTGTGACTGCATTTAAAGAGGCTGTACATAAAACTGTGCATGACTGAAAACAGTGTACTTGACTGATTTGAACCTGAAGTGATTGTTTCTTTGGAAATGTGTATGTCAGGATTCTGCTCAGTTTCTGATTTTCCTTTTATTGGCCGCCAGATGGCGGCACTTCAGTTTTGTGTTTCTGTTCGTTCCCCCTCTTTGGTGTTTAATTGTATTATTGTTTTCAATTATTCAATCATTGTCTTTGCTCGTGTCTCGTTCTCCATTCCCTCTTTGGTGTGATTGTGAATTGTGCCCTCCTATGTCTTGTTAGTTTTCTGTCTATTTAAGTTCTTTGCTTCCCTGACTCGGGTGCTGGTTCCTTGTGTTTCTGCCTGTGGGTATCAGCCCGTGTGTTTCTGCCCGTGTTCTGCCTCGTTAGGTATCTCTGCTCATGTTCTGCTCGTCGCGTATCTCTGTTATTCAAGTTTTTCGAGTTCCCTGCTTTTTTTAAAGTTTTCGTGAAATGCCCCTCGTGGACTTTTGTTTGTTCTGTTTTCCTTTTTTTTTAAGTAAAGTCTTTGTTTAAACTTTCCTTTTGAGCTTAGTGTTTTTTTTTTTTTACACTCCACACTTGGGTCCTTACCCCAACCCTGACAGAATAGTGCAAAATATCAAATACGTAATACAAAATATATATTTACCCCGGTGGACGTTTAAATCTGAAACGGTTTAACTCATGCTCTGAACTCCATGACAAAACCCAGAAATTCATGGAAAAACTTCTGATTTTAGAGTAAAGAAACGCATCTTTTAAACTTTGAACTCATATCTATGAACACTACTTAATCTGTTCTGGATAAAGGTATTTATCTAATATGGAGGAAGTACTGTTCCTATACTAATTGTAAATAGTTGTGAACAAAATGCATTTTAACTAATTAAAAACCCACAGTGCCAACTACCTACCTAATGAACGAATGGTGATTTGTAATTATTTCAATGATATTTATGTTACATTTATATGACATTTTGGAGACATCATTGTCCAGAGTAGCATACATGTCTATTTCCCTGACCATTGTCCAATAGACCACAATGGAAATAAGCCCTTGGCTTTATAGTGTTTTATTCCTTCAAATTATTTTGGTATTTGGGGCATCTCTGCTCAGAGTGGCCACATGTATTTTTTAATGATCTTCAAAAAAAAGAAAGTATTTAAATTAATCAATCCCCATACAGCAGACTCATAATAAGTCACTCTCTGTTGCAGGCTGTTCTCTATTTGCACCCAAGGAGGTCACTGGGTACACAGGAGGCTCCGTGGTCCTGCCTTGCTACTGCACTGAGGGACAGCCAACACCGAACACTGCCAGATGGTTTTTTTTTCCAGATCCTTCCAGTGTCATACTTTGGTCGTATTCCAATGAAGGGCACGACAAATACAAAGACCGGGTGATTATTTCTACCACCCCTGGAAACCTGTCTCTCCATCTCTCAAATCTCACTCTGTCAGATGGGGGTAAATACATCTGTGAAGCAGATACTCACAACAGAGACATCTTTCTCACAGTGAAAGGTAAATTTGACCACATTTGCCCATAGCATGTCAAGGACGGGGTGACACTGGGTTACACAAGGGCTCTATCAGTTTTATGTAACCTTACAGTAAATGTATTTGTTTCATTGCACAAACATGCAGAATAAAAATTGTCATTATAGGATGAGTCACATTACTTCTGCGCCAAAGTTGAGCGGACGTTTAATCGTAGGTTTGTACGGTGAGTTTTGATATGAGGTTCTGTTTTAAACCTTAAATTTCCTTTAACTATTTCTCATTAGATTATTTTGATACATTAAACGGCATGCAACATTTATTTATATTAGGGCAGAATCAAGTACAACATCCCTTCTGCAATGTTTGAGTACTTCAAGGCTTGCTTCACAGGGGTGTCTTCAACAACAACTAACCAACGTGTTGTAACTGGAATTCTGTACTCATATCTCTCAAACTCAAGTCATTATCACCGTAATTATTGTCATAATTATTGCCTATTGCATCTTGTAAATTGTGAACAATTTGACTTCAAACTATTAAACTGAAGGTGTGGGAGGGCCTAGGTCAGACATCCAATCAGGCGTGCTTATATCTTCTAATCTCACCCCCATATTTTTCCCTCTCTCTCTCTCTCTCTCTCTCTCTCTCTCTCTCTCTCAATCATTGCCTTTGCTCGTGTCTCGTTCTCCCTTCCCTCTCTGGCATGATTGTGAATTGTGCCCTCCTGTGTCTTGTTAGCCTTCTGTCTATTTAAGTTCTTTATTTTCCTAACTCGGGTGCTGGTTCCTTGTGTTTCTGCCCGTGTGTATCTGCACGTGTTTCTCCCCGTGTGTGTGTGTTTCGGCTCGTGTTCTGACTCGTTGCGTATCTCTGTTATTCAAGTTTTTCGAGTTCCCTGCTTTTTAAAAAGTTTTCGTGAAATGCCCCTCGTGGACTTTTGTTTGTTCTGTTTTCCTTTTTTAAGTAAAGTCTTTGTTTAAACTTTCCTTTTGAGCTTAGTGCTTTTTTTACCCTCTGCGCTTGGGTCCTTACCCCAAACCCTGACAGTATAGTGCAAAATATCAAATTTATCTTACAAAAAATATATTTACCCCGGCAGGCATTTAAGTCCGAAACGGGTTAAACTTTTAACTAAAATTTGAACTCATATCTATGCCAACTACCTAATGAACGAATGGTGATTTGTACTTATTTCAAACATGTTTATATTACATTTATATGACATTTCGGAGACATCATTGTCCAGAGTGGCATACATGCCTATTTCCCTGACCACTGTGCTATACTGCCACCAGGTCTTAACGGACCACGATGGAAATAAGCCCTTGGCTTTATACTGTTTTATTACTTCAAATTGTTTTGATATTTGTGGCATCTCTGCTCAGAGTGGCCACATGTATTTTTAAATGATCTTCAAAGAAAAGAAAAAATTTCAATTAATCAATCCCCATACAGGAGACTCATAACAAGTTTCTCTCTGTTGCAGGCTGTTCTCTATCTGCACCCACAGAGGTCACTGGGTACACAAGAGACTCCGTGGTCCTGCCTTGCTACTGCACTGAGGGACTGCCCACACCGAACACTGTCAGATGGTATTTTTCTCAAGATAGTTCCAGTGTCATACTTTGGTCGTATTCCAATGAAGGGGACGACCAATTCAAAGACCGGGTGATTATTTCTACCACCCCTGGAAACCTGTCTCTCCATCTCTCAAATCTCACTCTGTCAGATGGGGGTAAATACATTTGTCAAGCAGATGATGGGCACAACAGACACATCAGTCTCAAAGTGAAAGGTAAATTTGACCACATTTGCCCATACCATGTCAAGGACGGGGTGACACTGGGTGACACAAGGGCTCTATGAGTTTTATGTAACTTTACAGTAAATGTATTTGTTTCATTGCACAAACATGCAGAATAAAAATCATCATTATAGAATGAGTCACATTACTTCTGCGCCAAAGTTGAGTGGAAGTTTGACAGACTGAGGCCTGCTTGCACCTGGTGTGCTGTTGGCAGTAACTACGGCAGCAGCAACCCAAAATACCCAATGTGTACCACCAGGGGCGCCTTACGTGTGGGCGGAGTTTAAGACAATTCCAAGGGCCCTGACCAAAAGAGGCCCTCAAAAACTGTGCCATAACTGTACAGTGATAGGGTGGCCCGGGATCATGGGGCCCCAGAATCCCTGGTGGTGACCTTGTGCACCAGCACTGTACCAGAGCCTTATTTTAATGGTGCAAAATGTCGGCAAACAGTTCTAATGGAATCGAAAGTAAATGGCACATGTTGTATACATGGACGTACATAAAATGATATTTTTCCAAAGTTGCTATTTTCATCCTCGTTTTTTGACGTTTGCGTTGGGTGTGTGAAACCACAGCAGGATTGGTCTTTGGCGGTGTTAATTTTTTCAAACACTGCACAGTGATATTTCAGCACAGTCTGGCGCTAAGAACCTGGTCTTACCCACAACCTGAAACATGTGCCAGCAATACCACAGGACCTCTATAATGGCAAGTTGTTAAAAAAATAAACATTTCCTTTCTGTGCTTCTGCAGATATTGACAAAGGTTTTATTTTGTAGAAGCCACAACCCGGTCTCCAACCACAACCAAGCACACATCCACACATGGAAGCAAGCCACCCCCCAAAACGGAGATCTCTGAAGACCTGAAAAACTCCATCTTGTACGCGACCATTGCTGTTGTTGCCGCAGTCGCAGTGTGTGGGGCTGTGTTATTTTACTGCAGATTTAAATCCAGGAAAAATGCACGTGTGGAATCCAGAGAAGAACAAGAGATGGGGACCGGGGAGCAGGAGGAGGAAGAGAATGCTGATTCAGTGACATATTCTACTGTTGTTCACAGTAAAACTGTGAAAAATACAAACATCCAAAATCAAAGTGAAGACTCCACAGAATATGCTTCCATTAAACTTGGAATGTCATCAAATTTATAGAAATACCTCGTACACACGCACACGCATTCACACAAACACACACACACACACACACACACACACAAACACATTCATATATGCACATACACACACACCATCTGTAGCAAAGAGAGCAGTTTGTAACAATGAGATCATTTATATTTAATGTAAACAATGTTTGTGAATTTCTTTTGTGAATCATGTAAAGTATATAGGATCAGGATGAAGTTCTATATTATTTTGTATTTTGCATCTCAGTACTTCTAGGTGCACTGCATTATAGCATGATGTTAGTTTAACTTGCAAAGACCTCTGATTATTAATAATTGTAATGATAAAATTTTGCATTAAAAATGTATGTGTATTGATACTGTAGTATTTCTTTATATTATCTCATGTGCAACAATGGAATGGAATTATGGTATGAGCATGGATAACTATCTTATTATTTAATGTATGAAATTGTTTAAATAATATATCTGTGGAGACAGAAAATCACTAATACCAATGCATTTGTTCCATTTTTATTTCAGAAGGTATACTAGCTAGTTTGCTCATTAGCTGGACGAGTAGGCTACCCAAGTTGGTTAGCAAGCTACCAGCAAATAAGCTTGTGATAGAGATTGTTTGCTGACAAGCTCACAATATTGTTCCAGAAATGCACACACTAAGGTTAATCAAGGAAACAGTTTTCCTATGATAATGTGAGACCAGCCACATCCTCAGATCATGAAGCGTGGGGCTTTATTTATGAAAAAAGTATGCAAACATTGACACAAAAGCAGCTTCGTAACTGACCGTTAAGTGAGTTGTGGTAATGTCCAAATCAATAAGGAAAGCTTTTACAAAGCAAATAGCCTACTATACATACCAATGTGGTGTGCGCTTATAATAAATGCCAGTAAGGTGGCTTTTTCTTTTCCATTAACCACTTGAAGCGTGCAAAAGATGATACTATGCCAATGCAGCAAGCAAATTAGCTGAGCACATTTAACATTAAGCCCTTAACTAACTTAAAAAGCCAAACACGTTGATGATTACAATGAATTTCTTTAACAAATATTATAGACCATTTCAAATCCATAAGGTCACCCCAAAGTAGATGGTTTTCAACTCCATCTAGTGTCCCTAATTTCCAAATCTGAAGCTCTCTCCATGACCTCCATGGGTACCAATCCTCTCGTTGTCTCTTTTGATGGCATTGAGTAAACATATAACAGCAAAAAAGCATGTTGTTTGTTATAGCAAATCAGAGGTGGCATAATTGTTATAGTAGCTAAATTATTTTGGGCACCTAGCATACAATCCCCCCTACAATTGATTCAGAAATCATACTATCCCAGTGTGCACTGGGTAAGAGGCAGGATTACACCTGTGGATAGGCAGCCAACCTATCACAGGGCACACACACTATTCACTCACATGCTCATACCTCTGGGAAATTTAGAGTCTCCAATTAGCCTACCTGCATGTCTTTGGATTGCGGGAGGAAATGGGAGTACCCGGAGGAAACCCATGCAGTCACAGAAAGGGGCTGGGATTCGTACCCAGGACCTTTTTGCTGCGAGGGGACAGTGTTTCCCACTGCACCACCGTGCCGCCCCACAAATAAGGTGCACATTTTTAATTGTAAAAACTATAATAAATTTTAATTTAATTTTATTTTATTTATTTCTGCTTTTTCATATGTGCAGTTCAAGGTACTTCCCATTTTAGGATTCACGCAAGGGCACACAAAGTCCTCTAAACAGAAATAAATAAAAATTTATAACAGCTGTGCTGCTTTCCCGCCAGTGCAACCTGCAATCAGCCCATTACCCCGGCGTGCATGCCACACGTGGATCCCAGTGAATCCAGCACAGCGAAGCCGGTGGCTTGTCAGGCTCACCTCCTGACACGAAGGCTTTCCTCACTGGGGGCCCTAAGCAGTCTTGTTGAGGGGGGGGGGTGGGGTGCTCTTTGAATATGTCGAGCGTTAGGTGGGGTGGGGGGGATGCTCTTTGAATATGTCAAGCATTAAGGGATATCGTTGCGATAGGAGATGAATACCGCATGGGGGCCCCCTGGTGGCCACGGGGGCCCTAAGCAGCCACTTAGTTCCCTTATGCCTCGGGTCGGCCCTGGTTTGGACATTACCACAACTCACTTAACGGGAAGTTACGAAGCTGCTTGTGTGTCAATGTTTACTTTTTTCATAAATAAAGCCCCACGCTTCATGATCTGAGGATGTGGCTGGTCTCACATTATCATAGGAATACTGTTTCCTTGATTAATCTTAGTATGTGCATCTCTGGAACAATATTGTAAGCTTGTCAGCAGACATAACCTCCATCACAAGCTTATTTGGTGGTAGCTTGCTAATCAACTTGGGTAGCCTACCCGTCCAGCTAATGAGCAAATTAGCTAATATACCTTCTGAAACAAAAATGGAACAAATGCATTGGTATTAGCAATTTTATGTCTTCACAGATATATTATTTAAACAATTTCATACATTAAATAATAAGCTAGTTATCCATGCTCATACCATAATTCCATTCCATTGTTGCACATACGTTAATATAAAGAAATACTACAGTATCAATACACATACATTTTTTAATGCAAAATATTAGAATTTTATCATTACAATTTTTAATAATCAGAGGTTTTTATAAGTTAAACTAACGTCATGCTATAATGCAGTGCACCTAGAAGTACTGAGACGCAAAATGCAAAATAATATAGAATTTAATCCTGATCCTATATACTTTACACAACTCACAAAAGAGATTTACATAGCTCAGGAGGTAAGAGCAGTTGTCTGGCAGTCGGAGGGTTGCCGGTTCAATCCCTAGCCCTGGACGTGTCAAAGTGTCTCTGAGCAAGACACCTAACCCCTAATTGCTCCGAACGAGCTGATTGGTACCTTGCATGGCAGCCTTTCACCGTTGGTGTGTGAGTGTGAGTGTGAGTGTATGTGTGAAAGGGTGAATGAGAGGCATCAATTGTAAAGCGCTTTGGATAAAAGCGCTATATAAATGCAGTCCATTTACCATTACTAAATTTTGCGTGTGCATATGTGAATGCTTTTTGTGTGCGTGTGTACGAGGTGTATTTCTATAAATATGATGACATTCCAAGCTTAATGGAAGCATATCCTGTGGAGTTTTCACTTGGATTTTGGATGTTTGTATTTTTCACTGTTTTACTGTGAACAACGGTAGAATATGTCACTGAATCAGCATTCTTCTCCTCCACTTGCTCCCCGGTCCTCATCTCTTGTTCTTCTCTGGATTCCACATGGACCTAACTCTGCAGTAAAATAACACAGCCCCACACACTGCGACCGCGGCAACAACAACAGCAGTGGTCGCGTACAAGATGGAGTTTTTCAGGTCTTCAGAGATTTTCTTGCTTCCATGTGTGGATGTGTGCTTGGTTATGGTTGGAGACCGGGTTGTGGCTTCTACAAAATAAAACCTTTGTCAATTTCTGCAGAAGCACAGCAAGGAAATGTTGTGTTTTTTTTTTTTTAAACAACTGCCCATTATAGAGGTCCTCTGGTATTGCTGGCTTACTATTCAGGTTGTGGGTAAGACCAGGTTCTTAGTGCCAGACTGTGCAGGACCACAGAATCAGCTGAAATATCACCATGCCGTGTGTATGCACAAATTGCAACCCCAACAGACCAATCCCGCGGTGGTTCCATTGGGCTCTGTCACTGGCATGGTACAGTGCTGGTGCACAGGGTCACCACCATGATCCCGGGCCACCCTATCTCTGTACAGTTACTGTTATTGTTTCTTTAACAGAGCAACTTAAACAATTAAAATTCATGCCATGGTCAAATATGTCCCACCCATCCAGCTCACCTGCAGCCAATGGGGAATTAACCTGTGAGAGGTTTTACATTTATATAATGTTGCCATTTGAAGATCCCATTTAAAGTTTTCCCCTGGAAACCTGTCTCTCCATCTCTCAGATCTCATTCTGTCAGATGGGGGTACATACAGGTGTGAAGCAGATGGGCACTACAGAGACATCAGTCTCACAGTTATACATAGATTTGACCAGTTGTGTTTAAAAGTTTAAATGGGCTGTGGGAAATGTCGTCTTCAAATGACAACATTCCATGGGTGGGACATATTTGGCTGTGGTGCTGTATGTGAATTGAGATTAAACTGAAGGTGTGGGAGGGCCTAGCTGAGACATCCAATCAGGCGTGCTTATATCTCTTAATCCCACCCCCATATTCCTCTCTCTCTCTCTCTCTCTCTCTCTTTCTCTCTCTCTCTCTCTGCAGGGTGTGTTCTGTCTGATTCTGAATCCATACACATCACTGGGTTCACAGGAGACTCAGTCATCCTGCCCTGTGCCTGTATTGATGTGCAGAGGAAACCTGAACGGGTCAAATGGACTGCACACCCTGGAGGTCAAAGCACTGTTATATTTCCACAAAGTCCTCCCGGTGTCAACGATCGCTACAAACACAGAGTGCAGGTTTTGGACTCCATTTCCCCTGGAAACCTGTCTCTCCATCTTTCAGATCTCACTCTGTCAGATGGGGGTACATACAGGTGTGAAGCAGATGTAAACCACAGAGACATTAGTCTCACAGTTATACATAGATTTGACCAGTTGTGTTTAAAAGTTTAAATGGGCTGTGGGAACTCTTCAACTGACAACATTCTATGGGTGGGACATATTTGGCTGTGGTGTTGTACGTGAATGGAGATTTTCTGGGCCTTTCCCAGTTATATTGTACAAGAGTATTGAATAGGAGACCTACACATACACATTTCTATTGATTTTTTACCCAGAATAAACACGCAAAAATGAGTTTTACTTCTAAAATAATCTCAGACATCACTTTTCTTCAAAACAGTCTCCTTTTCTTACCTCATGTATATATATATATATATATATATATATATATACAGTTGAGGCCAAAAGTTTACTTACACCTAGGCTAAAGATATGCAAACTCAGTTTATCACAACTCTGCACATTTCATGTTACCGTACATTTCTATTGGCAGGTCAGTTAGGGCATCTACTTTCTTCACATCAGAGTTCATTTTAAAACAATCAATTGGAGACAAAACTTATCAAACACCTACATATATCACCCAAGTGAAAAAGCAATTGTGCCCTTAAACTTAACTGGTTACACCACCTTCAGCAATAATAACTGCAACCAAACGCTTCCTATAAGTTGATATCAGTCTTTCACTAGCTATGGAGGAATTTTACCCCACTATTTGCAGAACTGCTTTAATTCAGACAAATTTGTGGTTTTGAGCATGAACTTCTCGTTTCTGATACAGCCCCAGCATCTCTGTTGGGCTCCTGTCAGGACTGACTAGGCCACTCAAACACTTTTTTTTCTTTTAATCAGCAATTTCGATGTGGATTTTCTTTAGTGTTTAGGATCATTGACTTGATAAGAACATTGCGTAGTTTCATTCATGAAACAT
This sequence comes from Anguilla anguilla, assembly GCF_013347855.1. NCBI lineage: Eukaryota > Metazoa > Chordata > Actinopteri > Anguilliformes > Anguillidae > Anguilla > Anguilla anguilla. Next base: position 8,122,934 of record NC_049208.1, on the reverse strand, counting down.
GCCTACAACCATATTCGATCATAAAATGTGTGTAACAGTGTTTCCACACTGATGAAGCTGCAGAAAAATATGGGGAAGATTGGTCAGATGTGACCTCTACAATGGCAGCTGTATAAGACCAGGGGCCAGGGACCTTGCAAAATTGCATGGTCTAACAAGTTCAGGAAGATTTTCTTTATTTCTTTATTTTTTTCACAGGTAGGTGAGCTGATGAATGAACCTAAGAGCGATGAGAGAACCTAAGATTTGCCTGTACTGCAACCCTTGCCAGTGTATTCTTCTGGTCGAAAGAACAAATGAAATATTTTCTTGTTTTTCTTCAGTTTTGCTGAACTGCATGTTCAGTATACAACCAGTGCACATTTGTTTTATTCTCCCACAGTGTCATTTCTTTCACAAACATTTTATATACACATTTAATGTTTTAGCCAAGTTACTGGATATAATTGCATACCATTGTATTTGATATATGCCCTGTAATAATCATGCTCAAATGCAATAAAACCGGATGCCAAACCATCATCTATTTATATGTGTTCAGGCAAGAAACACAGTTGAACTACCACCATATAACAGGGTCTGACCTGATTAGCTATCCGCTAAAATCCTCTATTAAAAAGACGCAAAAAAGGGATGCCCTTTCCAAAAGAGCAGGAATTATTCCACCTTCCTCAGTGAACACTAAGGTCATATCTGGGCCAGACTGTCAGTCTGAGGTGGGACAGATCGCGCATGTCTCAGTGAAAAATAGCGAAAGGAAGGCAGGGAGACGTTGACCAGTGGCTACGCTAATATGACTCCGTGATGCATGAATTTTGCTCCTTTGCCTCCTGGCACACTTTCTACCAGGAAGGGGAAACCCTCTGAGAGGAAAAAGGAGAAATTAAAAAAATGATATTTTTTTTTAAAGGATAAAAGCAGAAAACATGCAAAAACACTTTAAATATTAACATACTGTGGAAGGCTGAATAGGTTTTTTTTTTTTTTAATTGCTTTAATCTTAATGGGCTACAGCTTTCAATCAAATGTAAATGTATATGTAAAAAAAAAAAAATGAAGCTGAAACACTGAAAACACCAAGAATGATTTGGTTTGCGTTTTCTCTCGCTTGTGGTGGGGTTGAGGTGGCCTGTTATTCTGCGGCACGATGGACAAAGTGATTCAAGTGCAAGTGGCCTAAGCAACAAAGGGAGAGTTGGTTAGAACAGTTTAAAGGATAAAGGAAAGGGTTTTATTTAGAGTGTGCTGCTCTCCGTTCACTCCTAAGTGCCAGAGATCGGGGTGCAGTAGTTTAAATTGTGGCCATTTAGTGGCTTCTTCCACTGGTGGTGCAGTCATTGCCCAACAAGCATTGCACTTCATGCTGAGAGGAAGAAAGTAAACGTTCTTAACTAAACTGCATCATCTCGAGATTTATATTTTTAGCTGGAGCACAAGCGAGGTTCTGTGGTTTGAAAATGGGGAAGGATAAAAAGCATGTGAAAACTACAGTGGCCCTGAAGTGCAAAACACAAAAAGAAAAAGAAAACGCAAAAACAAAAATTTTCGGCCCAGAGGTGAAGATGCAACATACAAAAACAGAAAGGAGTGGTCCTGAGGTGCAGATGCAACATACAAAAACAAAAACATGCAGCCCTGAAGTGCAAAACACAAATACAAAAAGAAAATGCAAAAACAAAACTTTCAACCCTGAAGTGCAAAACACAAATACAAAAAGAAAATGCAAAAACAAAAAAGAGCAGCCCTGGGGTGCAAAACACAAACATACAAAAACAATAACTAGTAGCCCTGAGGTGCAGATGCAAGATACAAAAACAATAACTAGTAGCCCTGAAGTGCAACAGTGCACTGTATGCAGGTTTTTGTTTTTGTATGTTGCATCTGCACCTCAGGGCTGCATGTTTTTGTTTTTGTATATTTGTGTTTTGCACCTCAGGGCTGCTAGTTTTTGTAGAGCCACCGTAGAAAACGCTTCTTTCATACTGTGGAAGGATAAAAAAGGTTTTTAGATGCTGCATTACATAGGTTTATATTCTCTGATTGGCCATAATTTGGTGATTGGCAACCATTTGGTAAAGTCTATAGGCATGGCAATGGCTTCTGATTATATATTTGGAGACTCTGTCCCCAAGATGCAACCATGTTTAATAGACCTACAGCTGTGGTCCTTGGATTTTTATTCATCCTCCACCAGGCTGGTTTATCACTGCTCCAGTGATTCAAAAGGACTTAATTATTGATCTAATGGCGAGTGGTGTTTTCTATGTTTTTTCTGTGTTTTTTTGTATTGGTTTGTAAGCATTTAATGACTTGTGAACATGAACAACTGAACATGAACAAGCCTTTATCTTGTTTCATCTGAGAGCAAAACAGCAAGTGAGACATTGGTTTCCTGTTTCACCATAGTGAAACAGAAGGACATAGATAGCCACAACACAGTGCCCTAAGATTAACATGAACCTGGCAAAAGTAGCAGATTCAATACGGTCAATGCAATATAATCTCTGTTGGATTTTAGAAGAATAATTAAGAAAATGTATATTATTAGTTAAAAATCTTTTTTCCCCTCTCTTTAGTACAAAATAATATAATTTTTCAGTTTTTTGAGCATAAAACCCATTACCTGTAGTGTTTATTTTAGACAGCCAATTTTTATCAGGGGCGTCATACTTTTCCTTCAAAGTACCCGGAGGAAAACCAATGCGGACACGGGGAGGACACGCAAACTCCACACAGAAAGGCCCAGGCCAGGATTTGGGACTTTTAATTATTTTTAGAGGACAGCAGAGGTACTTCTTGTGGTACTTCTAATTTTAAGATTCACGCAGGGGCAGGAAATGTGAGTCATACTGCATGTCACTGAAAAAAATTAGCATTAGCTTAGATAGTTTTGTGCAGAAGCAAACACTTCACACTTCCATAGAGAGGCAGTTTGGATCAGTGCAACTGAATCTTCTGTGTGTATATTCGGTTGGAAAGTTGACACTGAAAACCATGCTGGTGTGCGTCTGGCTGGTCAGCAGTCTGATTCACATGATCTCAGGTAAGTTGATCATTTTATTTGACCCATTGATGCTTTCAAAGAGCTTCACTCAAACCTTAAATATAAGCTTGCAGTTACAGCCGTGTGTCTATGTGCTATCTATAATCCCATAGAGGTAAAGAGAGAATGATGCACCGTCTTCTGGATATCATTCTCAACAGCTAAGCCTGCTCTCATTTTCCTTTGTTAAACTGAGTGTAGTTTTCAATATAGGGAAAAAAACCCTGTGTTCCCTTGTGGGCTTGTATGTATCAATTATTAGATTGTGATTGCATTTAAAGAGTCTGTACATAAAACTGTGCATGACTGAAAACAGTTTACTTGACTGATTTGAACCTGAAGTGATTGTTTCTTTGGAAATGTGTATGTCAGGATTCTGCTCAGTTTCTGTTTTCCTGTTATTGCCCGCCAGATGGCGGCACTTCAGTTTTGTGTTTCAGTTCGTTCTCCCTCTTTGGTGTTTAATTGTATTATTGTTTTCAATTATTCAATCATTGTGTTTGCTCCTGTCTCGTTCTCCCTTCCCTCTCTGGTGTGATTGTGAATTGTGCCCTCCTGTGTCTTGTTAGGCCTCTGTCACTTTAAGTTCTTTGTTTCCCTGACTTGGGTGCTGGTTCCTTGTGTTTCTGCCCGTGCGTATCTGCCCATTTATTCTGCGCCATGGTTAAGTGGAAGTTTAATCTTAGGTTTGCACAGTGAGTTTTGATAAGAGGTTCTGTTTTAAACCTTAAATGTCATTTATCTATGTCTCATTAGATTATTTTGATACATTAAACAGCATGCATCATTTATTGATATTATGGCAGAATCAAGTACAACATCCCTTCTGCAATGTTTGAGTACTTCAAGGCTTGCTTCACAAGGGTGTCTTCAGCAACAACTAACCAATGTATTGTAACTGGAATTCTGTACTCATATCTCTCAAACTCAAGTCATTATCACCGTAATGATTGTCATAATTATTGCCTATTGCATCTTGTAAATTGTGAACCATATGACTTCAAGCTATAAAACGGAAGGTGTGGGAGGGCCTAGGTGAGACATCCAATCAGGCATGCTTATATCTCCTAATCTCACCTCTCTTTCTCTCTGCAGGCTGTGTTCTTTCTGGTTCTAAACCCAAAGACATCACTGGGTTCACAGGAGACTCAGTCGTCCTGCCCTGTGCCTGTACTAATGTGCAGAAGAAACCTGAATGGATCAGATGGATTGTACACCCAGGAGGCCCAAGCACTGTTATATTTCCACAAAGTCCTCGCAGTGTCAACGATCACTACAAACACAGAGTGCAGGTGTTGGACCCCAATTCCCCTGGAAATTTGTCTCTCCGTCTCTCAAATCTCACTCTATCAGATGAGGGATATTACAGGTGTGAAGCATCTAGACCCAATTACAGAGACATCAGTCTCACAGTGATAGGTAAATTTGACCACATTTGCCCATAGCATGTCAAGGACGGGGTGACACTGGGTGACACAAGGCCTCTATGAGTTTTATGTAACCTTATAGTAAATGTATTTGTTTCATTGCACAAACATGCAGAATAAAAATCATCATTATAGAATGAGTCATATTTCGTCTGCGCCAAGGTTGAGCGGAAGTTTAATCTTAGGTTTGCACAGTGAGTTTTGATAAGAGGTTCTGTTTTAAACCTTAAATGTCCTTTATCTATTTCTCATTAGATTATTTTGATACATTAAACAGCATGCAGCATTTATTGATATTATGGCAGAATCAAGTACAACATCCCTTCTGCAATGTTTGAGTACTTCAAGGCTTGCTTCACAAGGGTGTCTTCAGCAACAACTAACCAATGTATTGTAACTGGAATTCTGTACTCATATCTCTCAAACTCAAGTCATTATCACCGTAATTATTGTCATAATTATTGCCTATTGCATCTTCTAAATTGTGAACCATATGACTTCAAGTTATAAAACGGAAGGTGTGGGAGGGCCTAGGTGAGACATCCAATCAGGCATGCTTATATCTCCTAATCTCACCTCTCTCTCTCTCTCTGCAGGCTGTGTTCTGTCTGGTTCTAAAACCATAGACATCACTGGGTTCACAGGAGACTCAGTCGTCCTGCCCTGTGCCTGTACTAATGAGCAGAAGAAACCTGAATGGATCAGATGGATTGTACACCCAGGAGGCCCAAGCACTGTTATATTTTCACAAAGTCTTCCCAGTGTCAATGATCACTACAAACACAGAGTGCAGGTGTTGGACCCCAATTCCCCTGGAAACCTGTCTCTCCGTCTCTCAGATCTCACTCTGTCAGATGGGGGTACATACAGGTGTGAAGCAGATAGGCACAGCAGAGACATCAGACTCACAGTGAAAGGTAAATTTGACCACATTTGCCCATAGCATGTCAAGGACAGGGTGACACAAGGTTACACAAGGGCTCTATCAGTTTTACGTAACCTTACAGTAAATGTATTTGTTTCATTGCACAAACATGCAGAATAAAAATCATCATTATAGAATGAGTCACATTATGTCGGTGTTAAGTTTGAGCGAAAGTTTAATCTTAGGTTTGCACAGTGAGTTTTGATAAGAGGTTTTGTTTTACACCTTAAATTTCCTTTATCTATTTCTCATTAGATTATTTTGATACATTAAACGGCATGCAGCATTTATTGATATTATGGCAGAATCAAGTACAACATCCCTTCTGCAATGTTTGAGTACTTCAAGGCTTGCTTCACAAGGGTGTCTTCAGCAACAACTAACCAACGTGTTGTAACTGGAATTCTGTACTCATATCTCTCAAACTCAAGTCATTATCACCGTAATTATTGTCATAATTATTGCCTATTGCATCTTGTAAATTGTGAACCATATGACTTCAAGCTATAAAACGGAAGGTGTGGGAGGGCCTAGGTGAGACATCCAATCAGGCATGCTTATATCTTCTAATCTCACCTCTCTCTCTCTCTCTGCAGGCTGTGTTCTGTCTGGTTCTAATCCCATAGACATCACTGGGTTCACAGGAGACTCAGTCGTCCTGCCCTGTGCCTGTACTGATGTGCAGAAGAAACCTGAATGGATCAGATGGATTGTACACCCAGAAGACCAAAGCACTGTTATATTTTCACAAAGTCTTCCCAGTGTCAACGATCACTACAAACACAGAGTGCAGGTGTTGGACCCCAATTCCCCTGGAAACCTGTCTCTCCGTCTCTCAGATCTCACTCTGTCAGATGGGGGACAATACAGGTGTGAAGCAGATGGGAATTACAGGGACATCATACTAACAGTGAAAGGTACATTTGACCACATTTGCCCATAGCATGTCAAGGACGGGGTGACACTGGGTGACACAAGGGCTCTATGAGTTATGTAACTTTACAGTAAATGTATATGTTTCATTGCACAAACATGCAGAATAAAAATCATCATTATAGAATGAGTCACATTATGTCTGTTAAGTTTGAGCGGAAGTTTAATCTTAGGTTTGCACAGTGAGTTTTGAGAAGAGGTTTTGTTTTAAACCTTAAATTTCCTTTATCTATTTCTTATTAGATTATTTACATACATTAAACTGCATGCAGCATTTATTGATATTATGGCAGAATCAAGTACAACATCCCTTCCGCAATGTTTGAGTACTTCAAGGCTTGCTTCACAGGGGTGTCTTCAGCAACAACTAACCAACGTGTTGTAACTGGAATTCTGTACTCATCTCTCAAACTCGAGTCATTATCACCGTAATTATTGTCATAAGTATTGCCTATTGCATCTTGTAAATTGTGAACCATATGACTTCAAGCTATAAAACGGAAGGTGTGGGAGGGCCTAGGTGAGACATCCAATCAGGCATGCTTATATCTCCTAATCCCACCTCTCTTTCTCTCTGCAGGCCGTGTTCTGTCTGGTTCTAAACCCATAGACATCACTGGGTTCACAGGAGACTCAGTCGTCCTGCCCTGTGCCTGTACTGATGTGCAGAGGAAACCTGAACGGGTCAGATGGACTGCACACCCAGGAGGCCGAAACACTGTTATATTTCCTCCCAGTGTCAACGATCGCTACAAACACAGAGTGCAGGTGTTGGACTCCATTTCCCCTGGAATCCTGTCTCTCCGTCTCTCAGATCTCACTCTGTCAGATGGGGGAACATACAGGTGTGAAGCAGATGGGCACTACAGAGACATCAGTCTCATAGTTATACATAGATTTGACAAGTTGTGTTTAACAGTTTAAATGGGCTGTGGGAAATGTTGTCTTCAAATGACAACATTCTATGGGTGGGACATATTTGGCTGTGGTGCTGTATGTGAATTGAAATTTTCTGGGTTTTTCCCTGTTATATTGTACAAGGGTATTGAATAGAAGAGCAACATATACACATTTCTATTGAATTTTTACCCACAATAAACATGCAAAAATTATTTTTACTTCCAAAATCTCAGACATCAGCATAGCGTGGAGATAAGAGCATGAACCCTGAGCCGACCAGAGGAGGATGGGTTTCCCCCTTGAGCCTGGTTCCTTCCGAGGTATCTGCCACAGGGAGATTTTCCTTGCCACTGTTGCTTTAGGCTTGCTCCTGTAGGGGTTTAGGCCAGGGTTGTCTGTAAAGTGAATTATGACAATTGTGAAATGCGCTATGTATGGAAATTTCATTGATTGATTGAACTGGGTTGGTCGTCATTTGAGGTGTGAATGTGTGCCTCTGTGTGTGAGTGTGGGTCTGCGTGTGTGTGCGTGTAGGTCTGTGTGTGTGTGTGTGTGTGTGTGTGTCAGAGGGAGTATCAATCCCCCTCCCTCCTCTTCTCTTTCACTAGATAAAATATGCAGCTTTCTTTTAGTAGTCAGTTTTGGAAACTTGGAAGTTTTGTAACTGTTAGTTGGAATTGGGCATTTGAGTCCCTCATCTAGGCCTGGCGGTCTACATTTCAATTGTGTTATTTTTGAAATATTATATCTTTTGGTTTTTGAATTTTTGGCTTGGCCCAGCTTGGATTACTTTGTAACAAATAAACTATAGTTTGTTGTCTTCTTTCATTAATTTGTCTGACTCTCCATGTCTGGAACATTTGTTAATTGTTTTAAGGTAGTTTAACCTTGTCTTTTGATTATACATGAATATTTGTTATTTATTATGCTGAGAAATTGCTAAACCATTTTTATTGATAGCATTTGCGTTTCTCTGAAAACACGCAAAAACACGCTGGTACAATAAAACAATGATGGTAAATACATATAGTCTGCATCGTTCTGTTGCTACCATAATGAAACATAAGCCGCGTTTCCACCGCAGGAACTATACCCCGGAACTAGGAACCTTTTGAGGAACTCTAAACTAGGGTCTAAATGTTAGTTCCGGGGACTTTATTTCACCCCCAAAAAAGTTCCTGCTCGGGGGGTAGTACTTTTCAAAAGTACAGGAACCTTTTGGGTGGAGCTTGCAGCGCTGAACATTTCTGATTGGTCGAGTACTCGCAGCATTTTTTTGTGTTTTTTGTTTTCAGGCGCCATGTTTAAAAATAAGCAGGCGCAAACCAATTTATTTTCATAATAACTTCAAATCAAACTTATATGTTATGCGGCGCAGTAGCCTACTTTTGGTTATAGCCTGCCAACGTCTTGGAACTATAACGTGTGCTCTTCTGCTCTTTTCTTGCTTTAGTATTAGTTTTATAAAATGCTAAGCATTCGTGCTGGGACAGCATATTACGTACTAAAACATTCAAACGGATTAATTCGGTTGCTGAATATTTTCTTCCGGATTTTCTTTGTTAGCCCGTTGTAATTGACTCAAAACGTTTGATACAGTTACGTGAGGTATGCGGTAGTTCTGCGTAATTAACATTGATGATACAGTAAAAGCAAACTGGAAATCACCTTCCGCACTTTTTGTCAGGGTAAAATAAAAGGTTAATTCTAGTAACCGTCCCTTTAGCTTTTTCAGACTGCCGTAATTTTACTCCATTTTACTGCCATTCTTCAATTCCACGAAAAGACCAGGAAGACTATGGACTAATTTATGGTGCATGGTTCGCATCTGGAGGGCACACTTCGCTGCTCGGCTAGCAGTAACTTCGAAGGAAAGCAAACGGTGGCTGTACCACTACTAATTTACATTTTCACGCAAGTCCGAGTTTTCGTTCTATTCTTGTCATTTTGTGATTAGCCTATATGGAATTGACGACGAGAAAGTAATCAAACAGCAAATTGTTTACACCGTGTGCATGTTTTCTGCTGTTGTTGTCAGTTATACATATAAATGTGAATGCATTCTGTCACTTCGGATGTCAAGACATGAAAGCGAATGTTCGCATAAAAACATAATGAATGTGTTTGAGAGGATATATGAAAATCAATAAATACAAAAGTAACCATATACAGTCATTGTTGGTAACCTGTTGTATATAAGTGGAATAAACCCCTCCGGGCTGTCCCGGTTATAGGAAAATAATGTAGGCTACTTCGGTGGTAGTATGGGGTTACAGAAGAAATCATATGACAGATGGACCGACGACAACGTCGCTTTTTCATACGTCAGTGGGCTAATTTGCCTAATCTTCGCGGTACTTTAGACCCCGGTGGAAACGCAGACAACCATTGGCTGAAGGAACCTTTTAGTTCCTGGTAAAGTAGTTCCTGGGACTGAAAGTTCCGGGTAATTTTGGTGGAAACGCGGCTATACTTTCTTGTATTTACAACTGCAGTTTCTCGCTGCTACTAATATTGAATATAAACAAAAGATGCAATTTATGCTGTAGTCTGTCTATATCTAAATAAATACGGTACTCTGTACACAGGTAGCAGGGATGGCAAGTTGATATTTCGATTTCAGTTTTTTTTTTCAATGTCATATTTATTATTTGAAATATATATTATTATTCTATCTGTCTCTGAGGTGCTCTGAAATGTGCATTCTCTGCTAAGCTGAGCAATGGATTGGAATATGTGTCTGACGCTTTTTTTTTTCTCAGGGAACTGCTATCAGCACATCGATGCACTGCCCCACCTCCAGTCTCCTTAGCTTTGCCACCAACACCCCCTGCCCCCCTCCAGTTAAAAAAATATATTAATAATAAAGTCATATTTTGGTTTTCTTTGTAGTTTACTATTTTTCAAAAACAAAGATAAAAAAAAAATGGTATATAGTTTTTGGGCATTAGTTATATATATATATATATATATATATACACTCACCGGCCACTCCATTAAATACACCTGTTCAACTGCAAACTGCACCCATTAACGCAAATATCTAATCGGCCAATCACGTGGCAGAAACTCAATGCATGTAGATGTGGTCAAGATGATCGGCTGACAGTGGCGGACTCGGGGGGGGGGGGGGGGGGGGGGGGGGGGGTGCCCTCATGGTTAAAAAAGTGTTGCTAAAGTGCCCTCTAGAGTGGCGAAAACAAGAGGAAGTGCCCTATTGGCTGCCCTTCACATGGGAAAAAAATGATTGAGTGCCGTCTAGGGTGCCCCTTCATGCAATAAATTACGATGATGTGCCTTCTAGAGCAAGAAAATTTGATGATGTGTCTTAATGAGTGCCCTTCTAGTGGTGAAAACGTGATGCAGTGCCCTATAAGGTGCCCTTACAATGGTCTAAACTTGACGTTCCCTATGGGTGCCCTTCCAATGGAAAATGGTGCCGTTATGAAGTGCCCTCTATGCCTCCCCTACATGACAGTGTCCCAAAGGGTGCCCTTTCTAGTGGAGAAAATGGGGTGCAGTGCTGTATAGGGTACTCCTATAGGTGAGAAAACATCATGAAGTGCCCAATTAGGTGCTCCTCTAATGGAGAAGTGCCCTTCCAGTGGATCAAATGTGATGCAGTGCTGTAAAGGGTTTCCCTACATGCGTGAGAATGTGGGGAAGTTTCCTAATGGATGCCACTCCAGTGGATGAAAAGTGATGTGCTGCCATATAGGTACCCTTACAATGGGATAAACTTGGTTCCCTACAGGTGCCTTTCTGATGAAAAAAAAACTCATGAAGTGCCCTCTTAGATGCCCTTCCAAGTGAGAACACACGATGAATCATAGCTTTTTGCGCGCTGGTGGGGCCCCATGTCGTGCAGTAGGTGCCTTTTTTATTTTTTCGCCCCTGCCCTTCAAACAATCTGAGTCCGCCACTGTCTGCTGAAGTTCAAACTAAGCATCAGAATGGGGAAGAAAGGTGATTTAAGTGACTTTGAATGTGGCATAGTTGTTGGTGCCAGACGGGCTGATTTGAGTATTTCAGAAACTATTGATCTACTGGGATTTTCACGCATAACCATCTCTAGGGTTTACAGAGAATGGTCCGAAAAAGATAAAATATCCAGTGAGTGGCAGTTCTCTGGGCGAAAATGCCTTGTTGATGGCAGTGGTCAGAGGAGAATGGCCGGACTGGTTCGAGTTGATAGAAAGGCAACAGTAACTCAAAGAACCACTTGTTACAACTGAGGTCTCTGAACGCACGCCATGTCAAACAACGAAGCAGATGGGCTACAGCAGCAGAAGATCACACCGGGTGCCACTCCTGTCACCTAATGAAGTGGCCGGTGAGTGTATATATATATATATATATATATGTGTGTGTGTGTATATAATACTTGCAGCTTCTTTGTATTTATCATGTTAAAAAAACTGTAAAAAAAAAAAATTTTAAATGAAGAAAAACAGCCAAAACCATTTTGAGTCCTAGGGTTTAATTCAGACATTGTGACAATTGTGGTTTTGAGCATGAACTACTGATACACCCCCAGCATCTCTGTTGGATTCAAGTCAGGACTGACTAGGCCACTCCAACTACTACTTTATAGTAGATAGCAGGTGAATTTGTCATTATTCACCTCCCCACAAACAGTCCCCACATAAGTAAACAAACACATGTGCTTAAACAAACACACATCATACCTATGCAAATGGTATCCTCAATGGTCAACAGCACCAAATCCAATTTGTAAAATTTACACTAAGATTAAGTTTCAAATATTGGAACATTTGAGAAGAATATTGTTGATTGAACTGAAAGTTCATGGAATAGGTAAAAGCACACCCCTTTAAATGTTGAATTCAAGCACACTATATCAGTAAAGAAGTTAACACTTGCATTCTTTCAAATAAGTAAACCATCCCTCACATAGTGTTGAAAAAGGCTTGAATTAGGTGCTTCCTACAGATATCATTATAAAGAAAAAAATGTGCCTGTATTGCAACCCTTGCCAATGTATTCATCTAAGGGCCATGGTCAAAAGAACAAATTAAATGCTTTCTTGTTTTTCTTCAGTTTTGTTGAGCTGCATGGTTTTTTTTCTTTTTTAATTTCTTTCACAAACATTTTATATGAACAATTCATGTTTTTGCCAAGTTACTGGATAGACTTGTATACCATTGTATTTGATATATGTTCCGTAATAACCACACACAAGTGCAATGAAACTGGATGCCAAACCACCATCTATTTATATGTGTTCAGGCAGGAAACACAGTTGAGAACTACCGCCATATAACAGGGCCAGACCTGATTAGCTGTCCGCTAAAATCCTCCTTTGAAAAGATGCAAAAAAGGGATGCCCTTTCCAAAAGAGCAGGAATCCCACTTTCCTCAGTGAACACTAAGGGCATATCTGGGCCAGACTGTCAGTCTGAGGTGTGACAGATCGCACATGTCTCAGTGAAAAATAGCGAAAGGAAGGCAGGGAGACGTTAACCAGTGGCTACGCTGAACTCACTCCATGATGCATGAATTTTGCTCCTTTGCCTCCTGGCACACTTTCTACCAGGAAGTGGAAACCCTCTGAGAGGGAAAAGGAGAAATTAAAAAAACATTTTTTTTTTTAAAGGATAAACATTGAAAACATGTGAAAACACTTATTTCTGCAAATATTTACATACTGTCGGTTTTTTTTAAGTGCTTAAATCTTAAATAGCTTTCGATCAAATGTAAATGTTAAAAAAAAAAATGAAGATGAAACCCTGAAAAGATTTGGTTTGCGTTTTCTCTCGCTTGTGGTGGGCTTGAGGTGGCCTGTTATTCTGCGGCACGATGGACGAAGTGATTCAAGTGCAAGTGGCCTAAGCAACAAAGGGAGAGTCGGATAGAACAGTTTAAAGGTTAAAGGAAAGAGTTTTTTTTAGAGTGTGCTGCTCTCCGTTCACTCCTATGTGCCAGAGATCGGGGTACAGTAGATAGTAGTTGATAGTAACTGTGGCCGTTTGGTGGCTTCTTCCACTGGTGGTGCAGTCATTGCCCATCAAGCATTGCACTTCATGCTGAGAGGAAGGAAGTAAACGTTTTAAACTAAACTGCATCATCTCGAGGTTTATATTTTTAGCTGGAGCACAAGCGAGATTCTGTGGTTTGAAAATGGGGAAGGATAAAAAGCATGTGAAAACTACAGTGGCTCTGACGTGCAAAACACAAAAAGAAAAAGATAACGTAAAAACAAAAACTTTTGGCCCAGAGGTGCAGATGCAACATACAAAAACAAAAAGGAGTGGTCCTGAGGTGCAGATGCAACATACAAAAACAAAAACATGCAGCCCTGAAGTGCAAAACACAAATACAAAAAGAAAATGCAAAAACAAAACTTTAAGCCATGAAGTGCAAAACACAAATACAAAAAGAAAATGCAAAAGCAAAAAGGAGCAGCCCTGGGGTGCAAAACACAAACATACAAAAACTAGCAGCCCTGAGGTGCAGATGCAAGATACAAAAACAATAACTAGTAGCCCTGAAGTGCAACAGTGCACTGTATGCAGGTTTTTGTTTTTGTATGTTGCATCTGCACCTCAGGGCTGCATGTTTTTGTTTTAGTATATTTGTGTTTTGCACCTCAGAGCTGCTAGTTTTTGTAGAGCCACCGTAGAAAACGCTTCTTTCATACTGTGGAAGGATAAAAAGGTTTTTAGATGCTGCGTTACAAAGGCTTATATTCTCTGATTGGCCATAATTTGGTGATTGGCAACCATTTGGTAAAGTCTATAGGCATGGCAATGGCTTCTGATTATATATTTGGAGACTCTGTCCCCAAGATGCAACCATGTTTAATAGATCTACAGCTGTGGTCCTTGGATTTTTATTCATCCTCCACCAGGCTGGTTTATCACTGCTCCAGTGATTCAAAAGGACTTAATTATTGATCTAATGGCGAGTGGTGTTTTCTATGTTTTTTCTGTGTTTTTTTGTATTGGTTTGTAAGCATTTAATGACTTGTGAACATGAACAACTGAACATGAACAAGCCTTTATCTTGTTTCATCTGAGAGCAAAACAGCAAGTGAGACATTGGTTTCCTGTTTCACCATAGTGAAACAGAAGGACATAGATAGCCACAACACAGTGCCCTAAGATTAACATGAACCTGGCAAAAGTAGCAGATTCAATACGGTCAATGCAATATAATCTCTGTTGGATTTTAGAAGAATAATTAAGAAAATGTATATTATTAGTTAAAAATCTTTTTTCCCCTCTCTTTAGTACAAAATAATATAATTTTTCAGTTTTTTGAGCATAAAACCCATTACCTGTAGTGTTTATTTTAGACAGCCAATTTTTATCAGGGGCGTCATACTTTTCCTTCAAAGTACCCGGAGGAAAACCAATGCGGACACGGGGAGGACACGCAAACTCCACACAGAAAGGCCCAGGCCAGGATTTGGGACTTTTAATTATTTTCAGAGGACAGCAGAGGATGGCCTTTATTTCTGCTTTTTCACATGTACTGTTTGTGGTACTTCTAATTTTAAGATTCACGCAGGGGCAGGAAATGTGAGTCATACTGCATGTCACTGAAAAAAATTAGCATTAGCTTAGATAGTTTTGTGCAGAAGCAAACACTTCACACTTCCATAGAGAGGCAGTTTGGATCAGTGCAACTGAATCTTCTGTGTGTATATTCGGTTGGAAAGTTGACACTGAAAACCATGCTGGTGTGCGTCTGGCTGGTCAGCAGTCTGATTCACATGATCTCAGGTAAGTTGATCATTTTATTTGACCCATTGATGCTTTCAAAGAGCTTCACTCAAACCTTAAATATAAGCTTGCAGTTACAGCCGTGTGTCTATGTGCTATCTATAATCCCATAGAGGTAAAGAGAGAATGATGCACCGTCTTCTGGATATCATTCTCAACAGCTAAGCCTGCTCTCATTTTCCTTTGTTAAACTGAGTGTAGTTTTCAATATAGGGAAAAAAACCCTGTGTTCCCTTGTGGGCTTGTATGTATCAATTATTAGATTGTGATTGCATTTAAAGAGTCTGTACATAAAACTGTGCATGACTGAAAACAGTTTACTTGACTGATTTGAACCTGAAGTGATTGTTTCTTTGGAAATGTGTATGTCAGGATTCTGCTCAGTTTCTGTTTTCCTGTTATTGCCCGCCAGATGGCGGCACTTCAGTTTTGTGTTTCAGTTCGTTCTCCCTCTTTGGTGTTTAATTGTATTATTGTTTTCAATTATTCAATCATTGTGTTTGCTCCTGTCTCGTTCTCCCTTCCCTCTCTGGTGTGATTGTGAATTGTGCCCTCCTGTGTCTTGTTAGGCCTCTGTCACTTTAAGTTCTTTGTTTCCCTGACTTGGGTGCTGGTTCCTTGTGTTTCTGCCCGTGCGTATCTGCCCATTTATTCTGCGCCATGGTTAAGTGGAAGTTTAATCTTAGGTTTGCACAGTGAGTTTTGATAAGAGGTTCTGTTTTAAACCTTAAATGTCATTTATCTATGTCTCATTAGATTATTTTGATACATTAAACAGCATGCAGCATTTATTGATATTATGGCAGAATCAAGTACAACATCCCTTCTGCAATGTTTGAGTACTTCAAGGCTTGCTTCACAAGGGTGTCTTCAGCAACAACTAACCAATGTATTGTAACTGGAATTCTGTACTCATATCTCTCAAACTCAAGTCATTATCACAGTAATGATTGTCATAATTATTGCCTATTGCATCTTGTAAATTGTGAACCATATGACTTCAAGCTATAAAACGGAAGGTGTGGGAGGGCCTAGGTGAGACATCCAATCAGGCATGCTTATATCTCATAATCTCACCTCTCTCTCTCTCTGCAGGCTGTGTTCTTTCTGGTTCTAAACCCAAAGACATCACTGGGTTCACAGGAGACTCAGTCGTCCTGCCCTGTGCCTGTACTAATGTGCAGAAGAAACCTGAATGGATCAGATGGATTGTACACCCAGGAGGCCCAAGCACTGTTATATTTCCACAAAGTCCTCGCAGTGTCAACGATCACTACAAACACAGAGTGCAGGTGTTGGACCCCAATTCCCCTGGAAATTTGTCTCTCCGTCTCTCAAATCTCACTCTATCAGATGAGGGAGATTACAGGTGTGAAGCATCTAGACCCAATTACAGAGACATCAGTCTCACAGTGATAGGTAAATTTGACCACATTTGCCCATAGCATGTCATGGACGGGGTGACACTGGGTGACACAAGGCCTCTATGAGTTTTATGTAACCTTATAGTAAATGTATTTGTTTCATTGCACAAACATGCAGAATAAAAATCATCATTATAGAATGAGTCATATTTCGTCTGCGCCAAGGTTGAGCGGAAGTTTAATCTTAGGTTTGCACAGTGAGTTTTGATAAGAGGTTCTGTTTTAAACCTTAAATGTCCTTTATCTATTTCTCATTAGATTATTTTGATACATTAAACGGCATGCAGCATTTATTGATATTATGGCAGAATCAAGTACAACATCCCTTCTGCAATGTTTGAGTACTTCAAGGCTTGCTTCACAAGGGTGTCTTCAGCAACAACTAACCAATGTATTGTAACTGGAATTCTGTACTCATATCTCTCAAACTCAAGTCATTATCACCGTAATTATTGTCATAATTATTGCCTATTGCATCTTGTAAATTGTGAACCATATGACTTCAAGTTATAAAACAGAAGGTGTGGGAGGGCCTAGGTGAGACATCCAATCAGGCATGCTTATATCTCCTAATCTCACCTCTCTCTCTCTCTCTGCAGGCTGTGTTCTGTCTGGTTCTAAAACCATAGACATCACTGGGTTCACAGGAGACTCACTCGTCCTGCCCTGTGCCTGTACTAATGAGCAGAAGAAACCTGAATGGATCAGATGGATTGTACACCCAGGAGGCCCAAGCACTGTTATATTTTCACAAAGTCCTCCCAGTGTCAATGATCACTACAAACACAGAGTGCAGGTGTTGGACCCCAATTTCCCTGGAAATCTGTCTCTCCGTCTCTCAGAACTCACTCTGTCAGATGCGGGAACATACAGGTGTGAAGCAGATAGGCACAGCAGAGACATCAGACTCACAGTGAAAGGTAATTTGACCACATTTGCCCATAGCATGTCAAGGACGGGGTGATACTGGGTGACACAAGGGCTCTATGAGTTTTATGTAACCTTACAGTAAATGTATTTGATTCATTGCACAAACATGCAGAATAAAAATCATCATTATAGAATGAGTCACATTACTTCTGCGCCAAGGTTGAGTGGAAGTTTAATCTTAGGTTTGCACAGTGAGTTTTGATAAGTAGTTCTGTTTTAAACCTTAAATGTCCTTTATCTATTTCTCATTAGATTATTTTGATGCATTAAACGGCATGCAGCATTTATTGATATTATGGCAGAATCAAGTACAACATCCCTTCTGCCATGTTTGAGTACTTCAAGGCTTGCTTCACAGGGGTGTCTTCAACAACAACTAACCAACATGATGTAACTGTAATTCTGTACTCATATCTCTCAAAGTCAAGTCATCATCACCGTAATTATTGTCATAATTATTGCCAATTGCATCTTGTAAATTGTGAACCATATGACATCAAACTATTAAACTTTAAACAGCTTTTTTGAGCATACAACCCATTACCTGTAGTGTTTATTTTAGACAGCCAATTTTTATCAGGGGTGACATACTTTCCCTTCGAAGTACCCGGAGAAAAACCAATGCGGACACGGGGAAGACATGCAAACTCCACACAGAAAGGCCCAGGCCAGGATTTGGGACTTTTAATTATTTTCTGAGGACAGCAGAGGATGGCCTTTATTTCTGATTTTTCACATGTACTTTATGTGATACTTCTAATTTTAGGACTGACACAGGGGCAGGAAATGTGACTCATTCTGCATATATGGTAAATAGACTGCATTTATATAGCGCTTTTATCCAAAGCGCTTTACAATTGATGCCTCTCATTCACCAGAGCAGTTAGGGGTTAGGGGTTAGGTGTCTTGCTCAAGGACAATGCGACATGCCCAGGGCGGGGTTTGAACCGGCAACCCTCCGATGCCAGACAATCGGTCTTACCTCCTGAGCTATGTCGCATATTATTGGAAAAAAATTAGCATTAGCTTAGATAGTTTTGTGCAGAAGCAAACACTTCACACTTCCATAGAGAGGCAGTTTGGATTAGTGCAACTGAATCTTCTGTGTGTATATTTGGTTGGAAAGTTGACACTGAAAACCATGCTGGTATGTGTCTGGCTAGTCAGCAGTCTGATTCACATGATCTCAGGTGAGTTGATCATTTTATCTGACACATTGATGCTTTCAAAGAGCTTCACTCAAACCTTAATTATAAGCTTGCAGTTACAGCCGTGTCTAAGTGCTATCTATAGTGCCATAGAGGTATAGGGAGAATGAGGCACAGACTTTCAACTGCTAAGCCTGCTGTCTTTTTCTTGTGTTGAACTGAGTGTAGTTTTCAATATAGGGAAAAAAACACTGTTCCCTTGTGGGCTTGTAAGTATCAATTATTAGATTGTGACTGCATTTAAAGAGGCTGCACATAAAACTGTGCATGACTGAAAACAGTGTACTTGACTGATTTGAACCTGAAGTGATTGTTTCTTTGGAAATGTATATGTCAAGATTCTGCTCAGTTTCTGATTTTCCTTTTATTGCCCGCCAGATGGCGGCACTTCAGTTTTGTGTTTCAGTTCGTTCTCCCTCTTTGGTGTTTAATTGTATTATTGTTTTCAATTTTTCAGTCATTGTTTTTGCTCGTGTCTCCCTTCCCTCTCTGGTGTGATTGTAAATTGTGCCTTCCTGTGTCTGGTTAGCCTTCTGTCTATTTAAGTTCTTTGTTTCCCTGAGTCGGGTGCTTGTTCCTTGTGTTTCTGCCCGTGTGTATCTGCCCATCTATCTGCCCGTGTGTATCTGCCCGTCTATCTGCCCGTGTGTATCTGCCCGTCTATCTGCCCGTGTGTATCTGCCCGTCTATCTGCCCGTGTGTATCTGCCCGTCTAAATGCCCGTGTGTTTCTGCCAGTCTATATGCCCGTGTGTTTCTGCCCATGTGTTTCAGCCTGTGTGTATCTGCCCGTGTGTGTTTAGGCTTGTATGTCTGCCTGTGTACTGCCTGTGTGTTTCTGCTCGTGTTCTGCCTTGTTGCGTATCTCTGTTATTCAAGTTTTTCGAGTTCCCTGCTTTTTTTAAAGTTTTCGTGAAATGCCCCTCGTGGACTTTTGTTTGTTCTATTTTCCTTTTTAAAAAAAAGTAAAGTCTTTGTTTAAACTTTCCTTTTGAGCTTAGTGTTGGGTCCTTACTCCAAATCCTGACAGTATAGTGCAAAATGTCAAATATATATTACAAAAAATATATTCACCCCAGCGGGCATTTAAATCCGAAAAGGGGTTAAACTCATGCCCCTAACTCGATGACAAACTCTGAAATTCATGGAAAAACTTCTGATTTTAGAGTAAAGAAACACATTTTTTAAACTTTGAACTCATATCTATGAACACTAATTAATATGTTCTGGATAAAGGTAATTATCTAACATGAAAGGAGTACTGTTCCTATACTAATTGTAAATAATTGCAAACAAAATGCATTTTAACTCATTGAAAACCCAAAGTGCCAACTACCCAATGAACAAATGGTGATTTGTACTTATTTGAAACATGTTTATATTACGTTTATATGACATATTGGAGACATTATTGTCCAGAGTGGCATACATGCTTATTTCCCTGACCATTGCTGTACAACCACCAGGTCTTGACAGACCACAATAGAAATAATCTTTTGGCTTCATAGTGTTTTATTCCTTCAAATTCTTTTGGTATTTGGGGCATCTCTGCTCAGAGTGGCCACATGTATTTTTAAATGATCTTCAAAGAAAAGAAAGAATTTAAATTAATCAATCCCCATACAGGAGACTCATAATAAGTCACTCTCTGTTGCAGGCTGTTCTCTATCTGAACCCACAGAGGTCACTGGGTACACAGGAGGCTCCGTGGTCCTGCCTTGCTACTGCACTGAGGGACAGCCAACACTAAAATCTGCCAGATGGTTATTTTTTCTAGGTGGTTCCCATATCACGCTTTGGTCATATCCTAATACAGTGAACGACCTCTACAAACACCGGGTGAATATTTCTAAAACCCCTGGAAACCTGACTCTCCATCTCTCAAATCTCACGCCGTCAGATGCGGGTTCATACAGGTGTGAAGCAGATGGACAACACAGAGACATCAGACTGACAGTGAAAGGTAAATTACATTACATTACATTACATTACAGGCATTTGGCAGACGCTCTTATCCAGAGCGACGTACAACAAAGTGTATAACCATAACCAGGAACAAGTATGACGAAACCCCTAGAGAGAAGTACCGGTCCAAGTACAGGGAACAACCGCATAGTTCAACTTGGACCCTGATGGTTAAACTGATTAACACTAACAACGAGAACGGCAACCACGCAATCTATGGAAAAATAAAAATAAATAAAAATACAAGTAGTCGTTAAGACAGGCGCATCAACCAAGTCACCTATGAAACAGCTGCCTAGTTACAACCCTAAGTAAATGTATCTTTAAAACTATAATGAGTTGTGTGAAATCTTCAAATGACAACATTATATAAGCTCTCATAGATTGATGCCCTATTGGCTGCATGTGAACTGGGTGGGTGGGACATATTTGACCATGGCATGATTTTTTTTTGTTTAAGATGCTCTGTTAAGGAGACAACAACAACATGGTTCTCTGAAATTTAGCTACCAGATGAAAAGTTCTTTCATTATCTCTGAGAAATATAAGCAAGGTTTATTTCAGCTGTGGAACACACAGTTTTCCAACAATTATAAAACACCTTGACACAGAGGTGCCTCTGTACTGAAAGTCCAAGCTCACAGTGACTGCAGTGATAGCTCTCTGGACTACGCTCCCACGATCTGTTATACTATAGATATCTTTTCTTCATATGTTTTCCCTCTATGCTTTTGAGTCACCAGTACTGCTGATGGAGTTATGCTTTACTGCCTGCAGTCTGACCTATAGAGAGTGCTGATGCTAATGTCCTCTATCAGTATACTCACCTGCATTACCTGCATCATTTGCATTACCGCTCTGTTACGTCCCCAGCCTCTGCTTGCCTGGGTAGTGCAGGTGGAGGTAATACATAATTGCTTAATTGCTTGATTGCCTCCACCTGCCTGTGGCCCAATATAAGCCCTGCAGTATGAGGCTGGGGAGATCTTCTTTGGGGTTTCTTTTGTGTGGTTTGCGTTTGGTAGGTTTTTGTGAAAACTCTTATTTTGTGAACTTTGTGGGTTGTCTGAGTTTGTGTTTTAGATCAGTTTCTGTCTGTTTTTAGTGATTTGGACTTTGTTTGTTGCGGCCCTTCGAGCCGGCCGTAACATGCTCACTGATGACAGACTGAGGCCTGCTTGCACCTGGTGTGCTGCTGGCAGTAACTACGGCAGCAGCAACCCTAAATACCCAATGTGTACCACCAGGGGCGCCTTACGTGTGGGCGGAGTTTAAGACAAATCCAAGGGCCCTGACCGAAAGAAGCCCTCAAAAAACTGTGCCATAACTGTGCAGTGATAGGGTGGCCCGGGATCATGGGGCCCCAAAGTCCCTGGTGGTGACCCCATGCACCAGCACTGTACCAGAGCCCTAGTTTAATGGTGCAAAATGTCGGCAAACAGTTCTAATGGAATCGAGTAAATGGCACATGTTGTATACATGAACGTACATAAAATGATATATTTTCATCCTCGTTTTTTGACGTTTGCGTTGGGTGTGTGAAACCACAGCAGGATTGATCTTTTGTGGTGTTAATTTTTTCAAACACTGCACAGAGATATTTCAGCACAGTCTGGCACTAAGAACCTGGTCTTACCCACAACTTGAAATGTGTGCCAGCAATACCACAGGACCTCTATAATGGCTGGTTGTTAAAAAAAATAAACATTTCCTTGCTGTGCTTCTGCAGAAATTGACAATGGTGTCACAACCCAGTCTCCAGGCATAACCAAGCACACATCCACACGTGGAAGCAAGCCAACCTCAAAAACTGAGATCTCTGAAGACCTGAAAAAGTCCATCTTGTACGCAACCATTGCTGCTGTTGTTGCCGCGGTCGCAGTGTGTGGGGCTGTGTTATTTTACTGCAGAGTTAGGTCCAGGAAAAATGCACAAGTGGAATCCAGAGAAGAACAAGAGATGAGGACCGGGGAGCAGGAGGAGGAGGACAATGCTGATTCAGTGACATATTCTACTGTTGTTCACAGTAAACCTGTGAAAAATACAAACATCCAAAATCAAAGTGAAGACTCCACAGAATATGCTGCCATTAAACTTGGAATGTCATCAAATTCATAGAAATACACCTTGTACACACACACACATTCACACAAACACACACACACACACACACAAACGCATTCATATATGCACATACACGCACACCATCTGTAGCAAAGAGAGCAGTTTGTAACAATGAGATCATTTATATTAATGTAAACAATGTGTTTGTGAATTTCTTTTGTGAATCATGTAAAGTATATAGGATCAGGATGAAGTTCTATATTATTTTGTATTTTGCATCTTAGTACTTCTAGGTGCACTGCATTATAGCATGATGCTAGTTTAACTTGCAAAAACCTCTGATTATTAATAATCGTAATGATAAAATTTTGCATTAAAAATGTATGTGTATTGATACTGTAGTATTTCTTTATATTATCGCATGTGCAACAATGGAATGGAATTGTGGTATGAGCATGTATAACTAGCTTATTATTTAATGTATGAAATTGTTTAAATAATATATCTGTGGAGACAGAAAATCGCTAATACCAATGCATTTGTTCCATTTTTATTTCAGAAGGTATACTAGCTAGTTTGCTCATTAGCTGGACGAGTAGGCTACCCAAGTTGGTTAGCAAGCTACCAGCAAATAAGCTTGTGATAGAGATTGTTTGCTGACAAGCTCACAATATTGTTCCAGAAATACACACACTAAGGTTAATCAAGGAAACAGTTTTCCTATGCTAATGTGAGACCAGCCACATCCTCAGATTATGAAGCGTGGGGCTTTATTTATGAAAAAAGTGTGCAAGCATTGACATAAAAGCAGCTTCGTAACTTACCGTTAAGTGAGTTGTGGTAATGTCCAAATCAACAAGGAAAGCTTTTACAAAGCAAATAGCCTACTATACATACCAATGTGGTGTGTGCTTATAATAAATGCCAGTTAGGTGGCTGTTTCTTTTCCATTAACCACTTGAAGCGTGCAAAAGATGATACTATGCCAATGCAGCAAGCAAATTAGCTGAGCACATTTAACATTAAGCCCTTAACTAACTTAAAAAGCCAAACACGTTGATGATTACAATGAATTTCTTTAACAAATATTATAGACCATTTCAAATCCATAAGGTCACCCCAAAAGTAGATGGTTTTCAACTCCATCTAGTGTCCCTAATCTCCAAATCTGAAGCTCTCTCCTTGACCTCCGTGGGTACCAACCCTCTCGTTGTCCCTTTTGATGGCATTGAGTAAACATATAACAGCAAAAAAGATGTTGTTTGTTATAGCAAATCAGAGGTGGCATAATTGTTACAGCAGCTAAATTATTTTGGGCACCTAGCATATAATTCCCTTTACAATTGATTCAGAAATCATACTACCCCAGTGTGCATTGGGTAAGAGGCAGGATTACACCTGTGGATAGGCAGCCAGCATATCACAGGGGACACACACCATTCACTCACACGCTCATACCTATGGGCAATTTAGAGTCTCCAATCAGCCTACCTGCATGTCTTTGGATTGCGGGAGGAAACGGGAGTACCCGGAGGAAACCCATGCAGACACAGAAAGGGGCTGGGATTCGTACCCAGGACCTTTTTGCTGCGAGGGGACAGTGTTTCCCACCGTGCCGCCCCACAAATAAGGTGCACATTTTTAATTGTAAAAACTATAATAAATTTTTATTTAATTTAATTTTATTTATTTCTGCTTTTTCATATGTGCAGTTCAAGGTACTTCCCATTTTAGGATTCACGCAAGGGCACACAAAGTCCTCTAAAAAGAAATAAATAAAAATGTATAACAGCTGTGCTGCTTTCCCGCCAGTGCAACCAGCAATCAGCCCATTACCCCGGCGTGCATGCCACACGCGGATCCCAATCAAACAATTCCCCCGTGAATCCAGCACAGCAAAGCCGGTGGCTTGTCAGGCTCACCTCCTGACATGAAGGCTTTCCTCACTGGGGGCCCTAAGCAGTCTTGTTGAGCGGGGGTGGAGGGGGGGAGGGGGGTGGGAGTTGGGGGGTGGGGCACTCTTTGAATATGTTGAGCGTTGGGGGGGGGCGCTCTTTGAATATGCTGAGCGTTGGGGGGGGAGGGTGCTCCTTGAATATGTTGAGCGTTATTGTGGGGGGGGATGCTCTTTGAATATTTCGAGCGTTAGGGGATATCATTGCGATAGGAGATGAATACCGCATGGGGGCCCCCTGGTGGCCACGGGGGCCCTAAGCAGCCACTTAGTTCCCTTATGCCTTGGGTCGGCCCTGGTTTGGACATTACCAAAACTCACTTAACGGGAAGTTATGAAGCTGCTTGTGTGTCAATGTTTACTTTTTTCATAAATAAAGCCCCACGCTTCATGATCTGAGGATGTGGCTGGTCTCACATTATCATAGGTATGTGCATTTCTGGAACAATATTGTAAGCTTGTGAGCAGACATAACCTCCATCACAAGCTTATTTGGTGGTAGCTTGCTAATCAACTTGGGTAGCCTACCCATCCAGCTAATGAGCAAACTAGCTAATATACCTTCTGAAACAAAAATGGAACAAATGCATTGGTATTAGCAATTTTATGTCTTCACAGATATATTATTTAAACAATTTCATACATTAAATAATAAGCTAGTTATCCATGCTCATGCCATAATTCCATTCCATTGTTGCACATACGTTAATATAAAGAAATACTACAGTATCAATACACATACATTTTTTAATGCAAAATATTAGAATTTTATCATTACAATTTTTAATAATCAGAGGTTTTTATAAGTTAAACTAACGTCATGCTATAATGCAGTGCACCTAGAAGTACTGAGACGCAAAATACAAAATAATATAGAATTTAATCCTGATCCTATATACTTTACACAACTCACAAAAGAGATTTACATAGCTCAGGAGGTAAGAGCAGTTGTCTGGCAGTCGGAGGGTTGCCGGTTCAATCCCTAGCCCTGGACGTGTCAAAGTGTCCCTGAGCAAGACACCTAA
Source organism: Anguilla anguilla (assembly GCF_013347855.1). Taxonomy (NCBI): domain Eukaryota; kingdom Metazoa; phylum Chordata; class Actinopteri; order Anguilliformes; family Anguillidae; genus Anguilla; species Anguilla anguilla. Next base: position 8,097,389 of record NC_049208.1, on the reverse strand, counting down.
CCCGTATTTGCTCCGAACGAGCTGATTGGTACCTTGCATGGCAGCCTTTCACCGTTGGTGTGTGAGTGTGAGTGTGAGTGTATGTGTGAAAGGGTGAATGAGAGGCATCAATTGTAAAGCGCTTTGGATAAAAGCGCTATATAAATGCAGTCCATTTACCATTACCAAATTTTGCGTGTGCATATGTGAATGCTTTTTGTGTGCGTGTGTACGAGGTGTATTTCTATAAATATGATGACATTCCAAGCTTAATGGAAGCATATTCTGTGGAGTTTTCACTTGGATTTTGGATGTTTGTATTTTTCACTGTTTTACTGTGAACAACAGTAGAATATGTCACTGAATCAGCATTCTTCTCCTCCACTTGCTCCCCGGTCCTCATCTCTTGTTCTTCTCTGGATTCCACATGGACCTAACTCTGCAGTAAAATAACACAGCCCCACACACTGCGACCGCGGCAACAACAACAGCAGTGGTCGCGTACAAGATGGAGTTTTTCAGGTCTTCAGAGATTTTCTTGCTTCCATGTGTGGATGTGTGCTTGGTTATGGTTGGAGACCGGGTTGTGGCTTCTACAAAATAAAACCTTTGTCAATTTCTGCAGAAGCACAGCAAGGAAATGTTGTGTTTTTTTTAAACAACTGCCCATTATAGAGGTCCTCTGGTATTGCTGGCTTACTATTCAGGTTGTGGGTAAGACCAGGTTCTTAGTGCCAGACTGTGCAGGACCATAGAATCAGCTGAAATATCACCATGCCGTGTGTATGCACAAATTGCAACCCCAACAGACCAATCCCGAAGTGGTTCCATTGGGCTCTGTCACTGGCATGGTACAGTGCTGGTGCACAGGGTCACCACCATGATCCCGGGCCACCCTATCTCTGTACAGTTACTGTTATTGTTTCTTTAACAGAGCAACTTAAACAATTAAAATTCAAGCCATGGTCAAATATGTCCCACCCATCCAGCTCACCTGCAGCCAATGGGGAATTAACCTATGAGAGTTTATATAATGTTGCCATTTGAAGATCCCATTTAAAGTTTTAAAGACAAATTTACCTTTCACAGTGAGACTGATGTCTCTGTACTTCCCATCTGCTTCACACCTGTATGTACCCTCATCTGACAGAGTGAGATCTGAGAGATGGAGAGACAGGTTTCCGGGGGAAACTGAGTCCAACACCTGCACTCTGTCTTTGTAGCGATCCTTGACACTGGGAGCAAATATAACAGTGCTTTGGCCTCCTGTGTGTGCAGTCCATTTGACCCGTTCAGGTTTCCTCTGCATATCAGTACAGGCACAGGGCAGGACGACTGAGTCTCCTCTGAACCCAGTGATGTGTATGGGTTCAGAATCAGACAGAACACAGCCTGCAGAGAGAGGTGAGATTAGGGGGTGGGATTAGGAGATATAAACACGCCTGATCAACTCAACTTTGGCCCAGAAGTACTGCAATGTACTTCATTCCAGAACGGTGATTTGTACTTCCACATTTTAGTGGAATGAAACAAATACATTTACTGGGTGGTTACACACAACTCATAGAACCCTTCCAGTAGCACTCCATTCATGACATGTTATTGGCAAATATGGTCAAATCTACCTTTCACTGTGAGAGTGATGTCTTTGAAACTGGCTGGAGATGCTTCGCACCTGTATTTATTCCCATCTGAAAGAATGAGATATGAGAGACGGAGAGACAGGTTTCCTGGGGTGGCAGAAATAATCACCCGGTCTTTGTATCGGTCGTCCACATTATTAGAATACGTCCAAAGTTCGATACCGGAAGAACCAGGATTAAAAATCCATCTGGCAGTGTTCAGTGTTGGCTGTCCCTCAGTGCAGTAGCAAGGCAGGACCACGGAGCCTCCTGTGTACCCAGTGACCTCTGTGGGTGCAGATAGAGAACAGCCTGCAACAGAGAGTGACTTTTTATGAGTGCCCTGTATGGTGATTGATTGACTGATTGAATACAGGACGCTCATAATAAGTCACTCTCTGTTGCAGGCTATTCTCTATCAGCACCCAAACAGATGGGTGCCTTGCTACTGCACTGAGGGACAGCCAACACTGAACACTGCCAGATGGATTTTTAATCCAGGTCCTTCCGACACCAAATTTTGGTCGTATCCTAATACAGTGAACAACCACTACAAAGACCGGGTGAATATTTCTACCAACACTGGAAACCTGACTCTCCGTCTCTCAGATCTCACTCTGTCAGATGGGGGTACATACAGGTGTGAAGCATCTACAACCATTTACAGAGACATCATTCTCACAGTTAAAGGTAAATTTGACCACATATGCCCATAGTTCTGAAATGAACCACATTGCAGTACTTATACGCCAAATTTGAGTTGAAGTTACAAGTTTGCACAGCCAGTTTTGATAAGAAACTGAAATTTCCATAATCTGATTCTCATTAGAATATTATGATATTTTAAATTGCATGTGGCATTTCGAATCAAGTTCAACATCCCTTCTGCAATGTGTGAGTACTTCATGGCTTGCTTCACAGGCATATCTTTAGCAACAATTTCCTGCCAATGGCAGTCGCTACCAAGACAGAGTGCAGGTAATGGACTCCATTTCCCCTGGAAACTTGTCTCCCCATCTCTCAGATCTCATTCTGTCAGATGGGGGTACATACAGGTGTGAAGCAGATGGGCACTACAGAGACATCAGTCTCACAGTTATACATAGATTTGACCAGCTGTGTTTAAAAGTTTAAATGGGCTGTGGGAAATGTCGTCTTCAAATGACAACATTCCATGGGTGGGACATATTTGCCTGTGGTGCTGTATGTGAATTGAGATTAAACTGAAGGTGTGGGAGGGCCTAGCTGAGACATCCAATCAGACGTGCTTATATCTCTTAATCCCACCCCCATATTCCTCTCTCTCGCTCTCTCTCTCTCTCTACAGGGTGTGTTCTGTCTGATTCTGAACCCATACACATCACTGGGTTCACAGGAGACTCAGTCGTCCTGCCCTGTGCCTGTACTGAAGTGCAGAGGAAACCTGAACGCATCATATGGACTGTACACCCAGGAGGCCAAAGAATTGTTATATTTTCACCAAGTCCTCGCAGTGTCAACGATCGTTACAAACATAGAGTGCAGGTTTTGGACTCCATTTCCCCAGGAAACCTGTCTCTCCGCCTTTCAGATCTCACTCTGTCAGATGGGGGTACATACAGGTGTGAAGCAGATGGAAACCACAGAGACATTAGTCTCACAGTTATACATAGATTTGATGAGTTGTGTTTAAAAATGTAAATGGGCTGTGGGAACCCTTCAAATGACAACATTCTATGGGTGGGACATATTTGGCTGTGGTGTTGTACGTGAATGGAAATTTTCTGGGCCTTTCCCAGTTATATTGTACAAGAGTATTGAATAGGAGACCTACACATTTCTATTGATTTTTTACCCAGAATAAACACACAAAAATGAGTTTTACTTCCGAAATAATCTGACATCACTTTTTTTCAAAACAGTCTCCTTTTTTACCTTCAGCAATAATAACTGCAACCAAATGCTTCCTATAAGTTGATATCAGTCTTTCACTAGCTATGGAGGAATTTTACCCCACTATTTGCAGAACTGCTTTAATTCAGACAAATTTGTGGTTTTGAGCATGAACTTCTCGTTTCTGATACAGCCCCAGCATCTCTGTTGGGTTCAAGTTAGGACTGACTAGACCACTCCAACACTTTTTTTTTTTTTTTCAGCAATTTCGATGTGGATTTTCTTTAGTGTTTAGGATCATTGACTTGATAAGAGAATTGCGTAGTTTAATTCATGAAACATGCGTACAACCATATTTGATCATAAAATGTGTGTAACAATGTTTCCACACTGATGAAGCTACAGAGAAGTATGGGGAAGATTGGTCAGATGTGACCTCTACAATGGCAGCTGTATGAGACCAGGGGCCTCAGATCAGGAAGATTTTCTATATTTCTTTATTTTTTTCACAGGTAGATGAATGAACCTAAAAGCGATGAGAGAACCTAATGTGAAACACATGTGGTTAAACAAACACGCATCATACCTATGCAAATGGTATCCTCGATGGTCAACAGCACCAAATCGAATTTGTAAAATTTACACTAAGATTAATTTTCAAATATTGGAACATTTCAGAAGAATGTTGTTGATTGAACTGAGAGTTCGTTGAATTTAAGCACACTATATCAGTAAAGTAGTTAACACTCGCATTCTATAAAATAAGTAAACCATCCCTCACATAGTGTTGCAAAAGGCTTGAATTAGGTGCTTCCTACAGATATCATTATAAAGAAAAAGTTTTGCCAGTATTGCAACCCTTGCCAATGTATTCTTCTAAGAGCCATGGTCGAAAGACAAATGAAATGCTGTCTTGTTTTTCTACAGTTTTGTTGAGCTGCATGGTCAGCATACAGCCAGTAGACTTTTTTTCTTTTTTTTTCTCCACAGTGTCATTTCTTTCACAAACATTTTATATGAACAATTCATGTTTTTGTCAAGTGACCGGATAGATGTATACCATTGTATTTGATATTTGTTCCGTAATAACCACACACAAGTGCAATGAAACTGGATGCCAAACCAACATCTATTTATATGTTTTCAGGCAGGAAACACAGTTGAGAACTACCACCATATAACAGGGCCAGACCTGATTAGCTGTCCGCTAAAATCCTCCTTTGAAAAGTCGCAAAAAAGGGATGCCCTTTCCAAAAGAGCAGGAATCCCACTTTTCTCAGTGAACACTAAGGGCATATCTGGGCCAGACTGTCAGTCTGAGGTGTGACAGATCGCACATGTCTCAGTGAAAAATAGCGAAAGGAAGGCAGGGAGACGTTAACCAGTGGCTACGCTAATATGACTCCGTGATGCATGAATTTTGCTCCTTTGTCTCCTGGCACACTTTCTACCAGGAAGGGGAAACCCTCAGAGAGGAAAAAGGAGAAATTAAAAAAACATTTTTTTTTTAAAGGATAAACGCTGAAAACATGTGAAAACACTTCTTTCTGCAAATATTTACATACTGTGGAAGGCTGAATAGGTTTTTTTTTTTTTTTTTTAAGTGCTTAAATCTTAATGGGTTACAGCTTTCGATCAAATGTAAATGTTAAAAAAAAAAGAAGATGAAACACTGAAAACACCAGAAATGATTTGGTTTGCGTTTTCTCTCGCTTGTGGTGGGGTTGAGGTGGCCTGTTATTCTGCGGCACGATGGACGAAGTGATTCAAGTGCAAGTGGCCTAAGCAACAAAGGGAGAGTCGGATAGAACAGTTTAAAGGTTAAAGGAAAGGGTTTTTTTTAGAGTGTGCTGCTCTCCGTTCACTCCTAAGTGCCAGAGATCGGGGTGCAGTAGATAGTAGTTGAAATTGTGGCCGTTTGGTGGCTTCTTCCACTGGTGGTGCAGTCATTGCCCATCAAGCATTGCACTTCATACTGAGAGGAAGAAAGTAAACGTTTTTTAACTAAACTGCATCATCTCGAGGTTTATATTTTAAGCCCTGAAGTGCAAAACACAAAAAGAAAAAGAAAACGCAAAAACAAAAATTTTCGGCCCAGAGGTGCAGATGCAACATACAAAAACAGAAAGGAGTGGTCCTGAGGTGCAGATGGAACATACAAAAACAAAAACATGCAGCCCTGAAGTGCAAAACACAAATACAAAAAGAAAATGCAAAAACAAAACTTTCAACCCTGAAGTGCAAAACACAAATACAAAAAGAAAATGCAAAAACAAAAAAGAGCAGCCCTGGGGTGCAAAACACAAACATACAAAAACTAGCAGCCCTGAGGTGCAGATGCAAGATACAAAAACAATAACTAGTTGCCAACAGTGCACTGTATGCAGGGTTTTGTTTTTGTATGTTGCATCTGCACCTCAGGGCTGCATGTTTTTGTTTTTGTATATTTGTGTTTTGCACCTCAGGGCTGCTAGTTTTTGTAGAGCCACCATAGAAAACGCTTCTTTCATACTGTGGAAGGATAAAAAAGGTTTTTAGATGCTGCATTACATAGGTTTATATTCTCTGATTGGCCATAATTTGGTGATTGGCAACCATTTGGTAAAGCCTATAGGCATGGCAATGGCTTCTGATTATATATTTGGAGACTGTGTCCCCAAGATGCAACCATGTTTAATAGATCTCCAGCTGTGGTCCTTGGATTTTTATTCATCCTTCACCAGGCTGGTTTATCGCTGCTCCAGTGATTCAAAAGGACTTAATTATTGATCTAACGGCGAATGGTGTTTTCTATGTTTTTATTTTTTATTTTTTGTATTGGTTTGTAAGCATTTATTGACTTGTGAACATGAACAAGTGAACATGAACAAGCCTTTATCTTGTTTCATCTGAGAGCAAAACAGCAAGTGAAACATTGGTTTCCTGTTTCACCATAGTGAAACAGAAGGCCATAGAAAGCCACAACACAGTGCCCTAAGATTAACATGAACCGGGCAAAAGTAGCAGATTCAATATGGTCAATGCAGATTAATCTCTGTTGGATTTTAGAAGAATAATTAAGAAAATGTATATTATTAGTTAAAAATCTTTTTCCCCCTCTCTTTAGTACAAAATAATATGATTTTTCAGCTTTTTTGAGCATACAACTCATTACCTGTAGTGTTTATTTTAGACAGCCAATTTTTATCAGGGGTGTCATACTTTTCCTTCGAAGTAGCCTACCCGGAGGAAAACCAATGCGGACACGGGGAGGACATGCAAACTCCACACAGAAAGGCCCAGGTCAGGATTTGGGACTTTTAATTATTTTCAGAGGACAGCAGAGGATGGCCTTTATTTCTACTTTTTCAGATGTATTGTTTGTGGTACTTCTAATTTTAGGATTCACACAGGGGCAGGAAATGTGACTCATACTGCATGTCTTTGAAAAGAATTCGCATTAGCTTAGATAGTTTTGTGCCGAAGCAAACACTTCACACTTCCATAGAGAGGCAGTTTGGATCAGTGCAACTGAATCTTCTGTGTGTATATTTGGTTGGAAAGTTGACACTGAAAACCATGCTGGTATGTGTCTGGCTAGTCAGCAGTCTGATTCACATGATCTCAGGTGAGTTGATCATTTTATCTGACCCATTGATGCTTTCAAAGAGCTTCACTCAAACCTTAAATATAAGCTTGCAGTTGCAGCCGTGTGTCTAAGTGCTATCTATAGTGCCATAGAGGTATAGAGAGAATGAGGCACAGACTTCTGGGTATCATTCTCAACTGCTAAGCCTGCAGTCTTTTTCTTGTGTTGAACTGAGTGTAGTTTTCAATATAGGGAAAAAAAACACTGTGTTCCCTTGTGGGCTTGTAAGTATCAATTATTAGATTGTGACAGCATTTAAAGAGCCTGTACATAAAACTGTGCATGACTTCAAACAGTGTACTTGACTGATCTGAACCCGAAGTGATTGTTTCATTGGAAATGAATTTGTCAGGATTCTGCTCAGTTTCTGATTATCCTTTTATTGGCCGCCAGGTGGCGGCACTTCAGTTTTGTATTTCAGTTCATTCTCCCTCTTTGGTATTTAATTGTATTATTGTTTTCAATTATTCAGTCATTTTTTTTGCTTGTGTCTCGTTCTCCCTTCCCTCTCTGGTGTGATTGTGAATTGTGCCCTCCTGTGTCTTGTTAGGCTTCTGTCTATTTAAGTTCTTTGTTTCCCTGACTCGAGAGCTGGTTCCTTGTGTTTCTGCCAGTGCGTATCTGCCCATTTCTTCTGCGCCAAGGTTGAGCGGAAGTTTAATCTTAGGTTTGCACAGTGAGTTTTGATAAGAGGTTCTGTTTTAAACCTTAAATGTCCTTTATCTATTTCTCATTAGATTATTTTGATACATTAAACGGCATGCAGCATTTATTGATATTATGGCAGAATCAAGTACAACATCCCTTCTGCAATGTTCGAGTACTTCAAGGCTTGCTTCACAGGGGTGTCTTCAGCAACAACTAACCAATGTATTGTAACTGGAATTCTGTACTCATATCTCTCAAACTCAAGTCATTATCACCGTAATTACTGTCATAATTGCCTATTGCATCTTGTAAATTGTGAACCATATGACTTAAAGCTATAAAACTGAAGGTGTGGGAGGGCCTAGGTGAGACATCCAAACAGGCGTGCTTATATCTCCTAATCCCACCTCTTTTTCTCTCTGCAGGCTGTGTTCTGTCTGGTTCTGAACCCATACACATCACTGGGTTCACAGGAGACTCAGTCGTCCTGCCCTGTGCCTGTACTAATGTGCAGAGGAAACCTGAACGGGTCAAATGGACAGCACACACAGGAGGCCAAAGCACTGTTATATTTCCTCCCAGTGTCAACGATCGCTACAAACACAGAGTGCAGGTGTTGGACTCCATTTCCCCTGGAAACCTGTCTCTCCGTCTCTCAGATCTCACTCTGTCAGATAGGGGTACATACAGGTGTGAAGCAGATGGGCACTACAGAGACATCAGTCTCACAGTGGAAGGTAAATTTGACCACATTTGCCCATAGCATGTCAAGGACAGGGTGACACTGGGTGACAAAAGGGCTCTATGATTTTTATGTAACCTTACAGTAAATGTATTTGTTTCATTGCACAAACATGCAGAATAAAAATCATCATGATAAAATGAGTCACATTACTTCTGTGCTAAGGTTGAGTGGAAGTTTAATCTTAGGTTTGCACAGTGAGTTTTGATAAGAGGTTCTGTTTTAAACCTTAAATTTCCTTTATCTATTTCTCATTAGATTATTTTGATACATTAAACGGCATGCAGGATTTATTGATATTATGGCAGAATCAAGTACAACATCCCTTCTGTAATGTTTGAGTACTTCAAGGCTTGCTTCACAGGGGTGTCTTCAGCAACAACGAATCAAAGTGTTGTAACTGGAATTCTGTACTCAATCTCACAAACTCAAGTCATTATCACTGTAATTATTGTCATAATTATTGCCAATCACATCTTATAAATTGTGAACCATATGACTTCAAACTATTAAACTGAAGGTGTGGGAGGGCCTAGGTGAGACATCCAATCAGGCATGCTTATATCTCCTAATCCCACCTCCATCTCTCTCTCCCTCTGCAGCGTGCGTTCTGTCTGATTCTGAACCCATACACATCACTGGGTTCACAGGAGACTCAGTCGTCCTGCCCTGTGCCTGTATTGATGTGCAGAAGAAACCCGAACAGGTCAAATGGACTGCACACACAGGAGGCCAAAGCACTGTTATATTTCCACAAAGTCCTCCCAGTGTCAACGATCGCTACAAACACAGAGTGCAGGTGTTGGACCCCAGTTCCCCTGGAAACCTGTCTCTCCGTCTCTCAGATCTCACTCTGTCAGATGAGGGTACATACAGTTGTGAAGCATCTAGAACCATTTACAGAGACATCATTCTCACAGTGAAAGGTAAATTTGACCACATTTGCCCATAGCATGTCAAGGACGGGGTGACACTGGGTGACACAAGGGCTCTATGAGTTTTATGTTACTTTACAATAAATGTATTTGTTTCATTGCACAAACATGCAGAATAAAAATCATCATTATAGAATGAGTCACATTACTTCTGCGCCAAAGTTGAGCGGAAGTTTAATCTTAGGTTTGCACAGTGAGTTTTGATAAGAGGTTCTGTTTTAAACCTTAAATTTCCTTTATCTATTTCTCATTAGATTATTTAGATACATTAAACTGCACGCAGCATTTATTGATATTATGGCAGAATCAAGTACAACATCCCTTCTGCAATGTTTGAGTACTTCAAGGCTTGCTTCACAGGGGTGTCTTCAGCAACAACTAACCAACGTGATGTAACTGGAATTCTGTACTCAATCTCTCAAACTCAAGTCATTATCACTGTAATTATTGTCATAATTATTGCCAATCACATCTTATAAATTGTGAACCATATGACTTCAAACTATAAAACTGAAGGTGTGTTAGGGCCTAGGTGAGACATCCAATCAGGCGTGCTTATATCTCCTAATCCCACCCCCATATATCTCTCTCTGTCTCTCTCTCTCTCTCTCTCTCTCTCTCTCTTTCTCTCTGCAGGCTGTGTTCTGTCTGGTTCTAAACCCATAGACATCACTGTGTTCACAGGAGACTCAGTCGTCCTGCCCTGTGCCTGTACTAATGTGCAGAGGAAACCTGAACGGGTCAAATGGACTGCACACACAGGAGGCCAAAGCACTGTTATATTTCCTCCTAGTGTCAACGATCGCTACAAACACAGAGTGCAGGTGTTGGACTCCATTTCCTCTGGAATCCTGTCTCTCCGTCTCTCAGATCTCACTCTGTCAGATGAGGGTACATACAGGTGTGAAGCAGATGGGCACTACAGTGACATCAGTCTCACAGTGAAAGGTAAATTTTACCACATTTGCCCATAGCATGTCAAGGACGGGGTGACACTGGGTGACACAAGGGCTCTATGAGTTTTATGGAACTTTACAGTAAATGTATTTGTTTCATTGCACAAACATGCAGAATAAAAATCATCATTATAGAATGAGTCACATTACTTCTGCGCCAAAGTTTAGCGGAAGTTTAATCTTAGGTTTGCACAGTGAGTTTTGAGGTTCTGTTTTAAGCCTTAAATTTCCTTTATCTATTTCTCATTAGATTATTTTGATACACTAAACTGCATGCAGCATTTATTGATATTATGGCAGAATCAAGTACAACATCCCTCTGCAATGTTTGAGTACTTCAAGGCTTGATTCACAGGGGTGCCTTCAGCAACAACTAACCAACGTGATGTAACTAGAATTTTCTACTCATATCTCTCAAACTCAAATCATTACCACTGTAATTATTGTCATAATTATTGCCCGTTACATCTTGTAAATTGTGAACCATATGACTTCATACTATTAAACTGAAGATGTGGGAGGGCCTAGGTGAGACATCCAATCAGGCATGCTTGTATCTCCTAATCCCACCCCCATATATCTCTCTCTGTCTCTCTCTCTCTCTCTCTCTCTCTCTCTCTCTCTCTCTCTGCAGGCTGTGTTCTGTCTGATTCTAAACACATAGACATCACTGGGTTCACAGGAGACACAGTTGACCTGCCCTGTGCCTGTACTGATGTGCAGAGGAAACCTGAATGGTTCAGATGGACTGTAGTCATAGAAGGCCAAAGCACTGTTATATTTCCACAACTTCCTGCCAATGGTGGTCACTACAAGGACAGAGTGCAGGTGTTGGACTCCATTTCCCCAGGAAACCTGTCTGTCCGTCTCTCAGATCTCACTCTGTCAGATGGGGGTACATACTGGTGTGAAGCAAATGGACACTACAGAGGCATCAGTCTCACAGTTATACATAGATTTGACCAGTTGTGTTTAAATGTTTAAATGGGCTGTGGGAAATGTTGTCTTCAAATGACAACATTCTATGGGTGGGACATATTTGGCTGTGGTGCTGTATGTGAATTGAGGTTTTCTGAGCCTTTCCCTGTTATATTGTACAAGGGTATTGAATAGAAGAGCAACATATATATATATTTTTATTGAGTTTTTACCAACAATAAACATGCAGAAATGAGTTTTACTTCCAAAATAATCTCAGACATCAGCATAGCGTGGAGATAAGAGCATGAACCCTGAGCCGACCAGAGGAGGATGGGTTTCTCCCTTGAGCCTGGTTCCTTCCGAGGTATCTGCCACAGGGAGTTTTTTCTTGCCACTGTTGCTTTAGGCTTGCTCCTGTAGGGGTTTAGGCCAGGGTTGTCTGTAAAGTGAATAGTGACAATTGTTGTGACATACACTATGTCATTAGTTTTAGTTTAGTTTCATTATTTTTGCACAATTGAAAAAAATACACAAAAATGACAAAGATAACAAATAATATACAGTATGTAATGAATACGCTATGTAATGAAATTTGATTGATTGATTGATTGATTGAACTGGGTTGGTCACCATTTGAGGTGTGAATGTGTGCCTCTGTGTGCATGTAGGTCTGTTTGTGTGTGTGTGTGTGTGTGTGTGTGTGCGTGTGTGTGTGTCAGAGGGAGTATCAATCCCCTCCCTCCTCCTCTCTTTCACTAGATAAAATATGCAGCTTTCTTTTAGTTGTCAGTTTTGGAAACTTGGAAGTTTTGTAACTGTTAGATGGAACTGGACATTTGAGTCCCTCATCTAGGTCTGGTGATCTACACTTCAACTGTGGTATTTTTGAAATATTCTTCTGTCTTTTGGTTTTTGAATTTTTGGCTTGGCCCAGCCTGGATTACTTTGTAACAAATAAACTGTGGATTGGTGTCTTCTTTCATTAATTTCTTGTCTGACTCTCCATGTCTGGAACCTTTGTTAATTGTTTTAAGGTAGTTTAGCCTCGTCTTTTGATTAGGCATGAATATTTGTTGTAACTTAACTGCATGGACCCGGATGACGCCTTTTGGCGTCATAAATCACTACAATTCGTTGTCAACAAAGATCTCCGTACTTTCCGAAGCTTACTTGGTTTTCTTTTTTTTTTAATCAGTGAGGGGAGGGTCTGAACTTTGAGTGGCATGTATGTTTAGCCATTCGGATGCAATCTATGGTGCTTTAACTATGTCAACAAAACACTCCCGAATTTTCACGTGAAAGCTTTTTGAGAGGATGAATAATTACTTTTCTTTGGCATTGCTGGGAAACAGACATTTTTGTGTATTCTGCGTTTGGGAAGTTTCCGCTGGGTCCCGGGGGGGAAGGGGGCGAGCCCCCCTGTTGTATTTCAATTTCAATGTGAATAGAACCTGTTTGAATAGATAGGATGGGTTTGAATTTGAATGGTCCAATCGGAAGGAAGCACAGCCTCTTATCACCAATCAGAGGCAGCGCTCCAGTTCTGACATTATGCAAAATGTACCCACTGAAAACTGTATAAATCTAATTACCCACCGGTACTATTTTGAACTTTCTCGCTGAGTTGTTCCCGTAGCCGGCTGCGTAATAAATCTTCCTGTTTTTACTACGAACTTCTGATCTGCTTCTTCCTGGGATAACAGTCATTTTACTTGTTTTTGGTAATATCTTGAATAACATGGATCCATTTGAAGGCAGTATCGGGTGAGTTATTTTAGGCTTTGAATGCGTCATTATGCTGAGAAATTGCTAAACCATTTTATTGATAGTATTTGCGTTTCTCTGCAAACACGCAAAAACATGCTGGTATAATAAAACAATGACGGTAAATACATATAGTCTACATTGTTCCATTGCTACCATAATGAAACATACTTTCTTTTGTCTACAACTGCAGTTTCTCGCTGCAATTACTAATATTGAATATAAACAAAAGATGCAATTTATGCTGTAGTCTGTCAATATCTAAATAAATAATACGGTACTCTGCACGCAGGTAGCAGGGATGGCAAGTTGATATTTCGTTTTCTGTTTTTTTTTTTCAATGTCGTATTTATTATTTGAAATATATATTATTATTCTATCTGTCTCTGACGTACTCTGAAATGTGCATTCCCTGCTAAGCTGGGCAATGGATTGGAATATGTGTCTGACGCCTTTTTTTTTCCTCAGGGAACTGCTATCAGCACATCAATGCACTGCCCTGCCTCCAGTCTCCTTAGTTTTGCCACCAACTCCCCCTGCCCCCCTCCAGTTAAAATAATATAGTAATAATAAAGTAATATTTAGGTTTTCTTTGTAGTTTACTATTGTTCAAAAACAAAGATTTAAAAAAAATATATATATTTGTGGTATATAGTTTTTGGGCATTAGTTATATATTTATATACACACACTCACCGGCCACTTCATTAGATACACCTGTTCAACTGCAAACTGCACCCATTAACGCAAATATCTAATCACCGCCCCTCCTGGTGCCCCCATGGTTGAAAAAGCATTGCTAAAGTGCCTTCTAGAGTGAGGAAAACAAGAGGAAGTGCCCTATTGGCTGCCCTTCACATGAGAAAAAAATGATTGAGTGCCCTCTAGGGTGCCCCTTCATGCAATAAATTATGATGATGTGCCCTCTGCAGCAAGAAAATTTGATAAGGTGTCTTAATGAGTGCCCTTCTAATGAAGAAAACATGATGCAGTGCCCTATAAGGTGCCCTTACAATTGGGATGGCAGGTATGCCATCCCGCCAAGTTACGCCTTGGCGGGGGCATGCCCCCATACCTATACAGCACCGAGAGTTTGGCACTTTTCAGGGTTCCCCACAGAAATAACCACAACAGCCACAGACACTCAGCCCTTAAAAACATTAAATTCTGTACATTCTGACCCCATTTCAACAGACAGAATTCATAAACAACTTCACATGTCCACACAATAAAGCCCCAAACTAAGGGGATTTTGCGTTTTCTCCTTCTTCTTCTTCTTCTTCTTCTCTTTCTTCTTCTTCTCATTCTTATTTTTCCTGCCGCCTATCCCACTAACAACATGTCTCCCCATTGGACATTTCACTGACACCAGCCAAATCTGCCCTACACGACCCAATCAAAAACGCGCATACACACGCAAAATACCCATACATTTTTATTCTGAAACATTTCCCGTTCAAACAGCTAGTCCGCCTGTGGCCTAGTGGGTAAGGTTACAGTCTTGGGAACATGGGGTCGTAGGTTCAAGCTCAGCTTGGAACACCTTTCTTCAACCTGCTTCAACCCTCACTAATAATTGTCTACTAGCCTACTTATCAATTATTGCTTTTGCACCATATTTACCCGCCGTTCACCGTTCAGTTATTAACCGGCTACAATATTGCTAAGCCACATGGATTCAACGGGAGCTCTTCTGTGCTTACTGGCCTGTGTTCTTTAAAACCACCGGCAGGTTTGCTAATGATATTTCACGCATTGCATAGCTATGGCATTAGCTAACGAAGTCACGGCAAATGTATTCCTTTCATTAAAAAGTTACACCAGTTCACCACTGTGCCATTTCTATTAACTATATTTCTTCACTTGGCTACCGTACAAAACTTTCATATCAGCAAACGCCACGTTTCTATTTCTACATTCATGTTACCTCGCTCTGTTCTCTATCTAGCCACATACGCTACAAACAATTACTACTTATGTACATTCTGCAACTCCGCAGTTTGAACAGCTAATCCATCCGTGGCCTAGTGGGTAAGGTTACAGGCTTGGGAACACTGGGTCGTATGTTCAAGCCCAGCTTGGAACACGTTTCTTTAACTTGCTTCGACCCTCACTAATAATTGTCTACTACTTCTTAATAATTGCTTTTGCACCATTTCTACCCGCCGTTCACCGTTCAGTTATTAACCGGCTACAATATTGCTAAGATATATGCATTATGACTTACCGTCTGTACGTTCAGTTATTGACCGGCTACAATATTGCTAAACCATATGGATTCAACGGAAGCTCTTCTGTGCTTACTGGCTTGTGTTCTTCTTTAAAACCACCGGCAGGTTCGCTAATGATATTTCACGCATTGCATAGCTATGGCATTAGCTAACGAAGTCACACACTGGTAAACCTCACTCACTCACGGCCACCCATATGCATTTCATGACGCAAATGTATTCTTTTTATTTTAAAGTTACACCAGTTCACCACTGTGCCATTTCTACTAACTATATTTCTTCACTTGGCTACTGTACAAAACCTTAATATCAGCAAATGCCACGTTTCTACATTCCTGTTACCTCACCCTGTTCTCTATCTAGCCACATAGGCTACACACAATTACTACGTATGTACGTTCTGCAACTCCACATTAAAACATTACATTTAAAATCATGATTCACTCATAAGTATAACTACTAGCACTGAACATGAGAAAAACACATTCGTGCAATAGATTATATTACAGGCAAATAATGTGTGCAATGTTATTTGACCCTCCACTTCAACAACCAACATTCAATACCGACTGTTATATATACCATTTGATAAGGAATATAAGCTCGCTCATGGTCACTCCATTTACTTCGCACTATACTCCGTGATCATGTCAACCTTCACCTACATGCCCATTCTGCTAAAAACATATTGTTTCAACTACGGAATTTTGTAATTTCATTTTAATTTCTCTCACACTGTTGTTATTCTCTCATATGCAAAGCCTGCTGGGACATATGCGTCTGCTCCTATTCTCCACTATCATGTTTTCCGGTTCTAGTTTAGCAAAACGGCGAAGAGAATTCCTACCTGCAGATTAGCCTATCAAAATGCCTTATAAACCTTACAAACACTAAAAGTGCATCTCCACGAAATAACAGACAATGGAGCAGGACAGAAGGATAAACCTTACAAACACTAATAGTGCATCTCCACGAAATAACAGACAACGGAGCAGGACAGAAGGCTACACAAGTTGCGACCTAGGGAGTTATAATTCTACGGGCGTGTTGATTACTTTGTCAGTCAAGGCTCGTTGGATGGACGTCAAATCCGTGAGTACATACCATAGTCCATCTGCGTTTCTGATGCGTTTACGCTTACGCCACTGCATCCTTTCTCACAGCCACTGTTTTACATATATAGCAAACCGAAACTGCTGAACGGTACACGCTCATCAGACTGTACAGATTCACACAACGATAGCCATAATCCACAACCGTTTCTTGCAGGGTCGCATTTCTCACTCTCATAATAAAACGCTTTGCAAAAAGAACTGATATCTCATAAAAAACACGTTTTCAACGTACAAAAATGCCAAGTTACTAAAAAGTATTGATATCAAAATGATGCCAAGTTACGATACTACAAACAATATAGGCTATCTTGCCTCACCGAAATGACATAAGATGTATCTCAAAGCAATGCTACCCAATATTTCCTCAGTTCTTTCAAGTCACTTGGCCCTGTGTTTTCTAATCTTACCATTTCACAATGTCATGCAAACTTTCTGTCAGATCAAAGAGACAAATATTTCGAATTGCCTCATGGAACACATTGAACATTGTACATTGTACATTGAAATTAATGTATAAATTCATTAATGTACAGAACTGCTGCTGAGCAACGACAGGAAGCACATTTCTCCAGAAAACATGTTTATACTTGCTTCTGAACTGAATTTGAGTACATGTGCAAGTTATTGTATATTTGCTACGTACAATAAATAGCCTACTGCATGTAAAACACATATTGTACATACATACATAGAGAACTTCTTTATCCGCATGGGGACATTTCCCTGGCAGCATCTTACATTCACATTCACGAACACACTTGTACCAAGAAACATACTATCATTCACGCAACAGAAAGCCTGGGCAGCGAAATACATAGGCCTACATACCAATACAAATTGGACATACACACCTATTCAATCAATCTTGACTGTGAGAGAGCCATCCACACATATATTTGCCCTGTTCATGTAGTGCATGCTTATACACAGGGCCAAGTGACTTGAAAGAACTGAGGAAATATTGGGTAGCATTGCTTTGAGATACATCTTATGTCATTTCGGTGAGGCAAGATAGCCTATATTGTTTGTAGTATCGTAACTTGGCGTCATTTTGATATCAATACTTTTTAGTAACTTGGCATTTTTGTACGTTGAAAACGTGTTTTTTATGAGATGGTCTAAACTTGACGTTCCCTATGGGTGCCCTTTCAATGGAAAAGGGTGCAATTATGAAGTGCCCTCTATGCCACCCCTACATGACAGTGTCCCACAGGGTGCCCTTTCCAGTAGAGAAAATCGGATGCACTGCTGTATAGGGTACTCCTACAGGTGAGAAAACATCATGAAGTGCCCAATTAGGTGCTCCTCTAATGGAGAAGTGCCACTCCAGTGGATAAAATGTGATGCAGTGCTGTAAAGGGTGTCCCTACATGCGTGAGAATATGGGGAAGTTTCCTAATGGATGCCACTCCAGTGGAGAAAATGTGATGTGGTGCCATATAGGTACTGTGGCGCCCCGAGGCCCTATCGGTGCTCCACAGGAGAGCACGAGAAGCACCAGGGCGGCCGGGCCTCCCGCCACCGGCGACTGGTGGGACAAGTGGTGAGTGGGCATTACCTCTCGTCTGAAATATTGGAAGGTTTCAGGATCAGGGACAGCAAGCTGCAGACCAGGTGAGCTC
Source organism: Anguilla anguilla (assembly GCF_013347855.1). Taxonomy (NCBI): domain Eukaryota; kingdom Metazoa; phylum Chordata; class Actinopteri; order Anguilliformes; family Anguillidae; genus Anguilla; species Anguilla anguilla. The sequence continues at coordinate 8,079,355 of NC_049208.1, read as the reverse complement.
CAAGGATCAGCACCAAGGACAGGGCTGCAGCAGAGTGCAGGTATGTGGAATTTTCCACTCTGCTGCAGCACACCTGAGACTGCTCAGCTGATTGCCTCACAGAAGGTATAAGGAGCAGCACAGAGGAGTGAGGGCTGCGCTGGACTAGGGAGAGCTATTGTGCCTGGCGTCTCACCTCATCCGTTCCTGGGGCGGTAAGCGGCTGTGAGCCAACCCAAAGAAGAGGAAGTATCGGATTGCGACTTGTAACCTTTCTTTCAGACTGGAAGGAGTGGCCTCCCCACGCTGAAGAGGACAGGGGGACTGCAGGAAAAGTCCGGCAAGGCTCAAAGGAGGAAGGAGTGGAGACCGACAGAGGAGCCGGCTGGCCAGGGCCTGAGTTCACGCTCATAACCACTGTGTACTTGTCTTTCCAGGAGGATTGTACTCACCCAAAAGAGGAAGACTGATACCCCGACCGGGAAGAAGTTTCTGTTCTTTTTGCTCCCCCTTCCCTTTCCCCAACATTTAGTACAAATAAATGCGTTTTCTGTTAACTGATTCTGGGACTCACTGCACTGGTTCTTATACTGCTGTGGCAACTGCAACCTCTGGTGGTTAGGAAGGCCACAGTATCCTTACAATGGGATAAACTTGGTTCCCTGCAGGTGCCTTTCTGCTGAAAAAAACTAATGAAGTGTGCTCTTAGATGCCCTTCCAAGTGAGAAACCACGATGCATCATAGCTTTTTGTGCGCTGGTGGGGCCCCATGTCGTGCAGTACGTGCCCTTTTTATTTTTTCGCCCCTGCCCTTCAAACAGTCTGAGTCCGCCACTGTCTGCTGAAGTTCAAACTAAGCATCAGAATGGGGAAGAAAGGTGATTTAAGTGACTTTGAATGTGGCATGGTTGTTGGTGCCAGACGGGCTGGTTTGAGTATTTCAGAAACTATTGATCTACTGGGATTTTCATGCATAACCATCTCTAGGGTTTACAGAGAATGGTCCGAAAAAGAGAAAATATCCAGTGAGTGGCAGTTCTCTGGGCGAAAATGCCTTGTTGATGGCAGAGGTCAGAGGAGAATGGCCGGACTGGTTCGAGTTGATAGAAAGGCAACAGTAACTCAAAGAACCACTTGTTACAGCTGAGGTCTCCGAACGCACGCCATGTCAAACCACGAAGCAGATGGGCTACAGCAGCAGAAGATCACACCGGGTGCCACTCCTGTCACCTAATGAAGTGGCCGGTGAGTGTATCCAGCATCTCTGTTGGATTCAAGTCAGGACTGACTAGGCCACTCAGGCCTCTAGGCAGCTACTACTTTTTAGTAGGTAGCTGGTGAATTTGTCATTATTCACCTCCCCACTGAAACCCTCCCAAACAGTCACACCCATAAGTAAACAAACACATGTGGTGAAAAACAAACACACATCATACCTATGCAAATGGTATCCTCAATGGTCAACAGCAGCAAATCCAATTTGTAAAATATACACTAAGATTAAATTTCAAATATTGGAACATTTGAGAAGAATATTGTTGATTGAACTGAGAGTTCATTGAATAGGTCAAAGCACACCCCTTTAAATGTTGAATTCAAGCACAATATATCAGTAAAGTAGTTAACACTTGCATTCTATCAAATAAGTAAACCATCCCTCACATACGTGACATCTGCATCTGCACCTCAGGGCTGCTAGTTTTTGTATGTTTGTGTTTTGCACCTCAGGGCTGCTCCTTTTTGTTTTTGCATTTTCTTTTTGTATTTGTGTTTTGCACCTCAGGGCTGCTCCTTTTTGTTTTTGCATTTTCTTTTTGTATTTGTGTTTTGCACTTCAGGGCTGCACGTTTTTGTTTTTGTATGTTGCATCTGCACCTCAGGACCACTCCTTTTTGTTTTTGTATATTGCATCTGCACCTCAGGACCACTCCTTTTTGTTTTTGTATATTGCATCTGTACCTCAGGGCCGAAAGTTTTTGTTTTTGCGTTTTCTTTTTGTTTTTGTGTTTTGCACTTCAGAGCCACCGTAGAAAACGCTTCTTTCTGCAAATATTTACATACTGTGGAAGGCTAAAAAGGTTTTTAGATGCTGCGTTACATAGGCTTATATTCTCTGATTGGCCATAATTTGGTGATTGGCAACCATTTGGTAAAGCCTATAGGCATGGCAATGGCTTCTGATTATAGATTTGGAGACTCTGTCCCCAAGATGCAACCATGTTTAATAGATCTCCAGCTGTGGTCCTTGGATTTTTATTCATCCTCCACCAGGCTGGTTTATCACTGCTCCAGTGATTCAAAAGGACTTAATTATTGACCTAACAGTGAGTGGTGTTTTTGCTGTGTTTTTTTGTTTTTTGTATTGGTTTGTAAGCATTTATTGACTTGTAAATGTGAACAAGTGAACATGAACAAGCCTTTATCTTGTTTCATCTGAGAGCAAAACAGCAAGTGAAACATTGGTTTCCTGTTTCACCATAGTGAAACAGAAGGCCATAGTTAGCCACAGCACAGTCCCCTAAGATTAACATGAACCTGGCAAAAGTAGCAGATTCAATACGGTCAATGCAGATGAATCTCTGTTGGATTTTAGAAGAATAATTAAGAAAATGTATATTATTAGTTAAAAATCTTTTTGTCCCTCTCTTTAGTACAAAATAATATAATTTTTCAGCTTTTTTGAGCATACCTGTAGTGTTTATTTTAGACAGCCAATTTTTATCAGGGGTGTCATACTTTTCCTTCGAAGTACCCGGAGGAAAACCAATGCGGACACGAGGAGGACATGCAAACTCCACACAGAAAGGCCCAGGCCAGGATTTGGGACTTAATTATTTTCAGAGGGCAGCAGAGGATGGCCTTTATTTACGTGTACTGTTTGTGGTACTTCTAATTTTAGGATTCACACAGGGGCAGGAAATGTGACTCATACTGCATGTCATTTAAAAAATTGCATTAACTTAGATAGTTTTGTGCAGAAGCAAACACTTCACACTTCTATAGAGAGGCAGTTTGGATCCGTGCAACTGAATCTTCTGTGTGTATATTCGGTTGGAAAGTTGACACTGAAAACCATGCTGGTGTGTGTCTGGCTGGTCAGCAGTCTGATTCACATGATCTCAGGTGAGTTGATCATTTTATCTGACCCATTGATGCTTTCAAAGAGCTTCACTCAAATCTTAAATATAAGCTAGCAGTTACAGCCGTGTGTCTATGTGCTATCTGTAGTGCCATAGAGGTAAAGAGAGAATGATGCACAGACTTCTATGTGTTTCTACTCAAGTTCTACCTCGTTGCGTATCTCTGTTATTCAAGTTTTTCGAGTTCCCTGCTTTTTTAAAAGTTTTTGTGAAATGCCCCTCGTGGACTTTTGTTTGTTCTGTTTTCCTTTTTCTTTTTTTTAAAGTAAAGTCTTTGTTTAAACTTTCCTTTTGAGCTTAGTGTTTTTTTTTTTACACTCCGCACTTGGGTCCTTATCCCAAACCCTGACAGAATAGTGCAAAATATCAAATATATATTACAAAATATATATTTACCCCGGTGGACATTTAAATCCGAAACGGGTTAAACTCATGCTCCCAACTCCATGACAAAACCCAGAAATTCATGGAAAAACTTCTGATTTTAGAGTGAAGAAACACATCTTTTAAACTTTGAACTCATATCTATGAACACTACTTAATCTGTTCTGGATAAAGGTATTTATCTAATATGAAAGGAGTACTGTTCCTATAATAATTGTAAATAGTTGTGAACAAAATGCATTTTTACTCATTAAAAACCCACAGTGCCAACTACCTACCTAATTTAAAGAATGGTGATTTGTACTTATTTCAATGATGTTTGTTACATTTATATGACATTTTGGAGACATCATTGTCCAGAGTAGCATACATGCCTATTTCCCTGACCATTGTCCAATAGACAATAATGGAAATAAGCCCTTGGCTTTATAGTGTTTTATTCCTTCAAATTATTTTGGTATTTGGGGCATCTCTGCTCAGAGTGGCCACATGTATTTTTTAATGATCTTCAAAGAAAAGAAATTATTTAAATTAATCAATCCCCATACAGCAGACTCATAATAAGTCACTCTCTGTTGCAGGCTGTTCTCTATCTGCACCCACAGAGGTCACTGGGTACACAGGAGGCTCCGTGGTCCTGCCTTGCTACTGCACTGAGGGACAGCCAACATTAAACAACGCCAAATGGTTTTTTCATCATGGTAGTTCATATATCGAACTTTGGTCGTATCCTACTACAGTGGACGACCACTACAAATACCGGGTGATTATTTCTGCCACCCCAGGAAACCTGTCTCTCCGTCTCTCAGATCTCACTCTGTCAGATGAGGGTACATACAGGTGTGAAGCAGATGGACAACACAGAGACATCAGACTCACAGTGAAAGGTAAATTTGATCACATTTGCCCATAGCATCTCAAGTACGGGGTGACACTGGGTGACACAAGGACTCTATGAGTTTTATGTAATTTTACAATAAATGTATTTGTTTCATTGCACAAACATGCAGAATAAAAATCATCATTATAGAATGAGTCACATTACTTCTGCTCCAAGGTTGAGCGGGAGTTTAATCTTAGGTTTGCACAGTGAGTTTTGATAAGAGGTTCTGTTTTAAACCTTAAATTTCCTTCATCTATTTCTCATTAGATTTTTTTGATACATTAAACGGCATGCAGCATTTATTGATATTATGGCAGAATTAGGTACAGCATCCCTTCTGCAATGTTTGAGTACTTCAAGGCTTGCTTCACAGGGGTGTCTTCAGCAACTACTAACCAAAGTTTTGTAACTGGAATTCTGTACTCATATCTCTCTCTCTCTCTCTCTCTCTTTGTGCAGGGTGTGTTCTGTCTGATTCTGAACCCATATACATCACTGGGTTCACGGGAGACTCAGTCGTCCTGCCCTGTGCCTGTACTGATGTGCAGAGGAAACCTGAACGGTTTAAATGGACTGCATATCCAGGAGGCCAAAGAACTGTTATATTTTCACAAAGTTCACCCAGTGTCAACGATCGCTACAAACGCAGAGTGCAGGTGTTGGACTCCATTTCCCCTGGAAACCTGTCTCTCCATCTCTCAGATCTCACTCTGTCAGATGAGGGTACATACTGGTGTGAAGCAGATGGAGAACACAGAGACATCAGTCTCACAGTGAAAGGTAAATTTGACCACATTTGCCCATAGCATGTCAAGGACGGGGTGACACTGGGTGACACAAGGCCTCTATCAGTTTTATGTAACTTTACAGTAAATGTTTTTGTTTCATTGCACAAACATGCAGAATAAAAATCATCATTATAGAATGAGTCACGTTGCTTCTGCGCCAAGGTTCAGTGGAAGTTTAATCTTAGGTTTGCACAGTGAGTTTTGATAAGAGGTTCTGTTTTAAACCTTAAATTTCCTTCATCTATTTCTCATTAAATTATTTTGATACATTAAACGGCATGCAGCATTTATTGATATTATGGCAGAATCAAGTACAACATCCCTTCTGCCATGTCTGAGTACTTCAAGCCTTGCTTCACAGGGGTGTCTTTAGCAACAACTAACCAACGTGTTGTAACTAGAATTCTGTACTCATATCTCTCAAACTCAAATCATTATCACTGTAATTATTGTCATAATTATTGCCTATTGCATCATTTAAATTGTGAACCATATGACTTCAAAATATTAAACTGAAGGTGTGGGAGGGCCTAGGTGAGACATCCAATCAGGCATGCTTATATCTCCTAATCCCACCCCCATATTTCTCTCTCTCTCTCTCTCTCTCTCTCTCTCTCTCTCTCTCTCTGCAGGGTGTGTTCTGTCTGATTCTAAACCCATAGACATCACTGGGTTCACTGGAGACTCAGTCGTCCTGCCCTGTGCCTGTACTGATGTGCAGAGGAAACCTGAATGGGTCAAATGGACTGCAGTCAAAGGAGGTCAAAGCACTGTTATATTTCCACAACGTCCTGCCAATGGCGGTCACTACAAACACAGAGTGCAGGTGTTGGACTCCAATTCCCCTGGAAACCTGTCTGTCCGTCTCTCAGATCTCACTCTGTCAGATACGGGAAGATACTGGTGTGAAGCAGATGGACAACACAGACTCATCAGACTCACAGTGAAAGGTAAATTTGACCACATTTGCCCATAGCATGTCAAGGATGGGGTGACACTGGGTGACACAAGGCCTCTATGAGTTTTATGTAACCTTACAGTAAATGTATTTGTTTCATTGCACAAACATGCAGAATAAAAATCATCATTATAGAATGAGTCACGTTGCTTCTGCGCCAAGGTTCAGTGGAAGTTTAATCTTAGGTTTGCACAGTGAGTTTTGATAAGAGGTTCTGTTTTAAACCTTAAATTTCCTTTATCTATTTCTCATTAGATTCTTTTGATACATTAAACGGCATGCAGCATTTATTGATATTATGGCAGAATCAAGTACAACATCCCTTCTGCAATGTCTGAGTACTTCAAGGCTTGCTTCACAGGGGTGTCTTTAGCAACAACTAACCAACGTGTTGTAACTATAATTCTGTACTCATATCTCTCAAACTCAAATCATTACCACTGTAATTATTGTCATAATTATTGCCTATTGCATCATTTAAATTGTGAACCATATGACTTCAAAATATTAAACTGAAGGTGTGGGAGGGCCTAGGTGAGACATCCAATCAGGCGTGCTTATATCTCCTAATCCCACCCGCATATTTCTCTCTCTCTCTCTCTCTCTCTCTCTCTCTGCAGGCTGTGTTCTGTCTGATTCTGAACCCATAGACATCACTGGGTTCACAGAAGACTCAGTCATCCTGCCCTGTGCCTGTACTGATGTGCAGAGGAAACCTGGGCTGATCAAATGGACTGCATATCCAGGAGGCCAAAGCACTGTTATATTTCCACAAAGTCCTCCCAGTGTCAACGATCGCTACAAACATAGAGTGCAGGTTTTGGACTCCGTTTCCCTTGGAAACCTGTCTGTCCGTCTCTCTGATCTGACTCTGTCAGATGGGGGACCATACAGGTGTGAAGCAGATGGACAACACAGAGACATCAGTCTCACAGTGAAAGGTAAATTTATCTATAAAACTATAATGAGTTGTGTGAAATCTTCAAATGACAACATTATATAAGCTCTCATAGTTTGATGCCCCATTGGCTGCAGGTGAACTGGGTGGGTGCGACATATTTGACCATGGAATGATTTTTTATTATTTAGATGCTCTGTTAAGGAGACAGCAACAACATGGTTCTCTCAAATTTAGCTACCAGATGAAAAGTTATTTCATTATCTCTGTGGAATATAAGCCTTCAGCTGTGGAACACACAGTCTTCCCACAATTAAAACACCTTGACACAGAGGTGCCTCTGTACTGAAAGTCCAAGCTCACAGTAACTGCAGTGACAGCTCTCTGGACTACGCTCCCATGATATGTTACACTATAGATATATTTTCTTCATATGTTTTCCCTCTCTGCTTTTGAGTCACCAGTAGTGCTGATGGAGTTATGCTTTACTGCCTGCAGTCTGACCTATAGAGAGTGCTGGTGCTGATGCTAATGTCCTCTATCAGTGTACTCACCTGCATTACCTGCATCATCTGCATTACCACTCACTGATGGCAGACTGAGGCCTGCCTGCACCTGGTGTGCTGCTGGCAGTAACTATGGCAGCAGCAACCCAAAATACCCAATGTGTACCACCAGGGGCGCCTTACGTGTGGGCGGAGTTTAAGACAATTCCAAGGGCCCTGACCGAAAGAGGCCCTCAAAAAACTGTGCCGTAACTGCAGTGATAGGGTGGCCCGGGATCATGGGGCCCCAAAGTCCCTGGTGGTGACCCTGTGCACCAGCCCTGTACCAGAGCCCTATTGTAATGGTGCAAAATGTCGGCAAACAGTTCTAATGGAATCGGAGTAAATGGCACATGTTGTGTACATGAACGTACATAAAATGATATTTTTCCAAAGTTGCTATTTTCATCCTCGTTTTTTTACGTTTGCGTTGGGTGTGTGAAACAACAGCACAGTGATATTTCAGCACAGTCTGGCGCTAAGAACCTGGTCTTACCTACAACCTGAAACATGTGCCAGCAATACCACAGGACCTCTATAATGGCCAGTTGTTAAAAAAATAAACATTTCCTTGCTGTGCTTCTGCAGAGATTGACAAAAGTTTTATTTTGTAGAAGCCACAACCCGGTCTCCAACCACAACCAAGCACACATCCACACATGGAAGCAAGCCACCCCCCAAAACGGAGATCTCTGAAGACCTGAAAAACTCCATCTTGTATGCGACCATTGCTGTTGTTGCCGCGGTCGCAGTGTGTGGGGCTGTGTTATTTTACTGCAGAGTTAGATCCAGGAAAAATGCACATGTGGAATCCAGAGAAGAACAAGAGATGGGGACTGGGGAGCAGGAGGAGGAGAAGAATGCTGATTCAGTGACATATTCTACTGTTGTTTATAGTATAACAGTGGAAAAATACAAACATCCAAAATCAAAGTGAAAGCTCTACAGAATATGCTGCCATTAAATTTGGAATGTCATCATATTTATGGAAATACACCTCGTACACACACAAAAAAGCATGGTATATGGTAAATGGACTGCATTTATATAGCGCTTTTATCCAAAGCGCTTTACAATTGATGCCTCTCATTCGCCAGAGCAGTTAGGGGTTAGGTGTCTTGCTCAAGGACACTTTGACATGCCCAGGGAGGGGTTTGAACCGGCAACCCTCCGACTGCCAGACAATCGGTCTTACCTCCTGAGCTATGTCGCCCTATGTTGCATTCACATATGCACACACAAATGGTAATGGTAAATGGACTGCATTTATATAGCGCTTTTATCTAAAGCGCGTTACAATATTGATGCCTCTCATTCACCCACACACACTCAAACACCAACGGTGAAAGGCTGCCATGCAAGGTACCAATCAACTCGTTGGGAGCAATTAGGTTAGGTGTCTTGCTCAGGGACACTTCGACACACCCAGGCCTGGGGATTGAACCGGCAACCCTCCGACTGCCAGACAACCGCTCTTACCTCCTGAGCTACGTTGCATGTTGCTATATAGCATGATGTTAGTTTAACTTGCAAAAACCTCTGATTATTAATAATCGTAATGATAAAATTTTGCATTAAAAATGTATGTGTATTGATACTGTAGTATTTCTTTATATTATCGTATGTGCAACAATGGAATGGAATTATAGCATGGATAACTAGCTTATTATTTAATGTATGAAATTGTTTAAATAATATATCTGTGGAGACAGAAAATCGCTAATACCAATGCATTTGTTCCATTTTTATTTCAGAAGGTATATTGGCTGGTTTGCTCATTAGCTGGACGAGTAGGCTACGCAAGTTTGTTAGCAAGCTACCAGCAAATAAGCTTGTGATGGAGATTGTTTGCTGACAAGCTCACTATATTGTTCCAGAAATGCACATACTAAGGTTAATCAAGGAAACAGTTTTCCTATGATAATGTGAGACCAGCCACATCCTCAGATTATGAAGTGTGGGGCTTTATTTATGAAAAAAGTGCGCAAGCATTGACATAAAAGCAGCTTCGTAACTTACCGTTAAGTGAGTTGTGGTAATGTCTAAATCAATGAGGAAAGCTTTTACAAAGCAAATAGCCTACTATACATACCAAAGTGGTGTGTGCTTATAATAAATGCCAGTGAGGTGGCTGTTTCTTTTCCATTAATCACTTGAAGCATGCAAAAGATGATACTATGCCAATGTAGCAAGCAAATTAGCTGAGCACATTTAACATTAAGCCCTTAACTAACATATAACTTAAAACTATTAAACTGAAGGTGTGGGAGGGCTAGGTGAGACATCCAATCAGGCATGCTTATATATCCTAATCCCACCTCCATCTCTCTCTCTCTCTCTCTCTCTCTCTCTCTCTCTCTCTCTCAAATTCAAATTCAAATTCAAAATAAGCTTTATATATAATACTTGCAGCTTCTTTGTAATTATCATGTAAAAAAAATAAATAAATAAATAAAAATAAATAAAAAAATAAAAATAAACGGCCAAAAACCATTTTGAGTCATAGGGTTTAATTCAAACAAAATTGTGGTCTTGAGCATGAACTTCTGATACAGCCCCAGCATCTCTGTTGGATTCAAGTCAGGACTGACTAGGCCACTCCAAAACTTTTTAGTAGATAGCTGGTGAATTTGTCATTATTCACCTCCCCACTGAACCGCTCCCAAACAGTCCCACCCATAAGTAAACAAACACATGTGGTTAAACAAACACACATCATACCTATGCAAATGGTATCCTCGGTGGTCAACAGTACCAAATCCAATTTGTAAAATTTACACTATGATTCATTTTCAAATATTGGAACATTTGAGAAGAATATTGTTGATTGAACTGAACTGAATCAATATATATAAATAACATTTTATATGAACAATTCATGTATTTGCCAAGTTACTGGATAGACTTGTATACCATTGTATTTGATATATGTTCCGTAATAACCACACACAAGTGCAATGAAACTGGATGCCAAACCAACATCTATTTATATCTGTTCAGGCAGGAAACACAGTTGAGAACAACCACCATATAACAGGGCCAGACCTGATTAGCTATCTGCTAAAATCCTCCTTTAAAAAGACGCAAAAAAGATCACCCTTTCCAAAAGAGCAGGAATTATCCCACTTTCCCCAGTGAACACTTTGGGGCATATCTGGGCCAGACTGTCACTCTGAGGTGGGACAGATCAAGCATGTCTCAGTGAAAAATAGCAAAAGGAAGGCAGGGAGACACAAACCAGTGGCTACGCTAATCTGACTCCGTGATGCATGAATTTTGCTCCTTTGCCTGCTGGCACACTTTCTACCAGGAAGGGGAAACCCTCTGAGAGGAAAAAGGAGAAATTAAAAAAATGATTTTTTTTTTTTTTAAAGGATAAACGCTGGAAACATGTGGATACGCTTCTTTTTGCAAATATTTACATACTGTGGAAGGCTGAATAGGTTCTTTTTAAAATAAGTGCTCAAATCTTAATGGGCTACAACTATCGATCAAATGTAAATGTAAAAAAAAAAAAATGAAGATGAAACACTGAGAACACCAGGAATTATTTGGTTTGCGTTTTCTCTCGCTTGTGGTGGGGGTGAGATGGCCTGCTATTCTGCGGCACGACGGACAAAGTGATTCAAGTGCAAGTGACCAAAGCAACAAAGAGAAAGTGGGATAGAACAGTTTAAAGGTTAAAGGAAAGGGGTTTTTGCTGCTGGAGTGTGCTGCTCTCCGTTCACTCCTAAGTGCCAGAGATGGGGATACAGTAGTTGAAATTGTGGCCGTTTGGTTGCTTCTTCCACTGGTGGTGCAGTCATTGCCCATCAAGCATTGCACCTCATGCTGAGAGGAAGGAAGTAAACGTTTTTAACTAAACTGCATCATCTCAAGGTTTATATTTTAAGCTGGAGCACAAGCGAGGTTCTGTGGTTTGGAAGGATAAAAAGCATGTGAAAACTGCAGTGGCTCTGTTGTGCAAAACACAAAAACAAAAATAAAATGCAAAAACAAAAACTTTCAGCCCAGAGGTGCAGATGCAACATACAAAAACAAAAAGGAGTGGTCCTGAGGTGCAGATGCAACATACAAAAACAAAAACATGCAGCCCTGAAGTACAAAACACAAATACAAAAAGAAAATGCAAAAACAAAACTTTCAGCCTTGAAGTGCAAATCACAAATACAAAAAGAAAATGCAAAAGCAAAAAGGAGCAGCACTGAGGTGCAAAACACAAATACAAAAAGAAAATGCAAAAACAAAAAGGAGCAGCCCTGAGGTGCCAAACACGAACATACAAAAACAAAAACGTGCAGCCCTGAGGTGCAGATGCAACATCCAAAAACAATAACTAGTAGCCCCAAAGTGCACTGTTGCACTTCTGGGCTACTAGTTTTTGTTTTGTATGTTGCATTTGCACCTCGGGGCTGCTTGTTGTTGAATGTTTCTGTTTTGCACTTCGGGGCTACTAGTTTTTGTTGTTGTATCTTGCATCTGCACCTCAGGGCTGCTAGTTGTTGTATGTTTGTGTTTTGCACCTCAGGGCTGCTAGTTGTTGTATGTTTGTGTTCTGCACCTCAGGGCTGCTCCTTTTTGTTTTTGCATTTTCTTTTTGTATTTGTGTTTTGCACCTCAGGGCTAAAAGTTTTGTTTTTGCATTTTCTTTTTGTATTTGTGTTTTGCACTTCAGGGCTGCACGTTTTTGTTTTCGTATGTTGCATCTGCACCTCAGGACCACTCCTTTTGTTTTTGTATGTTGCATCTGCACCTCAGGGCCGAAAGTTTTTGTTTTTGCGTTTTCTTTTTGTTTTTGTGTTTTACACTTCAGAGCCACCGTAGAAAACGCTTCTTTCTGCAAATATTTACATATTGTGGAAGTCTAAAAAGGTTTTTAGATGCTGCATTACATAGGCTTATATTCTCTGACTGGCCATAATTTGGTGATTGGCAACCATTTGGTAAAGCCTATAGGCATGGCAATGGCTTCTGATTATATATTTGGAGACTCTGTCCCCAAGATGCAACCGTGTTACATTACATTACATTACAGGCATTTAGCAGACGGTCTTATCCAGAGCGACGTACACAAGTTTTTACATAGGACTTTACATTGTATCCATTTATACAGCTGGATATATACTGAAGCAATGCAGGTTAAGTACCTTGCTCAAGGGTACAACGGTAGTGTCCTTACCCGGGAATCGAACCTTCAACCTTTCGGTTACAAGCGCAGTTCCTTACCCACTGCGCCACACTCCGTGTTAAATAGATCTCCAGCTGTGGTCCTTGGATTTTTATTCATCCTCCACCAGGCTGGTTTACCACTGCTCCAGTGATTCAAAAGGACTTAATTATTGACCTCACGGCGAGTGGTGTCTTCTATGTTTTTTTTTATTTTTGTATTTGTTTGTAAGCATTTATTGACTTGTGAACATGAACAAGTGAACATGAACAAGCCTTTATCTTGTTTCATCTGAGAGCAAAACAGCAAGTGAAACATTGGTTTCCTGTTTCACCATAGTGAAACAGAAGGCCATAGAAAGCCACAACACAGTCCCTTAAGATTAACATGAACCTGGTAAAAGTATCAGATTCAATACGGTCAATGCAATATAATCTCTGTTGGATTTTAGAAGAATAATTTAGCTATCCGCTAAAATCCTCCTTTAAAAAGACGCAAAAAAGGGATGCCCTTTCCAAAAGAGCAGGAATTATTCCACTTTCCCCAGTGAACACTTTGGGGCATATCTGGGCCAGACTGTCAGTCTGAGGTGTGACAGATCAAGCATGTCTCAGTGAAAAATAGCGAAAGGAAGGCAGGGAGACACAAACCAGTGTCTACGCTAATCTGACTCCGTGATGCATGAATTTTGCTCCTTTGCCTCCTGGCACACTTTCTAGCAGGAAGGGGAAACCCTCTGAGAGGAAAAAGGAGAAATTAAAAAAATGATTTTTTTTTAAAGGATAAACGCTGAAAACATGTGAAAACACTACTTTCTGCAAATGTTTACATACTGTGGAAGGCTGAATAGGTTTTTTTTTATTTTTTAATTGCTTTAATCTTAATGGGCTACAGCTTTCGATCAAATGTAAATGTAAATGTTAAAAAAAAAAGATGAAACACTGAAAACACCAGGAATGATTTGGTTTGCATTTTCTCTCGCTTGTGGTGGGGTTGAGGTGGCCTGTTATTCTGCGGCACGATGGACGAAGTGATTCAAGTGCAAGTGGCCTAAGCAACAAAGGGAGAGTCGGATAGAACAGTTTAAAGGTTAAAGGAAAGGGTTTTTTTTAGAGTGTGCTGCTCTCTGTTCACTCCTAAGTGCCAGAGATCGGGGTGCAGTAGATAGTAGTTGAAATTGTGGCCGTTTGGTGGCTTCTTCCACTGGTGGTGCAGTCATTGCCCATCAAGCATTGCACCTCATGCTGAGAGGAAGGAAGTAAATGTTTTTAACTAAACTGCATCATCTCGAGGTTTATATTTTTAGCTGGAGCACAAGCGAGGTTCTGTGGTTTGAAAATTGGGAGGATAAAAAGCATGTGAAAACGCTTCTTTCTGCAAATATTTACATACTGTGGAAGGCTACAAAGGTTTTAAAAAAGTGCTCTAATCTTAATGGGCTCCAGCTTTTAAATCAAAATGTACAGTGCCTTTCAAAATCATCCCTTGACATATATAAAATAGCAACACTGTAATAATAGATTATGCAATTATAAACAATACAAAAATGTAGCTTTATTTAAATTTTCAAAAACATGGAAACATTCCACAGTAATAATGAAATTAATGCATTTTGTGCATCAGTGCATCCTCTCTTTATAAGGATAAGCATACTGAGTCATCTTCAATGCTGTTTTAAGAGATTGATAAACAGACTTCTTACAGAATGTCTTGATGATCCTTCAGATACTATGGTATCCTCTACTGAATTTCCCTGTTCAATCAAAACCACTCATGTTAGTCATTTTGTCTTGCTGAAAGATTTTGAGCTTATTGGTAAGGCAAATTTGATTTTTGCCCAAAATTTATTGATACTTGCTGAGTATAATGTTCATCATTCCATTGATATTAACAAGATCACCAGAACATGTAGATGAAAAACAGCCCCATAATGTAAAAGGCCGACTACCATATTTCACAGTAGTCATGTCATTCTTTTCAACCTAAGCACCCTTCTTCTGATACCAAACCACTGTAAAGGGAAAAGAAAAGGGGGCCAAGTACAGAGCCTTGTGGGACGCCCGTTGGTTGGTGATGGGTACGAGTTAAGCTACCATCCCAGGAAACCCTAGAGGAGAGTCCAGATGAATAAAACTCAATTTGCGTCAGAACTGTGCCCCAGCAAAGGTGGAGAGTCGAGAGAGAGTAGGAGCTGGTGGTCTATATTGTCAAAAGCTACAAAATGTTCCAGAAGGATTAGGACAGATGCCAGGGAGGATGCTTCAACTGACACTTGATTGAAGGAGACATGGGGTGCCTTAGAAGAGTGACCCACCCTGAAGCCAGAACAGAAGGATAAGGAAGAAGGGGGTATGGAAGGTAATACTGTGAGATTAAGAAAGGGAGATGATTAGATGTTGCATTTCAGAGGCTTATATTCTCTGATTGGTCATAATTTGGTGATTGGCAACCATTTGGTAAAGCCTATAGGCATGGCAATGGCTTCTGATGATATATTTGGAGACTCTGTCCCCAAGATGCAACCATGATTAATAGATCTCCAGCTGTGGTCCTTGGATTTTTATTCATCCTCCACCAGGCTGGTTTATCACTGCTCCAGTGATTCAAAAGGACTTAATCATTGACCTAATGGTGAGTGGTGTTTTCTATGTTTGTATTTTCATTTTTTTTATTGGTTTGTAAGCATTTATTGACTTGTGAACATGAACAAACCTTGTGAACATGAACAAGTGAACATGAACAAGCCTTTATCTTGTTTCATCTGAGAGCAAAACAGCAAGTGAAACATTGGTTTCCTGTTTCACCATAGTGAAACAGAAGGCCATAGAAAGCCACAACACAGTCCTCTAAGATTAACATGAACCTGGCAAAAGTAGCAGATTCAATACGGTAAATGCAATATAATCTCTGTTGGATTTTAGAAGAATAATTAAGAAAATGTATGTGACAAACACGCCTGCCACAGGCCACCGAAGTGGCTTTCTTTGGGGCCCTCCAGCACAGAGACACAGGGAGAAGATGTTAAAACAGTCCACATTTATTCCACGAGGGTTTGGCAAGATGGTAACGCCAAATGAGCAGATGTAAAAACCCTGTCATGACAGAGAGCTCCCCTGTGTGGGCGGGGATGGCAGATTTAACCTGTGCGCAGTGATTACCTCACTACGCACAGGTGCAGCCACTCCTGTTCCTGGGTCCAATTAGCCTGGCCAATTATCTAATGCTTAACCAATTATCCAATTGGCCAGGTCTAATTAGCTTGACCCAGGGCAGGTGTGGCTGCTTAAACCAGCCATCCCCACACCACAATGTATATTATTAGTTAAAAATCTTTTTTCCCCCTCTCATTAGTACAAAATAATATAATTTTTCAGCTTTTTTGAGCATACAACCCATTACCTGTAGTGTTTATTTTAGACAGCCAATTTTTATCAGGGGTGTCATACTTTTCCTTCGAAGTACCCGGAGGAAAACCAGTGCGAACACGGGGAGGACATGCAAACTCCACACAGAAAGGCCCAGGCCAGGATTTGGGACTTTTAATTATTTTCAGAGGACAGCAGAGGATGGCCTTTATTTCTACTTTTTCAGATGTATTGTTTGTGGTACTTCTAATTTTAGGATTCACACAGGGGCAGGAAATGTGACTCATACTGCATGTCTTTGAAAAGAATTAGCATTAGCTTAGATAGTTTTGTGCAGAAGCAAACACTTCACTCTTCCATAGAGGGGCAGTTTGGATCAGTGCAACTGAATCTTCTGTGTGTATATTTGGTTGGAAAGTTGACACTGAAAACCATGCTGGTATGTGTCTGGCTAGTCAGCAGTCTGATTCACATGATCTCAGGTGAGTTGATCATTTTATCTGACCCATTGATGCTTCCAAAGAGCTTCACTCAAACCTTAAATATAAGCTTGCAGTTACAGCCGTGTGTCTAAGTGCTATCTATAGTGCCATAGAGGTAAAGAGAGAATGAGGCACAGACTTCTGGGTATCATTCTCAACTGCTAAGCCTGCTGTCTTTTTCTTGTGTTGAACTGAGTGTAGTTTTCAATATAGGGAAAAAAAACACTGTTCCCTTGTGGGCTTGTATGTATCAATTATTAGATTGTGACTGCATTTAAAGAACCTGTACATAAAACTGTGCATGACTTCAAACAGTGTACTCGACTGATTTGAACCCAAAGTGATTGTTTCTTTGGAATTGAATTTGTCAAGATTCTGCTCAGTTTCTGATTATCCTTTTATTGGCCGCCAGATGGCGGCACTTCAGTTTTGTGTTTCAGTTTGTTCTCCCTCTTTGGTATTTAATTGTATTATTGTTTTCAATTATTCAGTCATTGTTTTTGCTTGTGTCTCGTTCTCCCTTCCCTCTCTGGTGTGATTGTGAATTGTGCCCTCCTGTGTCTTGTTAGGCTTCTGTCTATTTAAGTTCTTTGTATCCCTGACTCGGGTGCTGGTTCCTTGTGTTTCTGCCCGTGCGTATCTGCCCATTTCTTCTGCGCCAAGGTTGAGCGGAAGTTTAATCTTAGGTTTGCACAGTGAGTTTTGATAAGAGATTCTGTTTTAAACCTTAAATTTCCTTTATCTATTTCTCATTAGATTATTTTGATACATTAAACTGCATGCAGCATTTATTGATATTATGGCAGAATCAAGTACAACATCCCTTCTGCAATGTTTGAGTACTTCAAGGCTTGCTTCACAGGGGTGTCTTCAGCAACAACGAATCAACGTGTTGTAACTGGAATTCTGTACTCAATCTCTCTAACTCAAGTCATTATCACTGTAATTATTGTCATAATTATTGCCAATCACATCTTATAAATTGTGAACCATATGACTTCAAACTATTAAACTGAAGATGTGGGAGGGCCTAGGTGAGACATCCAATCAGGCATGCTTATATCTCCTAATCCCACCTCCATCTCTCTCTCTCTCTACAGCGTGTGTTCTGTCTGATTCTGAAACCATACACATCACTGGGTTCACAGGAGACTCAGTCATCCTGCCCTGTGCCTGTATTGATGTGCAGAAGAAACCCGAACAGGTCAAATGGACTGCACACACAGGAGGCCAAAGAACTGTTATATTTCCACAAAGTCCTCAAAGTGTCAACGATCACTACAGACACAGAGTGCAGGTGTTGGACCCCAGTTCCCCTGGAAACCTGTCTCTCCGTCTCTCAGATCTCACTCTGTCAGATGAGGGTACATACAGTTGTGAAGCATCAAGAACCATTTACAGAGACATCATTCTCACAGTGAAAGGTACATTTGACCACATTTGCCCATAGCATGTCAAGGACGGGGTGACACTGTGTCACACAAGGGCTCTATGAGTTTTATGTTACTTTACAGTAAATGTATTTGTTTCATTACAACATGCAGAATAAAAATCATCATTATAGAATGAGTCACATTACTTCTGCTCCAAGGTTGAGCGGGAGTTTAATCTTAGCTTTGCACAGTGAGTTTTGATAAGAGGTTCTGTTTTCAACCTTAAATTTCCTTTATTTATTTCTCATTAGATTATTTTGATAAATTAAAAGGCATGCAGCATTTATTGATATTATGGCAGAATCAAGTACAACATCCCTTCTGCAATGTTTGAGTACTTGAAGGCTTGCTTCACAGGGGTATCTTCAGCAACAACTAACCAACGTGTTGTAACTGGAATTCTGTACTCGATCTCTCAAACTCAAGTCATTATCACTGTAATTATTGTCATAATTATTGCCAATCACATCTTATAAATTGTGAACCATATGACTTCAAGCTATAAAACTGAAGGTGTGGGAGGGCCTAGGTGAGACATCCAATCAGGCGTGCTTATATCTCCTAATCCCACCTCTCTTTCTCTCTGCAGGCTGTGTTCTGTCTGGTTCTAAACCCATAGACATCACTGGGTTCACAGGAGACTCAGTCGTCCTGCCCTGTGCCTGTACTGATGTGCAGAGGAAACCTGAACGGGTCAAATGGACTGCACACACAGGAGGCCAAAGCATTGTTATATTTCCTCCCAGTGTCAACGATCGCTACAAACGCAGAGTGCAGGTGTTGGACTCCGTTTCCCCTGGAATCCTGTCTCTCCGACTCTCAGATCTCACTCTGTCAGATGAGGGTACATACAGGTGTGAAGCAGATGGGCACTACAGAGACATCAGTCTCACAGTGGAAGGTAAATTTGACCACATTTTCCCATAGCATGTCAAGGACAGGGTGACACTGGGTGACACAAGGGCTCTATGATTTTTATTTAACCTTACAGTAAATGTATTTGTTTCATTGCACAAACATGCAGAATAAAAATCATCATGATAGAATGAGTCACATTACTTCTGCGCCAAGGTTGAGCAGAAGTTTAATCTTAGGTTTGCACAGTGAGTTTTGATAAGAGGTTCTGTTTTAAACCTTAAATTTCCTTTATCTATTTCTCATTAGATTATTTTGATACATTAAACTGCATGCAGCATTTATTGATATTATGGCAGAATCAAGTACAACATCCCTTCTGCAATGTTTGAGTACTTCAAGGCTTGCTTCACAGGGGTGTCTTCAGCAACAACGAATCAACGTGTTGTAACTGGAATTCTGTACTCAATCTCTCAAACTCAAGTCATTATCACTGTAATTATTGTCATAATTATTGCCAATCACATCTTATAAATTGTGAACCATATGACTTCAAACTATTAAACTGAAGATGTGGGAGGGCCTAGGTGAGACATCCAATCAGGCATGCTTATATCTCCTAATCCCACCTCCATCTCTCTCTCTCTCTGCAGCGTGTGTTCTGTCTAATTCTGAAACCATACACATCACTGGGTTCACAGGAGACTCAGTCGTCCTGCCCTGTGCCTGTATTGATGTGCAGAAGAAACCCGAACAGGTCAAATGGACTGCACACACAGGAGGCCAAAGAACTGTTATATTTTCACAAAGTCCTCAAAGTGTCAACGATCACTACAAACACAGAGTGCAGGTGTTGGACCCCAGTTCCCCTGGAAACCTGTCTCTCCGTCTCTCAGATCTCACTCTGTCAGATGAGGGTACATACAGTTGTGAAGCATCAAGAACCATTTACAGAGACATCATTCTCACAGTGAAAGGTACATTTGACCACATTTGCCCATAGCATGTCAA
Organism: Anguilla anguilla; assembly: GCF_013347855.1. Classification (NCBI taxonomy): domain Eukaryota; kingdom Metazoa; phylum Chordata; class Actinopteri; order Anguilliformes; family Anguillidae; genus Anguilla; species Anguilla anguilla. The sequence goes on along the minus strand of NC_049208.1, from coordinate 8,059,467 downwards.
GGACGGGGTGACACTGTGTCACACAAGGGCTCTATGAGTTTTATGTTACTTTACAGTAAATGTATTTGTTTCATTACAACATGCAGAATAAAAATCATCATTATAGAATGAGTCACATTACTTCTGCTCCAAGGTTGAGCGGGAGTTTAATCTTAGCTTTGCACAGTGAGTTTTGATAAGAGGTTCTGTTTTCAACCTTAAATTTCCTTTATTTATTTCTCATTAGATTATTTTGATAAATTAAAAGGCATGCAGCATTTATTGATATTATGGCAGAATCAAGTACAACATCCCTTCTGCAATGTTTGAGTACTTCAAGGCTGGCTTCACAGGGGTGTCTTTAGCAACAACTAACCAACGTGTTGTAACTAGAATTCTGTACTCATATCTCTCAAACTCAAATCATTACTACTGTAATTATTGTCATAATTATTGCCTATTGCATCTTCTAAATTGTGAACCGTATGACTTCAAACTATTAAACTGAAGGTGTGGGAGGGCCTAGGTGAGACATCCAATCAGGCGTGCTTATATCTCCTAATCCCACCCGCATATCTCTCTCTCTCTCTCTCTCTCTCTCTCTCTCTCTCTCTCTCTCTCTCTCTCTCTCTCTCTCTCTCTCTCTCTCTCTCTCTCTCTCTCTCTCTCTCTCTCTCTCTCTCTCTCTCTCTCTCTCTCTCTCTCTCTCTCTCTCTCTCTCTCTCTCTCTCTCTCTCTCTGCAGGGTGTGTTCTGTCTGATTCTAAACCCATAGACATCGCTGGGTTCACAGGAGACTCAGTTGTCCTGCCCTGTGCCTGTACTGATAGGAAACCTGAATCGGTCAAATGGACTGCAGTCAAAGGACAGCAAAGCACTGTTATATGTCCTCAACTTCCTGCCAATGGTGGTCGCTGCAAAGACAGAGTGCAGGTGTTGGACTCCAATTCCCCTGGAAACTTGTCTCTCCGTCTCTCAGATCTCACTCTGTCAGATGGGGGAAGATACATTTGTGAAGCAGATGGGCACTACAGAGACATCAGTCTCACAGTTATACATAGATTTGACCAGTTGTGTTTAAATGTTTAAATGGGCTGTGGGAAATGTTGTCTTCAAATAACAACATTCTATGGGTTGGACATATTTGGCTGTGGTGCTGTATGTGAATTGAGATTTTCTGAGCCTTTCCCTGTTATATTGTACAAGGGTATTGAGTAGAAGAGCAACATATACACATATACACACTCCGCCCATACATATATGGGCGGAGTGTAGCACAGTGAGTAAGGAACTGGGCTTGTAACCGAAAGGTCTCAGGTTCAATTCCCGGGTAGGACACTGACGTTGTACCCTTGAGCAAGGTACTTAACCGAAATTGCTTCAGTATATATCCAGCTGTATAAATGGATACAATGTAAAAATGCTATGTAAAAGTTGTGTAAGTCGCTCCGGATAAGAGCGTCTGCTAAATGCCTGTAATGTAATATACACATTTTTATTGAATTTTTACCCACAATAAACATACAAAAATGACTTTTACTTCCAAAATAATCTCAGACATCAGAGGTGAATGTGTGCCTCTGTGTGCGTGTAAGTCTGTTTGTGTGTGTGTGTGTCTGTGTGTCAGAGGGAGTATCAATCCCCCTCCCTCCTCCTCTCTTTCACTAGATAAAATATGCAGCTTTCTTTTAGTCATCAGTTTTGGAAACTTGGAAGTTTTGTAACTGTCAGATGGAACTGGGCATTTGAGTCCCTCATCTAGGTCTGGTGGTCTACACTTCAACTGTGGTATTTTTGAAATATTCTGCTGTCTTTTGGTTTTTAAATTTTTGGCTTGGCCCAGCCTGGATTACTTTGTAACAAATAAACTGTGGATTGGTGTCTTCTTTCATCAATTTCTTGTCTGACTCTCCATGTCGGGAACCTGTGTTAATTTCTTTAAGGTAGTTTAGCCTCGTCTTTTGATTATGCATGAATATTTGTTGTAACTTAACTGCATGGACCCGGATGACGCCTTTTGGCGTCATAAATCACGACAATTCGTCGTCAACGAAGATCTCCATACTTTCCAACACTTACTCGGTTTTTTTTTATTTTTTATTAATGAGGGGAGGATCTGAACTTTGAGTGGCATGTATCTTTAACCATTTGGGTGCAATCTATGGTGCTTTAACTGTGTCAACAAAACACTCCTGAATTTTCGGGTAAAAGCTTTTTGAGAGGATTAATAATTACTTTTCTTTGGCATGGATCCATTTGAAGGCAATATCAGGTGAGTTTGTTTAGGCTTTGAATGCGTCATTATGCTGAGAAAGTGCTAAACCATTTTTATTTATAGTATTTGCGTTTCTCTGCAAACGCATGAAAACACGCTGGTATAATAAAACAATGACGGTAAATGTATATAGTCCGCATCGTTCCGTTGCTACCATAGTGAAACATACTTTCTTGTGTCTACAACTGCAACTGTTTCTCGCTGCAATTACTAATATTGAATATAAACAAAAGACACAATTTATGCTGTAGTCTGTCAATATCTAAATAAATAATATGGTACTCTGCACACAGTAGGCAGGTAGCAGGGATGGCAAGTTGATTTTTCGTTTTCTGTTTTTTTTTTTTCAATGTCGTATTTATTATTTGAAATATATATTATTATTCTGTCTGTCTCTGAGGTGTTCTGAAATGTGCATTCTTTGCTAAGCTGAGCAATGGATTGGAATATGTGTCTGGACGCCTTTTTTTTCTCTCAGGGAACTGCTATCAGCACATCAATGCACTGCCCCGCCTCCAATCCCCTCAGCTTTGCCAACAACTCCCCCTGCCCCCCTCCCCTCCCCCATAACTCCAACAGCAGTTAAAATAATATAGTAATAATTAAGTAATACTTTGGTTTTCTTCTTGTAGTTTACTATTGTTCAAAAACAAAGATTAAAAAAATATATATATTTATGGTATATAGTTCTTGGGCATTAGTTATATATTCAGTACTTGCGGCTTCTTTGTAACTATCATGTAAAAAAACTGTAAAAAAAAAAAAAAAAAAAATGAAGATAGTGAAAAACGGCCAACAACCATTTTGAGTCCTAGGGTTTAATTCAGAAAAAATTATGGTTTTGAGCATGAACTTCTGACACAGCCCCAGCATCTCTGTTGGATTCAAGTCAGGACTGACTAGGCCACTCCAAACCTTTTTAGTGGATAGCTGGTGAATTTGTCATTATTCACCTCCCCACTGAACCCCTCCCAAACAATCCCACCCATAAGTAAAAAACCATAAGTGGTTAAACAAACACACATCATATCTGTGCAAATGGTATCCTCGATGGTCAACAGCACCAAATCCAATTTGTAAAATTTACACTAAGATTCATTTTCAACTGTTGGAACATTTGAGAAGAATATTGTTGATTGAACTGAGAGTTCATTGACTCGGTCAAAGCACACCCCTTTAAATGCTGAATTCAAGGACAATAATCAGTAAGGTAGTTAAGACTTGCATTCTATCAAATAAGTAAACCATCCCTCACATAGTGTTGAATTAGGTGCTTCCTACAGATTTCATTATAAAGAAAAAGATTTGCCTGTATTGCAACCCTTGCCAATGTATTCATCTAAGGGCCATGGTCAAAAGTTTTGTTGAGCTGCATGGTTTTTTTTTCACAAACATTTTATATGAACAATTCATGTTTTTGCCAAGTTACAGGATAGACTTGTATACCATTGTATTTGTGTTATATGTTCCGTAATAACCACACACAAGTGCAATGAAACTGGATGCCAAACCAACATCTATTTATATGTGTTCAGGCAGGAAACACAGTTGAGAACTACCACCATATAACAGGGCCAGACCTGATTAGCTATCCGCTAAAATCCTCCTTTATAAATGCGCAAAAAAGGGATGCCCTTTCCAAAAGAGCAGGAATAATTCCACTTTCCCCAGTGAACACTTTGGGGCATATCTGGGCCACACTGTCAGTCTGAGGTGGGACAGATTGCACATGTCTCAGTGAAAAATAGCAAAAGGAAGGCAGGGAGACGTTAACCAGTGGCTACGCTAATCTGACTCCGTGATGCGATTCAAAGCCCTGACCCTTACCTACACTGCCGCCAACAGGACAGCCCCCATCTACTTGCAGGACATGGCTCAATTCTATGTGCCTGCTCGACCACTCCGCTCTGTGGCAGCAGGGCGTCTTGCAACCCCTCCCACCCGCCCAAAGGGATCACAGAGCTTCTCCACCCTAGCTCCCCAGTGGTGGAATGAACTCCCCGTCCCTCTCCGAACCTCCCCCTCACTATCCATCTTCCGCCGTGGCCTGAAGACTCATCTCTTCAGACTATACTTAGAATAACCACCACCACGCTGTATATATTTAAAAAATAAATAAATAAATAAAAAAAACCCTTTTCCTTTCACTTGTTACATGTTGCCCCATCCCTGCACTTCTTGGTAAATTGTATTCGTCCTAATACTGTAGCTTATTCTTCTGCCTAGTTTGGCTTTGCAGATGTTAGACCAGGATAGTGTTCATTGTTCTCGGCTAGAAATAGCTGTACAAAATAAGTAATTGTACCTTACTGAACCCGTGTTCAGCAGTTGTCTACGATCATGAAAATGCACTTTTGTACGTCGCTTTGGATAAAAGCGTCTGCTAAATGAATGTAATGTAATGTAATGTTTTGCTCCTTTGCCTCCTGGCAACCTTTCTAGCAGGAAGGGTAAACCCTCTGAGAGAAAAAAGGAGAAATTAAAATAAAGATTTATTTTTTTTTAAAAGGATAAACGCTGAAAACAGGTGAAAACGCTTCTTTCTTCAAATATTTACATACTGCGGAAGGCTGAATAGGTTCTTTTTAAAATAAGTGCTCAAATCTTAATGGGCTACAACTATCGATCAAATGTAAATGTTAAAAAAAAAAAAATGAAGATGAAACACTGAGAACACCAGGAATTATTTGGTTTGCGTTTTCTCTCACTTGTGGTGGGGGTGAGGTGGCCTGCTATTCTGCGGCACGACGGACAAAGTGATTCAAGTGCAAGTGGCCAAAGCAACAAAGAGAAAGTGGGATAGAACAGTTTAAAGGTTAAAGGAAAGGGGTTTTTGCTGCTGGAGTTGTCATGTTCCGGTGTTCCTGTCTGTGTTTCCCTTGTTGGGCCGCCAGATGGCGGCACTTCTGTTTTGTGTCCTGCTCCCCCCCGTTAATTGTATGATTGTTTTCAATTGTCTCGTTATCCCATCATTGTTCCCACCTGTGTCTTGTTATCCCCTCCTTCTGGTTTGATTGTTTTTTGAGTTCACCTGTGTCTTGTTACCCCTTGTCTATTTAAGTTCTTTGTCCCCTTGACTCAGGTGCTGGTTCCTTGTGTTTGTTCCCATTTTGCGTATGTTTCAGACCCTTTGTACCTGCCTGCATTTTTTACCTGCTTGTGGTTCGTTCTGATTGTTTGTTCGTAATCCATGTGTTCGTGCCTATGCCCTGGTGTTCTGGTGTTTTTGGATTTTTTCATTTTCTTGTTCCTGTGTTTGTTCCTGAGATCTGTTTTGTTCCCGCCTATGTTTTTGACCGGTTTGTGTTTCTTACTTTGTTTCCGCTTGTGTGTTTCTGTGCGTTTCTGCCATTTGTTTTCCGTACTAGTGTAGTTCTGTTGTTTTTTTTTTTTTTTTTTTGTTCTTAAGAATGTTTTGAGTTTGTTGTTTTGCCCTTTGTGGCCTTGCCTGTTCCCTGTTTGTGTTTGCCTTTTTTTGTGTAAGTAAAATCTTTGTTAATTTTCCCTTTTTGAATTTCGTGTTTTTTTTTTTTTTTTCCCCCACTCTGCGCCTGGGTCCCAGCACCCGTACTGTCACAGGAGTGTGCTGCTCTCCGTTCACTCCTACGTGCCAGAGATGGGGATACAGTAGTTGAAATTGTGGCCGTTTGGTTGCTTCTTCCACTGGTGGTGCAGTCATTGCCCATCAAGCATTGCACCTCATGCTGAGAGGAAGGAAGTAAACGTTTTTAACTAAACTGCATCATCTCAAGGTTTATATTTTAAGCTGGAGCACAAGCGAGGTTCTGTGGTTTCAAAATGGGGAAGGATAAAAAGCATGTGAAAACTGCAGTGGCTCTGTTGTGCAAAACACAAAAACAAAAATAAAATGCAAAAACAAAAACTTTCAGCCCAGAGGTGCAGATGCAACATACAAAAACAAAAACATGCAGCCCTGAAGTGCAAAACACAAATACAAAAAGAAAATGCAAAAACAAAACTTTCAGCCCTGAAGTGCAAAACACAAATACAAAAAGAAAATGCAAAAGCAAAAAGGAGCAGCCCTGAGGTGCAAAACACAAATGCAAAAAGAAAATGCAAAAACAAAAACATGCAGCCCTGAGGTGCAAAACACAAACATACAAAAACGTGCAGCCCTGAGGTGCAGATGCAACATAGAAAAATACTTCGGGGCTACTAGTTTTTGTTTTGTATGTTGCATCTGCACCTCAGGGCTGCTAGTTTTTGTATGTTTGTGTTTTGCACCTCAGGGCTGCTCCTTTTTGTTTTAGCATTTTCTTTTTGTATTTGTGTTTTGCACTTCAGGGCTGCATGTTTTTGTTTTTGTATGTTGTATCTGCACCTCAGGGCCGAAAGTTTTTGTGTTTTGCACTTCAGAGCCACCGTAGAAAACGCTTCTTTCTGCAAATATTTACATACTGTGGAAGGCTAAAAAGGTTTTTAGATGCTGCATTACATAGGCTTATATTCTCTGACTGGCCATAATTTGGTGATTGGCAACCATTTGGTAAAGCCTATAGGCATGGCAATGGCTTCTGATTATATATTTGGAGACTCTGTCCCCAAGATGCAACCATGTTTAATAGATCTCCTGCTGTGGTCCTTGGATTTTTATTCATCCTCCACCAGGCTGGTTTATCACTGCTCCAGTGATTCAAAAGGACTTAATCATTGACCTAACAGTGAGTGATGTTTTTGCTGTGTTTTTTTGTTTTTTGTATTGGTTTGTAAGCATTTATTGACTCGGGAACATGAACAAGTGAACATGAACAAGCCTTTATCTTGTTTCATCTGAGAGCAAAACAGCAAGTGAAACATTGGTTTCCTGTTTCACCATAGTGAAACAGAAGGCCATAGAAAGCCACAACACAGTCCCCTAAGATTAACACGAACCTGGCAAAAGTAGCAGATTCAATACGGTCAATGCAACATAATCTCTGTTGGATTTTTGAAGAATAATTAAGAAAATGTATATTATTAATTAAAAATCTTTTTTTCCCTCTCTTTAGTACAAAATAATGTCATTTTTCAGCTTTTTTGAGCATACAACCCATTACCTGTAGTGTTTATTTTAGACAGCCAATTTTTATCAGGGGTGTCATACTTTTCCTTCGAAGTACCCGGAGGAAAACCAATGCGGATACGGGGAGGACATGCAAACTCCACACAGAAAGGCCCAAGCCAGGATTTGGGACTTTTAATTATTTTCAGAGGACAGCAGAGGATGGCCTTTATTTCTGCTTTTTTACATGTACTGTTTGTGGTACTTCTAATTTTAGGATTCACACAGGGGCAGGAAATGTGACTCATACTGCATGTCATTGATATATATATTTACCCCGTGCGTTTCTGCCCGTGTATCTGCCCGTGTGCCATATATGTATATGTGTTCAGGCAGGAAACACAGTTGAGAACTACCACCATATAACAGGGCCAGACCTGATTAGCTATCCGCTAAAATCCTCCTTTAAAAAGACACAAAAAAGGGATGCCCTTTCCAAAAGAGCAGGAATAATTCCACTTTCCCCAGTGAACACTTTGGGGCATATCTGGGCCAGACTGTCAGTCTGAGGTGTGACAGATCGCACATGTCTCAGTGAAAAATAGTGAAAGGAAGGCAGGGAGACACAAACCAGTGGCTACGCTAATCTGACTCCGTGATGCATGAATTTTGCTCCTTTGCCTCCTGGCACACTTTCTACCAGGAAGGGGAAACCCTCTGAGAGGAAAAAGGAGAAATTAAAAAAACATTTTTTTTTTAAAGGATAAACTCTGAAAACATGTGAAAATGCTTCTTTCTGCAAATATTTACATACTGTGGAAGGCTGAATAGTTTTTTTTTTTTTTTTAAGTGCTTAAATCTTAATGGGCTACAGCTTTCGATCAAATGTAAATGTAAATGTTAAAAAAAAAAATGAAGATGAAACACTGAAAACACCAGAAATGATTTGGTTTGCATTTTCTCTCGCTTGTGGTGGGGTTGAGGTGGCCTGTTATTCTGCGGCACGATGGATGAAGTGATTCAAGTGCAAGTGGCCTAAGCAACAAAGGGAGAGTCGGATAGAACAGTTTAAAGGTTAAAGGAAAGGGTTTTTTTTAGAGTGTGCTGCTCTCCGTTCACTCCTAAGTGCCAGAGATCGGGGTGCAGTAGATAGTAGTTGAAATTGTGGCCGTTTGGTGGCTTCTTCCACTGGTGGTGCAGTCATTGCCCATCAAGCATTGCACTTCATACTGAGAGGAAGAAAGTAAACGTTTTTAACTAAACTGCATCATCTCGAGGTTTATATTTTTAGCTGGAGCACAAGCGAGGTTCTGTGGTTTGAAAATGGGGAAGGATAAAAAGCATGTGAAAACTACATTGGCCCTGAAGTGCAAAACACAAAAAGAAAAAGAAAACACAAAAACAAAAATTTTCGGCCCAGAGGTGCAGATGCAACATACAAAAACAGAAAGGAGTGGTCCTGAGGTGCAGATGCAACATACAAAAACAAAAACATGCAGCCCTGAAGTGCAAAACACAAATACAAAAAGAAAATGCAAAAACAAAAAAGAGCAGCCCTGGGGTGCAAAACACAAACATACAAAAACAAAAACGTGCAGCCCTGAGGTGCAGATGCAACATACAAAAACAATAACTAGTAGCCCTGAAGTGCAACAGTGCACTGTATGCAGGTTTTTGTTTTTGTATGTTGCATCTGCACCTCAGGGCTGCATGTTTTTGTTTTTGTATATTTGTGTTTTGCACCTCAGGGCTGCTAGTTTTTGTAGAGCCACCGTAGAAAACGCTTCTTTCATACTGTGGAAGGATAAAAAAGGTTTTTAGATGCTGCATTACATAGGTTTATATTCTCTGATTGGCCATAATTTGGTGATTGGCAACCATTTGGTAAAGCCTATAGGCATGGCAATGGCTTCTGATTATATATTTGGAGACTCTGTCCCCAAGATGCAACCGTGTTAAATAGATCTCCAGCTGTGGTCCTTGGATTTTTATTCATCCTTCACCAGGCTGGTTTATCACTGCTCCAGTGATTCAAAAGGACTTAATTATTGACCTAACAGTGAGTGGTGTTTTTGCTGTGTTTTTTTGTTTTTTGTATTGGTTTGTAAGCATTTATTGACTTGTAAATGTGAACAAGTTAACATGAACAAGCCTTTATCATGTTTCATCTGAGAGCAAAACAGCAAGTGAAACATTGGTTTCCTGTTTCACCATAGTGAAACAGAAGGCCATAGAAAGCCACAACACAGTGCCCTAAGACTAAAATGAACATGGCAAAAGTAGCAGATTCAATACGGTCAATGCAGATTAATCTCTGTTGGATATTAGAAAAATAATTAAGAAAATGTATATTATTAGTTAAAAATCTTTTTTTCCTCTCTTTAGTACAAAATAATGTCATTTTTCAGCTTTTTTGAGCATACAACCCATTACCTGTAGTGTTTATTTTAGACAGCCAATTTTTATCAGGGGTGTCATACTTTTCCTTCGAAGTACCCAGAGGAAAACCAATGCGGATACGGGGAGGACATGCAAACTCCACACAGAAAGGCCCAAGCCAGGATTTGGGACTTTTAATTATTTTCAGAGGACAGCAGAGGATGGCCTTTATTTCTGCTTTTTCACATGTACTGTTTGTGGTACTTCTAATTTTAAGATTCACGCAGGGGCAGGAAATGTGAGTCATACTGCATGTCACTGAAAAAAATTAGCATTAGCTTAGATAGTTTTGTGCAGAAGCAAACACTTCACATTTCTATAGAGAGGCAGTTTGGATCCGTGCAACTGAATCTTCTGTGTCTATATTCGGTTGGAAAGTTGACACTGAAAACCATGCTGGTGTGTGTCTGGCTGGTCAGCAGTCTGATTCACATGATCTCAGGTGAGTTGATCATTTTATCTGACCCATTGATGCTTTCCAAGAGCTTCATTTCACAGCTAAGCCTGCTCTCATTTTCCTGTGTTAAACAGAGTGTAGTTGTCAATATAGGAAAAAAAAACACTGTGTTCCCTTGTGGGCTTGTAAGTATCAATTATTAGATTGTGACTGCATTTAAAGAGCCTGTACATAAAACTGTGCATGACTGAAAACAGTGTAATTGGCTGATTTGAACCTGAAGTGATTGTTTCTTTGGAAATGTGTATGTCAGGATTCTGCCCAGTTTCTGAATTTCCTTTTATTGGCCGCCAGATGGCGGCACTTCAGTTTTGTGTTTCAGTTCGTTCTCCCTCTTTGGTGTTTAATTGAATTATTGTTTTTCAATTATTCAATCATTGTCTTTGCTCGTGTCTCGTTCTCCCTTCCCTCTCTGGTGTGATTGTGAATTGTGCCCTCCTGTGTCTTGTTAGCCTTCTGTCTATTTAAGTTCTTTGTTTCCCTGAGTCGGGTGCTGGTTCCTTGTGTTTCTGCCCGTTGTTATCAGCCCGTGTGTTTCTGCCCATGTGTATCTGCCTGTGTGTGTTTCAGCTCGTATATCTGCCTGTGTACTGCCTGTGTGTTTCTGCTCATGTTCTGCCTCGTTGCATATTTCTGTTATTCAAGTTTTTCGAGTTCCCTGCTTTTAAAAAAGTTTTTGTGAAATGCCCCTCGTGGACTTTTGTTTGTTCTATTTTCCTTTTTTTTAACTAAAGTCTTTGTTTAAACTTTACTTTTGAGCTTAGTGTTTTTTTTTTTTTTTACACTCTGCACTTGGGTCCTTACTCCGAACCCTGACAGTATAGTGCAAAATATGAAATATATATTACAAAATATATATTTACCCCAGCGGACATTTAAATCCGAAACGGGTTAAACTCATGCTCCTAACTCCATGACAAAACCATGAAATTCATGGAAAAACTTCTGATTTTAGAGTAAAGAAACATTTTTTAAACTTTTAACTCATATCTATGAACACTACTTAATCTGTTCTGGATAAAGATATTTATCTAATATGGAAGGAGTGTTCCTATACTAATTGTAAATAGTTGTGAACAAAATGCATTTGAACTCTTTAAAAACCCAAAGTGCCAACTACCTAATGAAGGAATGGTGATTTGTAATTATTTCAAACATGTTTATATTACGTTTATATGACATTTTGGAGACATTATTGTCCAGAGTGGCATACATGCCTATTTCCCTGACCATTGTGCTGTACTGCCACCAGGTCTTAACGGACCACAATGGAAATAAGCCCTTGGCTTCATAGTGTTTTATTCCTTCAAATTCTTTTGGTATTTGGGTCATCGCTGCTCAGAGTGGCCACATGTATTTTTAAATGATCTTCAAAGAAAAGAAAGAATTTAAATGAATCAATCCCCATAAAGGAGACTCATAATAAGTCACTCTCCGTTGCAGGTTGTTCTTTATATGCGAGCACAGAGGTCACTGGGTACACAAGAGGCTCCGTGGTCCTGCCTTGCTACTGCACTGAGGGACAGCCAACACCAAACACTGCCAGATGGAGTTTTTCTTCAGGTGTTTCCGATATCACGCTTTGGTCATATCCTAATACAGTGAACGACCGATTCAAAGACCGGGTGAATATTTCTGACACTCCAGGAAACCTGTCTCTCAGTCTCTCAGATCTCACTCGGTCAGATGGAGGTACATACAGTTGTGAAGCAGATGGACAACACAAAAACATCAGACTGACAGTGAAAGGTAAATTGGACCACATTTGCCCACAGCATGTCAAGTACGGGATGACACAAGGGCTCTATGAGTTTTATGTAACTTTACAGTAAATGTATTTGTTTCATTGCACAAACATGCAGAATAAAAATCATCATTATAGAATGAGTCACATTACATCTGCGCCAAGGTTGAGCGGAAGTTTAACCTTAGGTTTGCACAGTGAGTTTTGATAAGAGGTTCTGTTTTAAACCTTTAATTTCCTTTATCTATTTCTCATTAGATTATTTTGATACATTAAACTACATGCAGCATTTATTGATATTATGGCAGAATCATAATCCCTTCTGCAATGAGTACTTCAAGGCTTGCTTCACAGGGGTGTCTTCAGCAACAACTAACTAACGTGTTGTAACTGGAATTTTGTACTCATATCTCAAACTCAAATCATTACCACTGTAAATATTGTCATAATTATTGCCTGTTGCATCTTGTAAATTTTGAACCATACGACATCAAAGCCACGTTTCTACATTCATGTTACCCCGGCCTGTTCTCTATCTAGCCACATACAAACAATTACTACATATGTACGTTCTGCAACTCCCCATTTAAACATTACATTTAAAATCATGACTCACTCATAATTATAACTACTAGTACTGAACATGAGAAAAGCACACCAGTGCAATAGATTTAACATTACTTAAGCCTCCACTTTAACAGCTAAAACTCTATAGCGACTGTTATATATACCATTCGATAAGGATACTAAGTTCGCTCATGGTCACTTCATTTACTTCGCACTATAGTCTGTGATCATGACAATCTGTACCTACATGCCCATTCTGCTAAAAATATATGGTTTCAACTTCGCCATTTCATAATTTCATCCTAATTTCTCTCACACTGTTGTTATTTTCTCATGTGCAAAGCCTGCTGGGACATATGCGTCTGCTCCTATTCTCCACTATCAAGTTTTATAGTTTTAGCTTAGCAAAACAGCGAAGAGGATTCCCACCTGCAGATAAGCCTATCAAAATGTATTATAAACCTTGCAAACACTAAAAGTGCATCTCCACGAAATAACAGACAATGGAGCAGCACAGCAGGGTACACAAGTTGTGACCTAGGGAGCTCTAATTCTACGGGCTTGCTGAATCTTTTGTCAATCAAGGCTTGTTGGATGGCCGTGAGTACATACACTGGCCATATGTCACCTGCGTTTCTGATGCCTTTACACTTACGCCACCGCACTCTTTGTCACAGCCAGTGTTTTACATACATAGCAAACCAAAACTGCCAAACGGTACACGCTCATCAGACTGTACAAATTCACACAGGGATAGCTATAATCCACAACTGTTTCTTACAGGGTCACTTCGCATGTCTCACTCTCATAATAAAACGCTTTGCAAAAAGAAATGACATCTCATAAAAAACACATTTTCAACATACAAAAATGCCAAGTTACTCACACATACAAAACCAGTCCAGGCCTGCCATTAAAGGTATTGATATCAAATTGACGCCAAGTTACGGTACTACAAACAATATAGCCTATCTTGCCTCACCGAAATTAAATAAGATGTATTCAAAGCAATGCTACCCAATATTTCCTCAATTCTTTCAAGTCACTTGGCCCTGTGTTTTGTAATCTTACCATTTTACAATGTCATGCAAACTTTGTGTCAGATCAAAGAGTCGAATATTTCGAATTGCCTCATGGAACACATTGAAATTCATGTAGAAAACTGCTGGAGAGTAACTACAGGAAGCATGTTTCTCGGGAAAACATAAGTTTACACTTGCTTCTGAACTGAATTTCAGTAAATGTACAAGTAATTGTATATTTGCTACGTACAATAAATACTGCATGTAAAATACATATTGTACATACATACATAGAGAACTTCTTTATCCCCATGGGGACATTTCCCTCGCAGCATGTTACATTCACATTTACGAACAGACATTTATACCAAGAAACATACAATCATTCACGCAACAGAAAGGCTGGGCAGCGAAATACATACATACCAAGACAAATTGGACATATAGACGCCTATTCAATCAATCTTGACTTTGAGAAAGCCATCCACACATATGTTTGTCCTGTCCATGTAGTGCATGCTTATACACACAGGGCCAAGTGACTTGAAAGAATTGAGGAAATATTGGGTAGCATTGCTTTGGAATACATCTTATTTAATTTCGGTGAGGCAAGATAGCCTATATTGTTTGTAGTACCGTAACTTGGCGTCATTTTGATATCAATACCTTTAATGGCAGGCCTTGACTGGTCTTGTATGTGTGAGTAACTTGGCATTTTTGTACGTTGAAAACGTGTTTTTTATGAGATATATATTTACCCCAGCGGGCATTTAAATCCGAAAAGGGGTTAGACTCAAGCCCCATGACAAAACCCTGAAATTCATGGGAAAACTTCTGATTTTAGAGTAAAGAAGCACATTTTTAAACGTTGAAGTCAAAGAAAAGAAAGAATTTAAATGAATCAATCCCCATACAGGAGACTCATAATAAGTCACTCTCCGTTGCAGGTTGTTCTCTATCTGCGAGCACAGAGGTCACTGGGTACACAAGAGGCTCCGTGGTCCTGCCTTGCTACTGCACTAAGGGACAGCCAACACCAACCTCCACCAGATGGGTTTTTTCTTCACGTGGTTCCGATATCATGCTTTGGTCATATCCTAATACAGTGAACGATCGATTCAAAGACCGGGTGATTATTTCTGACACTCCAGGAAACCTGTCTCTCAGTCTCTCAGGTCTCACTCGGTCAGATGGGGGTACATACAATTGTGAAGCAGATGGACAACACAGAAACATCAGACTGACAGTGAAAGGTAAATTTGACCACATTTGCCCATAGCATGTCAAGGACGGGGTGACACAAGGGCTCTATGAGTTTTATGTAACTTTACAGTAAATGTATTTGTTTCATTGCACAAACATGCAGAATAAAAATCATCATTATAGAATGAGTCACATTACTTCTGCACCAAGGTTGAGTGGAAGTTTAATCTTAGGTTTGCACAGTGAGTTTTGAAAAGAGGTTTTGATTTAAATTTCCTTTATCTATTTCTCATTAGATTATTTTGATACATTAAACTGCTTGCTTGCAGAATTTATTGATATTATGGCAGAATCAAGTACAACATCCCTTCTGCAATGTTTGAGTACTTCATGGCTTGCTTCACAGGGGTGTCTTCAGCAACAACTAACCAATGTGTTGTAACTGGAATTTTGTACTCATATCTCAACCTCAAATCATTAGCATAGTAATTATTGTCATAATTATTGCCTGTTGCATCTTGTAATTTATGAACCATATGACTTCAAACTATTAAACTGAAGGTGTGGAAGGGCCTAGATGAGACATCAAATCAGGTGTGCTTATATCTGCTAATCCCACCTCCATCTCTCTCTCTCTCTCTGTCTCTCAATCATTGTCTTTGCTCGTGTCTCGTTCTCCCTTCCCTCTCTGGTGTGATTGTGAATTGTGCCCTCCTGTGTCTTGTTAGCCTTCTGTCTATTTAAGTTCTTTGTTTCCCTGACTCGGGTGCTGGTTCCTTGTGTTTCTGCCCGTCTGTTTCTGCCCGTGTATCTGCCCGTGCATATCTGCCCACGTGTTTCTGCCCATGTGTGTGTGTTTCAGCTCGTATATCTGCCTGTGTTTCTGCCTGTGTGTTTCTGCTCGTGTTCTGCCTTGTTGCGTATCTGTTATTCAAGTTTTTTGAGTTCCCTGCTTTTTTTTTTTAGTTTTCGTAAAATGCCCCTCGTGGACTTTTGTTTGTTCTGTTTTCTTATTTAAAGGAAAGTCTTTGTTTAAACTTCCTTTTGAGCTTAGTGGTTTTTTTTTTACATTCTGCTCTTACCCCAAACCTTGACTGTATCGTGCAAAATATCAAATTTATATTACAAAATATATATTTACCCAAAGCGGGCATTTCAATCCGAAAAGGGGTTAAACGTCTGAGTCACCAGTACTGCTGATGAAGTTATGCTTTACTGCCTGCAGTCTGACCTATAGAGGGTGCTGGTGCTGATGCTAATGTCCTCTATCAGTGTACTCACCTGCATTACCTGCATCATCTGCATTACCGCTCACTGATGACAGACTGAGGCCTGCTTGCACCTGGTGTGCTGCTGGCAGTAACTACGGCAGCAGCAACCCAAAATACCCAATGTGTACCACCAGGGGTGCCTTACGTGTGGGCGGAGTTTAAGACAATTCCAAGGGCCCTGACCGAAAGGGGTCTTCAAAAAACTGTGCCGTAACTGTACAGCGGTAGGGTGGCCCGGGATCATGGGGCCCCAAAGTCCCTGGTGGTGACCCTGTGCACCAGCACTGTACCAGAGCCTTATTTTATGATGCAAAATGTCGGCAAACAGTTCTAATGGAATCGGAGTAAATGGCACATGTTGTATACATGAACGTACATAAAATGATATATTTTCATCCTCGTTTTTTGACGTTTGCGTTGGGTGTGTGAAACCACAGCAGGATTGGTCTTTTGTGGTGTTAATTTTTTCAAACACTGCACAGAGATATTTCAGCACAGTCTGGCACTAAGAACCTGGTCTTACCCACAACTTGAAATGTGTGCCAGCAATACCACAGGACCTCTATAATGGCTGGTTGTTAAAAAAAATAAACATTTCCTTGCTGTGCTTCTGCAGAAATTGACAATGGTGTCACAACCCAGTCTCCAGGCATAACCAAGCACACATCCACACGTGGAAGCAAGCCAACCTCAAAAACTGAGATCTCTGAAGACCTGAAAAAGTCCATCTTGTACGCGACTATTGCTGCTGTTGTTGCCGCAGTCGCAGTGTGTGGGGCTGTGTTATTTTACTGCAGATTTAGATCCAGGAAAAATGCACATGTGGAATCCAGAGAAGAACAAGAGATGAGGACCGGGGAGCAGGAGGAGGAGAAGAATGCTGATTCAGTGGCATATTCTACTGTTGTTTATAGTATAAAAGTGGAAAAATACAAACATCCAAAATCAAAGTGAAAACTCTACAGAATATGCTGCCATTAAATTTGGAATGTCATCATATTTATGGAAATACACCTCGTACACACACAAACAGCATTCACATATGCACACACAAATGGTAATGGTAAATGGACTGCATTTATATAGCGCTTTTATCTAAAGTGCTTTACAATATTGATGCCTCTCATTCACCCTTTCACACACACACACTCACACCAACGGTGAAAGGCTGCCATGCAAGACACCAATCAACTCATTGGGAGAAATTAGGAGTTAGGTGTCTTGCTCAGGGACACTTCGACACACCCAGGCCTGGGGATTGAACCGGCAACCCTCCGACTGCCAGACAACCGCTCTTACCTCCTGAGCTACGTCGCCCCCACACCATCTGTAGCAAACAGAGCAGTTTGTAGCAAAGAGATCATTTATTTTAATGTAAACAATGTGTTTGTAAATCTCTTTTGTGAATCATGAAAAGTATATAGGATCAGGATAAAATTATATATTTTGTATTTTGCATCTCAGTACTTCTAGGTGCACTGCATTATAGCATGATGTTAGTTTAACTTGCAAAAACCTCTGATTATTAATAATCGTAATGATAAAATTTTGCATTAAAAATGTATGTGTATTGATACTGTAGTATTTCTTTATATTATCGTATGTGCAACAATGGAATGGAATTATAGCATGGATAACTAGCTTATTATTTAATGTATGAAATTGTTTAAATAATATATCTGTGGAGACAGAAAATCGCTAATACCAATGCATTTGTTCCATTTTTATTTCAGAAGGTATATTGGCTGGTTTGCTCATTAGCTGGACGAGTAGGCTACCCAAGTTGGTTAGCAAGCTACCAGCAAATAAGCTTGTGATGGAGATTGTTTGCTGACAAGCTCACAATATTGTTCCAGAAATGCACATACTAATGTTAATCAAGGAAACAGTTTTCCTATGATAATGAGAGACCAGCCACACTCTCAGATTATGAAGTGTGGGGCTTTATTTATGAAAAAAGTGCGTAAACATTGACACACAAGCAGCTGTGTAACTTACCGTTAAGTGAGTTGTGGTAATGTCCAAATCAATGAGGAAAGCTTTTACAAAGCAAATAGCCTACTATACATACCAACGTGGTGTGTGCTTATAATAAATGCCAGTGAGGTGGCTGATTCTTTTCCATTAATCACTTGAAGCGTGCAAAAGATGATACAATGCCGATGCAGCAAGCAAATTAGCTGAGCACATTTAACATTAAGCACTTTACTTATGACTTAAAACTATTAAACTGAAGGTGTGGGAGGGCCTAGGTGAGACATCCAATCAGGCATGCTTATATCCCCTAATACCACCTCCATCACTCTCTCTCTCTCTCTCTCTGAAATTCAAATTCAAATTCAAAATAAGCATTATATATAATACTTGCAGCTTCTTTGTAATTATCATGTAAAAAAAACTGTAAAAAATAAAATAAAAATGAAGATAGTGAAAAACGGCCAAAAACCATTTTGAGTCCTAGAGTTTAATTCAGACAAAGTTGTGGTTTTGAGCATGAACTTCTGATACAGCCCCAGCATCTCTGTTGGATTCAAGTCAGGACTGACTAGGCCACTCCAAACCTTTTTAGTAGATAGCTGGTGAATTTGTCATTATTCACCTCCCCACTGAACCCCTCCCAAACAATCCCACCCATAAGTAAAAAACCATAAGTGGTTAAACAAACACACATCATATCTGTGCAAATGGTATCCTCGATGGTCAACAGCACCAAATCAAATTTGTAAAATTTACACTAAGATTCATTTTCAAATATTGGAACATTTGAGAAGAATATTGTTGATTGAACTGAGAGTTCATTGAACAGGTCAAAGCACACCCCTTTAAATGTTGAATTCAAGCACAATATATCAGTACGGTAGTTAAGACTTGCATTCTATCAAATAAGTAAACCATCCCTCACATCGTGTTGCAAAAGGCTTGAATTAGGTGCTTCCTAGAGATATCATTATAAAGAAAAAGATTTGCCTGTATTGCAACCCTCGCCAATGTATTCTTCTAAGGGCCATTGTCAAAAGAACAAATTAAATGCTTTCTTGTTTTTCTTGTTTTTTTTTTGTTGAACTGCAGCATGGTTTTGGTTTTTGTTTTGTTTAATTTCTTTCACAAACATTTTATATGAACAATTCATGTTTTTGTCAAGTTACAAGACTTGTATACCATTGTATTTGATATATGTTCCGTAATAACCACACACAAGTGCAATGAAACTGGATGCCAAACCAAGATCTATTTATATGTGTTCAGGCAGGAAACACAGTTGAGAACTACCACCATATAACAGGGCCAGACCTGATTAGCTGTCCGCTAAAATCCTCCTTTGAAAAGATGCAAAAAAGGGATGCCCTTTCCAAAAGAGCAGGAATCCCACTTTCCTCAGTGAACACTTTGGGGCATATCTGGGCCAGACTGTCAGTCTGAGGTGTGACAGATCGCACATGTCTCAGTGAAAAATAGCGAAAGGAAGGCAGGGAGACGTTAACCAGTGGCTACGCTAATATGACTCTGTGATGCATGAATTTTGCTCCTTTGCCTCCTGGCACACTTTCTACCAGGAGGTGTAAACCCTCTGAGAGGAAAAAGGAGAAATTAAAAAAACATTTTTTTTTTAAAGGATAAACACTGAAAACATGTGAAAACACTTATTTCTGCAAATATTTACATACTGTGGAAGGCTGAATAGGTTTTTTTTTTTTTTTTTAAGTGCTTAAATCTTAATGGGCTACAGCTTTCGATCAAATGTAAATGTAAATGTAAAAAAAAAAAAATGAAGATGAAACACTGAAAACACTAGAAATGATTTGGTTTGCATTTTCTCTCGCTTGTGGTGGGGGTGAGGTGGCCTGTTATTCTGCGGCACGATGGACGAAGTGATTCAAGTGCAAGTGGCCTAAGCAACAAAGGGGGAGTCGGATAGAACAGTTTAAAGGTTAAAGGAAAGGGTTTTTTTTAGAGTGTGCTGCTCTCCGTTCACTCCTAAGTGCCAGAGATCGGGGTGCAGTAGATAGTAGTTGAAATTGTGGCCGTTTGGTGGCTTCTTCCACTGGTGGTGCCGTCATTGCCCATCAAGCATTGCACTTCATGCTGAGAGGAAGGAAGAAAACGTTCTTAACTAAACTGCATCATCTCGAGGTTTATATTTTAGCTGGAGCACAAGCGAGGTTCTGTGGTTTGAAAATGGGGAAGGAAAAAAGCATGTGAAAACTGCAGTGGCTCTGAAGTGCAAAACACAAAAACAAAAAGAAAACGCAAAAACAAAAACTTTCAGCCCAGAGGTGCAGATGCAACATACAAAAACAAAAAGGAGTGGTCCTGAGGTGCAGATGCAACATACAAAAACAAAAACATGCAGCCCTGAAGTGCAAAACACAAATACAAAAAGAAAATACAAAAACAAAACTTTCAGCCCAGAAGTGCAAAACACAAATACAAAAAGAAAATGCAAAAGCAAAAAGGAGCAGCCCTGAGGTGCAAAACACAAACATACAACAACTAGCAGCCGTGAGGTGCAAAACACGAAAATACAAAAACAAAAATGTGCAGCCCTGAGGTGCAGATGCAACATCCAAAAACAATAACTAGTAGCCCCGAAGTGCACTGTTGCACTTCTGGGCTACTAGTTTTTGTTTTGTATGTTGCATTTGCACCTCTGGGCTGCTTGTTGTTGTATGTTTCTGTTTTGCACTTCGGGGCTACTAGTTTTTGTTTTTGTATCTTGTATCTGCACCTCAGGGCTGCTAGTTTTTATTTTTTCATTTTCTTTTTGTATTTGTGTTTTGCACTTCAGGACCACTCCTTTTTGTTTTTGCATTTTCTTTTTGTTTTTGTATTTTGCACTTCAGAGCCACCATAGAAAACGCTTCTTTCTGCAAATATTTACATACTGTGGAAGGCTAAAAAGGTTTTTAGATGCTGCGTTACATAGGTTTATATTCTCCGATTGGCCATAATTTGGTGATTGGCAACCATTTGGTAAAGCCAATAGGCATGGCAATGGCTTCTGATTATATATTTGGAGACTTTGTCCCCAAGATGCAACCATGTTTAATAGATCTCCAGCTGTGGTCCTTGGATTTTTATTCATCCTGCACCAGGCTGGTTTACCACTGCTCCAGTGATTCAAAGGGACTTAATTATTATGTTTTTTTATTTTTTATTTTTTGTATTGGTTTGTAAGCATTTATTGACTTGTGAACATGAACAAACCTTGTGAATATTAACAAGTGATCATGAACAAGCCTTTATCTTGTTTCATCTGAGAGCAAAACAGTGAGTGAAACATAGGTTTCCTGTTTCACCATAGTGAAACAGAAGGCCAGAGAAAGCCACAACACAGTCCCCTAAGATTAACATGAACCTGGCAAAAGTATCAGATTCAATACGGTCAATGCAATATAATCTGTTGGATTTTAGAAGAATAATTAAGAAAATGTATATTATTAGTTAAAAATCTTTAAATAAAAATAATATAATTTTTCAGCTTTTTTGAGCATACAACCCATTACCTGTAGTGTTTATTTTAGACAGCCAATTTTTATCAGGGGTGTCACATACTTTTCCTTCGAAGTACCTGGAGGAAAACCAATGCGGACACGGGGAGGACATACAAACTCCACACAGAAAGGCCCAGGCCAGGAATATACAAATATACAAAAACAAAAACATGCAGCCCTGAGGTGCAGATGCAACATACAAAAACAAAAACCTGCATACAGTGCACTGTTGCACTTCAGGGCTACTAGTTATTGTTTTTGTATGTTTGTGTTTTGCACTTCAGGGTTGAAAGTTTTGTTTTTGCATTTTCTTTTTGTATTTGTGTTTTGCACTTCAGGGCTGCATGTTTTTGTTTTTGTATGTTGCATCTGCACCTCAGGACCACTCCTTTCTGTTTTTGTATGTTGCATCTGCACCTCTGGGCCGAAAATTTTTGTTTTTGCGTTTTCTGTTTCTTTTTGTGTTTTGCACTTCAGGGCCAATGTAGTTTTCACATGCTTTTTATCCTTCCCCATTTTCAAACCACAGAACCTCGCTTGTGCTCCAGCTAAAAATATAAACCTCGAGATGATGCAGTTTAGTTAAAAACGTTTACTTTCTTCCTCTCAGTATGAAGTGCAATGCTTGATGGGCAATGACTGCACCACCAGTGGAAGAAGCCACCAAACGGCCACAATTTCAACTACTATCTACTGCACCCCGATCTCTGGCACTTAGGAGTGAACGGAGAGCAGCACACTCTAAAAAAAACCCTTTCCTTTAACCTTTAAACTGTTCTATCCGACTCTCCCTTTGTTGCTTAGGCCAGTTGCACTTGAATCACTTCGTCCATCGTGCCGCAGAATAACAGGCCACCTCAACCCCACCACAAGCGAGAGAAAATGCAAACCAAATCATTTCTGGTGTTTTCAGTGTTTCATCTTCATTTTTTTTTTAACATTTACATTTACATTTGATCAAAAGCTGTAGCCCATTAAGATTTAAGCACTTAAAAAAAAAAAAAAAAAACCTATTCAGCCTTCCACAGTATGTAAATATTTGCAGAAATAAGTGTTTTCACATGTTTTCAGTGTTTATCCTTTAAAAAAAAATGTTTTTTTAATTTCTCTTTTTTCTTCTCAGAGGGTTTCCACTTCCTGGTAGAAAGTGTGCCAGGAGGCAAAGGAGCAAAATTCATGCATCACAGAGTCAGATTAGTGTAGCCACTGGTTAACGTCTCCCTGCCTTCCTTTTGCTATTTTTCACTGAGACATGCGCAATCTGTCACACCTCAGACTGACAGTCTGGCCCAGATATGCCCTTAGTGTTCACTGAGAAAAGTGGGATTCCTGCTCTTTTGGAAAGGGCATCCCTTTTTTGCATCTTTTCAAAGGAGGATTTTAGCGGACAGCTAATCAGGTCTGGCCCTGTTATATGGTGGTAGTTCTCAACTGTGTTTCCTGCCTGAAAACATATAAATAGATGTTGGTTTGGCATCCAGTTTCATTGCACTTGTGTGTGGTTATTACGGAACATATATCAAATACAATGGTATACAAGTCTATCCAGTAACTTGACAAAAACATGAATTGTTCATATAAAATGTTTGTGAAAGAAATGAAAAAAGAAAAAACCCAAAAAAACAAAACCATGCAGCTCAACAAAACTGAAGAAAAACAAGAAAGCATTTAATTTGTTCTTTCGACCATGGCCCTTAGAAGAATACATTGGCAAGGGTTGCAATACAGGCAAATCTTTTTCTTTATAATGATATCTGTAGGAAGGACCTAATTCAAGCCTTTTTCAACACTATGTGAGGGATGGTTTACTTATTTGATAGAATGCAAGTGTTAACTACTTTACTGATATAGTGTGCTTGAATTCAACATTTAAAGGGGTGTGCATTGACCTATTCAATGAACTCTCAGTTCAATCAACAATATTCTTCTCAAATGTTCCAATATTTGAAACTTAATCTTAGTGTAAATTGTACATACAAGGACATGCGAACTCCACACAGAAAGGCCCAGGCCAGGATTTGGGACTTTTAATTATTTTCAGAGGACAGCAGAGGATGGCCTTTATTTCTGCTTTTTCACATGCACTGTTTTTTTTTCTAATTTTAAGATTCACGCAGGGGCAGGAAATGTGAGTCATACTGCATGTCACTGAAAAAAATTAGCATTAGCTTAGATAGTTTTGTGCAGAAGCAAACACTTCACATTTCTATAGAGAGGTAGTTTGGATCCGTGCAACTGAATCTTCTGTGTGTATATTCGGTTGGAAAGTTGACACTGAAAACCATGCTGGTGTGTGTCTGGCTGGTCAGCAGTCTGATTCACATGATCTCAGGTGAGTTGATCATTTTATCTGACCCATTGATGCTTTCCAAGAGCTTCATTTCACAGCTTAAGCCTGCTCTCATTTTCCTGTGTTAAACTGAGTGTAGTTGTCAATATAGGAAAAAAAAACACTGTGTTCCCTTGTGGGCTTGTAAGTATCAATTATTAGATTGTGACTGCATTTAAAGAGCCTGTACATAAAACTGTGCATGACTAAAAACAGTGTAATTGGCTGATTTGAACCTGAAGTGATTGTTTCTTTGGAAATGTGTATGTCAGGATTCTGCCCAGTTTCTGAATTTCCTTTGATGGCGGCACTTCAGTTTTGTGTTTCAGTTCGTTCTCCCTCTTTGGTGTTTAATTGAATTATTGTTTTTCAATTATTCAATCATTGTCTTTGCTCGTGTCTCGTTCTCCCTTACCTCTCTGATGTGATTGTGAATTGTGCCCTCCTGTGTCTTGTTAGCCTTCTGTCTATTTAAGTTCTTTGTTTCCCTGAGTCGGGTGCTGGTTCCTTGTGTTTCTGCCCGTTGTTATCAGCCCGTGTGTTTCTGCCCGTTGTTATCATCCCCTGTGTTTCTGCCCATGTGTATCTGCCTGTGTGTGTTTCAGCTCGTATATCTGCCTGTGTACTGCCTGTGTGTTTCTGCCCGTGTGTGTGTTTCGGCTCGTATATCTGCCTGTGTACTGCCTGTGTGTTTCTGCCCGTGTGTGTGTTTCGGCTCGTATATCTGCCTGTGTACTGCCTGTGTGTTTCTGCTCGTGTTCTGCCTCGTTGCATATTTCTGTTATTCAAGTTTTTCGAGTTCCCTGCTTTCAAAAAAGTTTTCGTGAAATGCCCCTCGTGGACTTTTGTTTGTTCTGTTTCCCTTTTTTTTAACTAAAGTCTTTGTTTAAACTTTCCTTTTGAGCTTAGTGTTTGTTTTTTTTTACACTCTGCACTTGGGTCCTTACTCCAAACCCTGACAGTATAGTGCAAAATATTAAATATATATTTACCCCAGCGGACATTTAAATCCGAAACGGGTTAAACTCATGCTCCTAACTCCATGACAAAACCATGAAATTCATGGAAAAACTTCTGATTTTAGAGTAAAGAAACATTTTTTAAACTTTGAACTCATATCTATGAACACTACTTAATCTGTTCTGGATAAAGATATTTATCTAATATGGAAGGAGTGTTCTTATACTAATTGTAAATAGTTGTGAACAAAATGCATTTGAACTCTTTAAAAACCCAAAGTGCCAACTACCTAATGAAGGAATGGTGATTTGTAATTATTTCAAACATGTTTATATTACGTTTATATGACATTTTGGAGACATTATTGTCCAGAGTGGCATACATGCCTATTTCCCTGACCATTGCCACCAGGTCTTAACGGACCACAATGGAAATAAGCCCTTGGCCTCATAGTGTTTTATTCATTCAAATTCAAATTCTTTTGGTATTTGGGGCATCGCTGCTCAGAGTGGCCACATGTATTTTTAAATGATCTTCAAAGAAAAGAAAGAATTTAAATGAATCAATCCCCATAAAGGAGACTCATAATAAGTCACTCTCCGTTGCAGGTTGTTCTCTATATGCGAGCACAGAGGTCACTGGGTACACAAGAGGCTCTGTGGTCCTGCCTTGCTACTGCACTGAGGGACAGCCAACACCGAACACTGCCAGATGGAGTTTTTCTTCAGGTGTTTCCGATATCACGCTTTGGTCATATCCTAATACAGTGAACAACCGATTCAAAGACCGGGTGAATATTTCTGACACTCCAGGAAACCTGTCTCTCAGTCTCTCAGATCTCACTCGGTCCGATGGGGGTACATACAGTTGTGAAGCAGATGGACAACACAAAAACATCAGACTGACAGTGAAAGGTAAATTGGACCACATTTGCCCACAGCATGTCAAGTACGGGATGACACAAGGGCTCTATGAGTTTTATGTAACTTTACAGTAAATGTATTTGTTTCATTGCACAAACATGCAGAATAAAAATCATCATTATAGAATGAGTCACATTACATCTGCGCCAAGGTTGAGCGGAAGTTTAACCTTAGGTTTGCACAGTGAGTTTTGATAAGAGGTAATGTTTTAAACCTTAAATTTCCTTTATCTATTTCTCATTAGATTATTTTGATACATTAAACTACATGCAGCATTTATTGATATTATGGCAGAATCATAATCCCTTCTGCAATGTTTGAGTACTTCAAGGCTTGCTTCACAGGAGTGTCTTCAGCAACAACTAACTAACGTGTTGTAACTGGAATTTTGTACTCATATATCTCAAACTCAAATCATTACCACTGTAAATATTGTCATAATTATTGCCTGTTGCATCTTGTAAATTTTGAACCATACGACATCAAAGCCACGTTTCTACATTCATGTTACCTCGCCCTGTTCTCTATCTAGCCACATACAAACAATTACTACATATGTACGTTCTGCAACTCCCCATTAAAACATTACATTTAAAATCATGACTCACTCATAATTATAACTACTAGTACTGAACATGAGAAAAGCACACCAGTGCAATAGATTTAACATTACTTAAGCCTCCACTTTAACAGCTAATACTCTATAGCGACTGTTATATATACCATTCGATAAGGATACTAAGTTCGCTCATGGCCACTTCATTTACTTCGCACTATAGTCTGTGATCATGACAATCTTCACCTACATGCCCATTCTGCTAAAAATATATTGTTTCAACTTCGCAATTTCATAATTTCATCCTAATTTCTCTCACACTGTTGTTATTTTCTCATATGCAAAGCCTGCTGGGACATATGCGTCTGCTCCTATTCTCCACTATCAAGTTTTCCGGTTCTAGCTTAGCAAAACAGCGAAGAGGATTCCCACCTGCAGATAAGCCTATCAAAATGCATTATAAACCTTGCAAACACTAAAAGTGCATCTCCGCGAAATAACACACAACGGAGCAGCACAGCAGGGTACACATGTTGCGACCTAGGGAGCTCTAATTGTACGGGCTTGCTGAATCTTTTGTCAATCAAGGCTCGTTGGATGGCCGTCAGACCTGTGAGTACATACACTGGCCATATGTCACTTGCGTTTCTGATGCATTTACACTTACGCCACCGCACCCTTTGTCACAGCCAGTGTTTTACATATATAGCAAACCAAAACTGCCAAACGGTACACGCTCATCAGACTGTACAAATTCACACAGGGATAGCTATAATCCACAACCGTTTCTTTCAGGGTCACTTCGCATGTCTCACTCTCATAATAAAACGCTTTGCAAAAAGAAATGACATCTCATAAAAAACACGTTTTCAACGTACAAAAATGCCAAGTTACTCACACATACAAGACCAGTCCAGGCCTGCCATTAAAGGTATTGATATCAAAATGACGCCAAGTTACGGTACTACAAACAATATAGGCTATCTTGCCTCACCGAAATTAAATAAGATGTATTCCAAAACAATGCTACCCAATATTTCCTCAATTCTTTCAAGTCTCTTGGCCCTGTGTTTTGTAATCTTACCATTTTACAATGTCATGCAAACTTTGTGTCAGATCAAAGAGTCGAATATTTCGAATTGCCTCATGGAACACATTGAAATTCATGTAGAAAACTGCTGGTGAGTAACTACAGGAAGCATTATTTCTTGGGGAAACATATGTTTACACTTGCTTCTGAACTGAATTTCAGTAAATGTACAAGTAATTGTATATTTGCTACGTACAATAAATACTGCATGTAAAATACATATTGTACATACATACATAGATAATTTTATCCCAATGGGGACATTTCCCTCGCAGCATGTTACATTCACATTTACAAGCAGACATTTATACCAAGAAACATACAATCATTCACGCAACAGAAAAGCTGGGCAGCGAAATACATACATACCAAGACAAATTGGATATATAGACGCCTATTCAATCAATCTTGACTTTGAGAAAGCCATCCACACATATGTTTGTCCTGTCCATGTAGTGCATGCTTATACACACAGGGCCAAGTGACTTGAAAGAACTGAGGAAATATTGGGTAGCATTGCTTAAGAATACATCTTATTTAATTTCGGAGGCAAGATAGCCTATATTGTTTGTAGTACCGTAACTTGGCGTCATTTTGATATCAATACCTGTAATGGCAGGCCTGGACTGGTCTTGTATGTGTGAGTAACTTGGCATTTTTGTACGTTGAAAACGTGTTTTTTATGAGATATATATTTACCCCAGCAGGCATTTAAATCCGAAAAGTGGTTAAATGCATGCCCCTAACTCCATGACAAAACCCTGAAATTCATGGGAAAACTTCTGATTTTAGAGTAAAGAAGCACATTTTTTAAACTTTGAACTCATAACACTACTTAATCTGTTCTGGATAAAGGTATTTATCCAATATGGAAGGAGTACTGTTCCTATACTAATTGTAAATAGTTGCAAACAAAATGCATTTTAACTCATTAAAAACCCAAAGTGCCAACTACCTAATGAACAAATGGTGACATGTACTTATTTCAAACATGTTTATATTACATTTATATGACATTTTGGAGACATTATTGTCCAGAGTGGCATACATGCCTATTTCCCTGACCATTGTGCTATACTGCCACCAGGTCTTAACGGACCACAATGGAAATAAGCCCTTGGCTTTATACTGTTTTATTCCTTTAAATTATTTTGGTATTTGGGGCACCTCTGCTCAGAGTGGCTACATGTATTTTTAAATGATCTTCAAAGAAAAGAAAGAATTTCAATTAATCAATCCCCGTACAGGAGACTCATAAGTCACTCTCTGTTGCAGGCTGTTCTCTATCTGCACCCACAGAGGTCACTGGGTACACAGGAGGCTCCGTGGTCTTACCTTGCTACTGCACTGAGGGACAGCCAATACCAAACAACCCCAGATGGCTTTTTCAGCATGATACTTCATATATCGAACTTTGGCTGAATCATAATACTGGGAACGACCGCTACAAAGACCGGGTGATTGTTTCTAAAACCCCAGGAAACCTGTCTCTCAGTCTCTCAGGTCTCACTCTGTCAGATGGGGGTACATACAGTTGTGAAGCAGATGAACAACGCAGAGTCATCAGTCTCACAGTGAAAGGTAAATTTTACCACATTTGCTCATAGCATGTCAAGGATGGGGTGACACTGGGTGACACAAGGGCTCTATGAGTTTTATGTAACTTTACAGTAAATGTATTTGTTTCATTGCACAAACATGCAGAATAAAAATCATCATTATAGAATGAGTCACATTACTTCTGCACCAAGGTTCAGCGGAAGTTTAATCTTAGGTTTGCACAGTGAGTTTCGATAAGAGGTTCTGTTTTAAACCTTAAATTTCCTTTATCTATTTCTAATTAGATTATTTTGATACATTAAACTGCTTGCTTGCAGCATTTATTGATATTATAGCAGAATCAAGTACAACATCCCTTCTGCAATGTTTGAGTACTTCATGGCTTGCTTCACATGGGTGTCTTCAGCAACAACTAACCAATGTGTTGTAACTGGAATTTTGTACTCATATCTCAAACTCAAATCATTACCATAGTAATTATTGTCATAATTATTGCCTGTTGCATCTTGTAATTTATGAACCATATGACTTCAAACTATTAAACTGAAGGTGTGGAAGGGCCTAGATGAGACATCAAATCAGGTGTGCTTATATCTGCTAATCCCACCTCCTTCTCTCTCTCTCTCTCTCTCTCTCAATCATTGTCTTTGCTCGTGTCTCGTTCTCCCTTCCCTCTCTGGTGTGATTGTGAATTGTGCCCACCTGTGTCTTGTTAGCCTTCTGTCTATTTAAGTTCTTTGTTTCCCTTACTCGGGTGCTGGTTCCTTGTGTTTCTGCCCGTCTGTTTCTGCCCGTGTGCGTGTGTTTCGGCTCGTATATCTGCCTGTGTTTCTGCTCGTGTTCTGCCTTGTTGCGTATCTCTGTTATTCAAGTTTTTCGAGTTCCCTGCTTTTTTTTTTTAGTTTTCGTAAAATGCCCCTCGTGGACTTTTGTTTGTTCTGTTTTCCTATTTAAAGTAAAGTCTTTGTTTAAACTTCCTTTTGAGCTTAGTGGTTTTTTTTTTACACTCTACTCTTGCGTTCTTACCTCAAACCCTGACTGTATAGTGCAAAATATCAAATTTATATTACAAAATATATATTTACCCAAAGCGGGCATTTCAATCCGAAAAGGGGTTAAACGTCTGAGTCACCAGTACTGCTGATGAAGTTATGCTTTACTGCCTGCAGTCTGACCTATAGAGGGTGCTGGTGCTGATGCTAATGTCCTCTATCAGTGTACTCACCTGCATTACCTGCATCATCTGCATTACCGCTCACTGATGACAGACTGAGGCCTGCTTGCACCTGGTGTGCTGCTGGCAGTAACTACGGCAGCAGCAACCCAAAATACCCAATGTGTACCACCAGGGGCGCCTTACGTGTGGGCGGAGTTTAAGACAATTCCAAGGGCCCTGACCGAAAGAGGCCCTCAAAAAACTGTGCAGTAACTGTACAGTGATAGGGTGGCCCGGGATCATGGGGCCCCAAAGTCCCTGGTGGTGACCCTGTGCACCAGCACTGTACCAGAGCCCTATTTTATGGTGCATAATGTCGGCAAACAGTTCTAATGGAATCGGAGTAAATGACACATGTTGTATACATGAACGTACATAAAATGGTATTTTTCCAAAGTTGCTATTTTCATCCTCGTTTTTTTACGTTTGCGTTGGGTGTGTGAAACCACAGCAGGATTGGTCTTTTGCGGTGTTAATTTTTTCAAACACTGCACAGTGATATTTCAGCACAGTCTGGCGCTAAGAACCTGGTCTTACGCACAACCTGAAACGTGTGCCAGCAATACCACAGGACCTCTATAATGGCCGGTTGTTAAAAAAAATAAACATTTCCTTGCTGTGCTTCTGCAGAAATTGACAAAGGTTTTATTTTGTAGAAGCCACAACCCAGTCTCCAACCACAACCAAGCACACATCCACACATGGAAGCAAGGAGATCTCTGAAAACCTGAAAAACTCCATCTTGTACGCGACCATTGCTGCTTTTGTTGCCGCGGTCGCAGTGTGTGGGGCTGTGTTATTTTACTGCAGAGTTAGATCCAGGAAAAATGCACATGTGGAATCCAGAGAAGAACAAGAGATGGGGACCGGGGAGCAGGAGGAGGAGGAGAATGCTGATTCAGTGACATATTCTACTGTTGTCCACAGTAAAACTGTGAAAAATACAAACATCCAAAATCAAAGTGAAGACTCCACGGAATATGCTGCCATTAAATGTGGAATGTCATCAAATTTATAGAAATACACCTTGTGCACACACATTCACACAAACACACACACACACACACACACACACACAAACGCATTCACATATGCACATACACACACACCATCTGTAGCAAAGAGAGCAGTTTGTAGCAAAGAGATCATTTATATTAATGTAAACAATGTGTTTGTGAATTTCTTTTGTGAATCATGTAAAGTATATAGGATCAGGATGAAATTCTATATTTTGTATTTTGCATCTCAGTACTTCTAGGTGCACTGTATTATAGCATGATGTTAGTTTAACCTGCAAAAACCTCTGATTATCAATAATCGTAATGATAAAATTTTGCATTAAAAATGTATGTGTATTGATACTGTAGTATTTCTTTATATTATTGCATGTGCAACAATGGAATGGAATTATGGTATGAGCATGGATAACTAGTTTATTTAACGTATTAAATTATTTAAATAATATATTTGTGGAGACAGAAAATCGCTAATACCAATGCATTTGTTCCATTTTTATTTCAGAAGGTATACTAGCTCGTTTGCTTATTAGCTGGATGAGTAGGCTACTCAAGTTGGTTAGGAAGCTACCAGCAAATAAGCTTGTGATAGAGATTGTTTGCTGACAAGCTCACAATATTGTTCCAGAAATGCACACACTAAGGTTAATCAAGGAAACAGTTTTCCTATGATAATGTGAGACCAGCCACATCCTCAGATCATGAAGCATGGGGCTTTATTTATGAAAAAAGTGCGCAAGCATTGACACACAAGTCAAAGTTAAGTGAGTTGTGGTAATGTCCAAATCAATAAGGAAAGCTTTTACAAAGCAAATAGCCTACTATACATACCAATGTGGTGTGTGCTTATAATAAATGCCAGTGAGGTGGCTGTTTCTTTTCCATTAATCACTTGAAGCGTGCAAAAGATGATACTATGTCAATGCAGCAAGCAAATTAGCTGAGCACATTTAACATTAAGCCCTTAACTAACTTAACAAGCCAAAACGTTAATGACTACAATGAATTTCTTTAACAAATATTATAGACCATTTCAAATCCATAAGGTCACCCCAAATTAGATGGTTTTCAACTCCATCTAGTGTCCCTAATCTCCAAATCTGAAGCTCTCTCCATGACCTCCGTGGGTACCAACCCTCTCATTGTCTCTTTTGATGGCATTGAGTAAACATATAACAGCGAAAAAAGATGTTGTTTGTTATAGCAAATCAGAGGTGGCATAATTGTTACAGTAGCTAAATTATTTTGGGCACCCAGCATATAATTCCCCCTACAATTGATTCAGAAATCATACTATCCCAGTGTGCATTGGGTAAGAGGCAGGATTACACCTGTGGATAGGCAGCCAACATATCACAGGGCACACACACCATTAACTCACACGCTCACACCTATGGGTGATTTAGAGTCTCCAATTAGCCTACCTGCATGTCTTTGGATTGCGGGAGGAAGCCGGAGTACCCGGAGGAAACCCATGCAGACACAGAAAGGGGCTGGGATTCGTACCCAGGACCTTTATGCTGCGAGGGGACAGTGTTTCCCACTGCACCACCGTGCCGCCCCACAAATAAGGTGCACATTTTTAATTGTAAAAACTATAATAAATTTTAATTTAATTTAATTTTATTTATTTCTGCTTTTTCATATGTGCAGTTCAAGGTACTTCCCATTTTAGGATTCACACAAGGGCACACAAAGTCCTCTAAAAATAAATAAATGAAAATTTATAACAGCTGTGCTGCTTTCCCGCCAGTGCAACCAGCAATCAGCCCATTACCCCAGCGTGCATGCCACACGCGGATCCCAATCAAACAATTCCCCCGTGAATCCAGCACAGCAAAGCCAGTGGCTTGTCAGGCTCACCTCTTGACATGAAGGCTTTCTTCACTGGGGGCCATAAGCAGTCTTGTTGAGGGGGGATGGTGGGGGTGCGGGGGGGTGGGGTGCTCTTTGAATATGTCGAGCGTTAGGTGGGGTAGGGGGGATGCTCTTTGAATATGTCAATCATTAAGGGATATCGTTGCGATAGGAGATTAATACCGCATGGGGGCCCCCTGGTGGCCACGGGGGCCCTAAGCAGCCACTTAGTTCCCTTATGCCTCGGGTCGGCCCTGGTTTGGACATTACCACAACTCACTTAACGGCAAGTTACGAAGCTGCTTGTGTGTCAATGTTTACTTTTTTCATAAATAAAGCCCCACGCTTCATGATCTGAGGATGTGGCTGGTCTCACATTATCATAGGAATACTGTTTCCTTGATTAATCTTAGTATGTGCATCTCTGGAACAATATTGTAAGCTTGTCAGCAGACATAACCTCCATCACAAACTTATTTGGTGGTAGCTTGCTAATCAACTTGGGTAGCCTACCCGTCCAGCTAATGAGCAAACTAGCTAATATACCTTCTGAAACAAAAATGGAACAAATGCATTGGTATTAGCAATTTTATGTCTTCACAGATATATTATTTCAACAGTTTCATACATTAAATAATAAGCTAGTTATCCATGCTCATACCATAATTCCAATCCATTGTTGCACATACGTTAATATAAAGAAATACTACAGTATCAATACACATACATTTTTTAATGCAAAATATTAGAATTTTATCATTACAATTTTTAATAATCAGAGGTTTTTATAAGTTAAACTAACATCATGCTATAATGCAGTGCACCTAGAAGTACTGAGACGCAAAATACAAAATAATATAGAATTTCATCCTGATCCTGTATACTTTACATGACTCACAAAAGAGATTTACATAGCTCAGGAGGTAAGAGCAGTTGTCTGGCAGTCGGAGGGTTGCCGGTTCAATCCCTAGCCCTGGACGTGTCAAAGTGTCCCTGAGCAAGACACCTAACCCCTAATTGCTCCGAACGAGCTGATTGGTACCTTGCATGGCAGCTTTTCACCGTTGGTGTGTGAGTGTGAGTGTGAGTGTATGTGTGAAAGGGTGAATGAGAGGCATCAATTGTAAAGCGCTTTGGATAAAAGCGCTATATAAATGCAGTCCATTTACCATTACCAAATTTTGCGTGTGCATATGTGAATGCTTTTTGTGTGCGTGTGTACGAGGTGTATTTCTATAAATATGATGACATTCCAAGCTTAATGGAAGCATATTCTGTGGAGTTTTCACTTGGATTTTGGATGTTTGTATTTTTCACTGTTTTACTGTGAACAACGGTAGAATATGTCACTGAATCAGCATTCTTCTCCTCCACTTGCTCCCCGGTCCTCATCTCTTGTTCTTCTCTGGATTCCACATGTGCATTTTTCCTGGATCTAACTCTGCAGTAAAATAACACAGCCCCACACACTGCGACCGCGGCAACAACAGCAGCAATGGTCGCGTACAAGATGGAGTTTTTCAGGTCTTCAGAGATTTTCTTGCTTCCATGTGTGGATGTGTGCTTGGTTATGGTTGGAGACCGGGTTGTGGCTTCTACAAAATAAAACCTTTGTCAATTTCTGCAGAAGCACAGCAAGGAAATGTTGTGTTTTTTTTTTTTTTAACAACTGCCCATTATAAAGGTCCTCTGGTATTGCTGGCTTACTATTCAGGTTGTGGGTAAGACCAGGTTCTTAGTGCCAGACTGTGCAGGACCACAGAATCAGCTGAAATATCACCATGCCGTGTGTATGCACAAATTGCAACCCCAACAGACCAATCCCGCGGTGGTTCCATTGGGCTCTGTCACTGGCATGGTACAGTGCTGGTGCACAGGGTCACCACCATGATCCCGGGCCACCCTATCTCTGTACAGTTACTGTTATTGTTTCTTTAACAGAGCAACTTAAACAATTAAAATTCATGCCATGGTCAAATATGTCCCACCCATCCAGCTCACCTGCAGCCAATGGGGAATTAACCTGTGAGAGGTTTTACATTTATATAATGTTGCCATTTGAAGATCCCATTTAAAGTTTTCCCCTGGAAACTTGTCTCTCCATCTCTCAGATCTCATTCTGTCAGATGGGGGTACATACAGGTGTGAAGCAGATGGGCACTACAGAGACATCAGTCTCACAGTTATACATAGATTTGACCAGTTGTGTTTAAAAGTTTAAATGGGCTGTGGGAAATGTCGTCTTCAAATGACAACATTCCATGGGTGGGACATATTTGGCTGTGGTGCTGTATGTGAATTGAGATTAAACTGAAGGTGTGGGAGGGCCTAGCTGAGACATCCAATCAGGCGTGCTTATATCTCTTAATCCCACCCCCATATTCCTCTCTCTCTCTCTCTCTCTCTCTCTCTCTCTTTCTCTCTCTCTCTCTCTGCAGGGTGTGTTCTGTCTGATTCTGAACCCATACACATCACTGGGTTCACAGGAGACTCAGTCATCCTGCCCTGTGCCTGTATTGATGTGCAGAGGAAACCTGAACGGGTCAAATGGACTGCACACCCTGGAGGTCAAAGCACTGTTATATTTCCACAAAGTCCTCCAAACGATCAACGTCAACGATCGCTACAAACACAGAGTACAGGTTTTGGACTCCATTTCCCCTGGAAACCTGTCTCTCCAATCTTTCAGATCTCACTCTGTCAGATGGGGGTACATACAGGTGTGAAGCAGATGTAAACCACAGAGACATTAGTCTCACAGTTATACATAGATTTGACCAGATGTGTTTAAAAGTTTAAATGGGCTGTGGGAACTCTTCAACTGACAACATTCTATGGGTCGGACATATTTGGCTGTGGTGTTGTACGTGAATGGAGATTTTCTGGGCCTTTCCCAGTTATATTGTACAAGAGTATTGAATAGGAGACCTACACATACACATTTCTATTGATTTTTTTCCCAGAATAAACACGCAAAAATGAGTTTTACTTCTAAAATAATCTCAGACATCACTTTTCTTCAAAACAGTCTCCTTTTCTTACCTCATATATATATATATATATATTGTGGCGTGGATCGGGGCATGCCCCCGCAGTGCCCCTCCCAGCCGGATATTCATCAGCTCAAACCTACCACCAGGCTCGCAGTTCAGGACCCAGGACAGCACCACTCTGCGAAGCCCAGCCACAGGACCCTGGAGAGCGGCAACCGGGAAATTCCCCAACTCCCTCATTGGCATTCAACACACCTGAAGTCAATGAGGCCACACAGCTGCCGCTACTCCAGGGAAACAAGCCGGGAGCTTAAGAGGAGGCCTTTGTCTCCCTTGAGCGGAGGGGGTTTTCGGGCGAGAACAGAGCGGCGAAATATCTGTTTGTAAATTTGTACTTGTTTTGCAGAAGCCAGTGGAGACGCGGGACCACATCCCTCTTCGTGCTTCAAAGAGGGATCCCCTAAGCTGTCTCCGGGTCATCACTACCTTAATTTCAGTTATTTTACTTTACTTTAATTTAATTTAAAGAAGAAACTTTTGTTGTTGAGTACGGCTTTGATTTGCGTGCTTAATTTGGTTTGATTAAAGAGCCCTGTTGGGCTATTTTTCCCCAAACCTCCGGTCTGTGTATTTCTGTGCCGCCCCGCCTGCACCGTCACACCCAGTACGGCGGTGCCACAATATATATATACAGTTGAGGCCAAAAGTTTACTTACACCTAGGCTAAAGATATGCAAACTCAGTTTATCACAACTCTGCACATTTCATGTTACCGTACATTTCTATTGGCAGGTCAGTTAGGGCATCTACTTTGTTCACATCAGAGGTCATTTTAAAACAATCAATTGGAGACAAAACTTATCAAACACCTACATATATCACCCAAGTGAAAAAGCAATTGTGCCCTTAAACTTAACTGGTTACACCACCTTCAGCAATAATAACTGCAACCAAACGGTTCCTATAAGTTGATATCAGTCTTTCACTAGCTATGGAGGAATTTTACCCCACTATTTGCAGAACTGCTTTAATTCAGAAAAAGTTGTGGTTTTGAGCATGAACTTCTCGTTTCTGATACAGCCCCAGCATCTCTGTTGGGTTCAAGTCAGGACTGACTAGACCACTCCAACACTTTTTTTTATTTTTTTCAGCAATTTCGATGTGGATTTGCTTTAGTGTTTTGGATCATTGACTTTATAAGAACATTGCGTAGTTTCATTCATGAAACATGCCTACAACCATATTTGATCATAAAATGTGTGTAACAGTGTTTCCACACTGATGAAGCTGCAGACAAATATGGGGAAGATTGTTCAGATGTGGCCTCTACAATGGCAGCTGTATAACACCAGGGGCCGGGGACCTTGCAAAATTGCATGGTCTAACAAGATCAGGAAGATTTTCTATATTTCTTTATTTTTTTCACAGGTAGGTGAGCTGGTGAATGAACCTAAGAGCGATGAGAGAACCTAATGTGAAACACATGTGGTTAAACAAACACGCATCAT
This sequence comes from Anguilla anguilla, assembly GCF_013347855.1. Classification (NCBI taxonomy): domain Eukaryota; kingdom Metazoa; phylum Chordata; class Actinopteri; order Anguilliformes; family Anguillidae; genus Anguilla; species Anguilla anguilla. Next base: position 8,022,009 of record NC_049208.1, on the reverse strand, counting down.
ACCTATACAAATAGTATCCTTGATGGTCAACAGCACCAAATCGAATTTGTAAAATTTACACTAAGATTAATTTTCAATATTGTTGATTGAACTGAGAGTTCGTTGAATTCAAGCACAATATATCAGTAAAGTAGTTAACACTTGCATTCTATCAAATAAGTCAACCACCCCTCACATAGTGTTGCAAAAGGCTTGAATTAGGTGCTTCTTACAGATATCATTATAAAGAAAAAGATTTTCCTGTATTGCAACCCTTGCCAATGTATTCTTCTAAGGGCCATGGTCAAAAAAACAAATTAAATGCTTTCTTGTTTTTCTACAGTTTTGTCAAGCTGCATGGTCAGCATACAGCCAGATGTTTTTTTTTTTTTTTCTCCACAGTGTCATTTCTTTCACAAACATTTTATATATACAATTAATGTTTTTGCCAAGTTACTGGATAGAATTGTATACCATTGTATTTGATATATGTTCCGTAATAACCACACACAAGTGCAATGAAACCGGATGCCAAACCACCATCTGTGTTCAGGCAGGAAACACAGTTGAGAACTACCACCATATAACAGGGTCAGGCCTGATTAGCTGTCTGCTAAAATCCTCCTTTAAAAAGACGCAAAAAAGGGATGCCCTTTCCAAAAGAGCAGAAATTATTCCACTTTCCCCAGTGAACACTTTGGGGCATATCTGGGCCACACTGTCAGTCTGAGGTGTGACAGATTGCGCATGTCTCAGTGAAAAATAGCGAAAGGAAGGCAGGGAGACCAATGATTTGGTTTGCGTTTTCTTTCGCTTGTGGTGGGCTTGAGGTGGCCTGTTATTCTGCGGCACGACGGACAAAGTGATTCAAGTGCAAGTGACCTAAGCAACAAAGTGAGAGGCGGAGCAGTTAGGTAGCTGTTTAAAGGTTAAAGGAAAGGGTTTTATTTAGAGTGTGCTGCTCTCCGTTCACTCCTAAGTGCCAGAGATCTGGGTGCAGTAGATAGTAGTTAAAATTGTGGCCGTTTGGTGGCTTCTTCCACTGGTGGTGCAGTCATTGCCCATCAAGCATTGCACCTCATGCTGAGAGGAAGGAAGTAAACGTTTCTAACTAAACTGCATCATCTCGAGGTTTATATTTTAAGCTGGAGCACAAGCGAGGTTCTGTGGTTTGAAAATGGGGAAGGATAAAAAGCATGCGAAAACGCTTCTTTCTGCAAATATTTGCATACTGTGGAAGGCTAAAAAGGTTTTTAAAAAGTGCTCTAATCTTAATGGGCTCCAGCTTTTAGATCAAAATGTACAGTGCCTTTCAAAATTATCCCTTGACATATATAAAATAGCAACACTGTAATAATAGATTATGCAATTATAAATAATACAAAAATGTAGCTTTATTTTAATTTTCAAAAACATGGAAACATTCCACAGTAATAATGAAATTAATGCATTTTGAGCTTATTGGTAAGGCGAATTAGATTTTTGCCCAAATTCTATTGATACTTGCTGAGTATAATGTTCATCATTCCATTGATATTAACAAGAACACCAGAACATGTAGATGAAAAACAGCCCCATAATGTAAAAGGCCGACCACCATACTTCACAGTAGTTATGTCATTCTTTTCAATCGAAGCACCCTTCTTCTGATACCAAACCACAGTAAATGGAAAAGAAAAGGGGGCCAAGTACAGAGCCTTGTGGGACGCCCGTTGGTTGGTGATGGGTACGAGTAAAGCTACCATCCCAGAAAACCCTAGAGGAGAGTCCAGATGAATAAAACTCAATTTGCGTCAGAACTGTGCCCCAGCAAAGGTGGAGAGTAGAAAGAGAGTAGGAGCTGGTGGTCTATATTGTCAAAAGCTACAGAACGTTCCAGAAGGATTAGGACAGATGCCAGGGAGGATGCTTCAGCTGACGCTTGATTGAAGGAGACATGGGGTGCCTTAGAAGAGTGACCCAGCCTGAAGCCAGAACAGAAGGATAAGGGAGAAGGGGGTATGGAAGGTAATACTGTGAGATAAAGAAAGGGAGATGATTAGATGCTGCATTTCAGAGTCTTATATTCTCTGATTGGCCATAATTTGGTGATTGGCAACCATTTGGCAAAGCCTATAGTCATGGCAATGGCTTCTGATTATAAATTTGGAGACTCTGTCCCCAAGATGCAACCATGTTTAATAGATCTCCAGCTGTGGTCCTTGGATTTTTATTCATCCTCCACCAGGCTGGTTTATCACTGCTCCAGTGATTCAAAAGGACTTAATCATTGACCTAACGGCGAGTGGTGTTTTCTATGTTTTTTTTTATTTTTTGTATTGGTTTGTAAGCATTTATTTACTTGTGAACATGAACAAACCTTGTGAATGTGAACAAGTGAACATGAACAAGCCTTTATTTTGTTTCATCTGAGAGCAAAACAGCAAGTGAAACATTGGTTTCCTGTTTCACCATAGTGAAACAGAAGGCCATAGAAAGCCACAACACAGTGCCCTAAGATTAACATGAACCTGGCAAAAGTAGCAGATTCAATATGGTCAATGCAGACGAATCTCTGTTGGATTTTAGAATAATAATTAAGAAAATGTATATTATTAGTTAAAAATCTTTTTTCCCCTCTCTTTAGTACAAAATAATGTGATTTTTCAGCTTTTTTGAGCATACAACCCATTACCTGTAGTGTTTATTTCAGACAGTCAATTTTTATCAGGGGTGTCATACTTTTCCTTCGAAGTACCCGGAGGAAAACCAATGCGGACACGGGGAGGACATGCAAACTCCACACAGAAAGGCCCAGGCCAGGATTTGGGACTTTTAATTATTTTCAGAGGACAGCAAAGGATGGCCTTTATTTCTACTTTTTCACATGTACTGTTTGTGGTACTTCTAATTTTAAGATTCACACAGGGGCATATGTGTTCAGGCAGGAAACACAGTTGAGAACTACCACCATATAACAGGGCCAGACCTGATTAGCTATCCGCTAAAATCCTCCTTTAAAAAGACGCAAAAAAGGGATGCCCTTTCCAAAAGAGCAGGAATTATTCCACTTTCCCCAGTGAACACTTTGGGGCATATCTGGGCCAGACTGTCAGTCTGAGGTGTGACAGATTGCGCATGTCTCAGTGAAAAATAGCGAAAGGAAGGCAGGGAGACACCAACCAGTGGCTATGCTGAACTGACTCCGTGATGCATAGATTTTGCTCCTTTGCCTCCTGGCACACTTTCTACCAGGAAGGGGAAACCCTCTGAGAGGAAAAAGGAGAAATTAAAAAAACAATTTTTTTTTAAAGGATAAATGCTGAAAACATGTGTAAACGCTTCTTTCTGCAAATATTTACATACTGTGGAAGGTTATTGGTTTTTTTTGGTTTTTTTAAATTGCTATAATCTTAATGGGCTACGGGTTTTGAGCAAATGTAAATATAAAAAAAAAAAAAATGAAGATGAAACACTGAAAACACCAGGAATTATTTGGTTTGCGTTTTCTCTCGCTTGTGGTGGTGATGAGGTGGCCTGTTATTCTGCGGCACGATGGACAAAGAAATTCAAGTGCAAGTGGCCTAAGCAACAAAGGGAGAGTCGGATAGAACAGTTTAAAGGTTAAAGGAAAGGGTTTTTTTTAGAGTGTGCTGCTCTCCGTTCACTCCTAAGTGCCAGAGATCGGGGTACAGTAGATAGTAGTTGAAATTGTGGCCGTTTGGCGGCTTCTTCCACTGGTGGTGCAGTCATTGCCCATCAAGCATTGCACTTCATACTGAGAAGAAGGAAGTAAACGTTTTAAACTAAACTGCATCATCTCGAGGTTTATATTTTTAGCTGGAGCACAAGCGAGGTTCTGTGGTTTGAAAATGGGGAAGGATAAAAAGCATGTGAAAACTACAGTGGCTCTGAAGTGCAAAACACAAAAACAAAAAGAAAACACAAAAACAAAAACTTTCTGCCCAGAGGTGCAGATGCAACATACAAAAACAAAAAGGAGTGGTCCTGAGGTGCAGATGCAACATACAAAAACAAAAACATGCAGCCCTGAAGTGCAAAACACAAATACAAAAAGAAAATGCAAAAACAAAACTTTCAGTCCTGAAGTGCAAAACACTGTAGGGAACTCAAGATGTTACCAGAAACAGGTAAAATGACCGTTAGCCCAGGAAGAAGCAGATCAATAGTTTGTAGTAAAAACAGGAAGATTTATTACGCAGCCGGCTACGGGAACAACTCAGCAAGGAAGTTCAAAATAGTATTGTGGGTGATCAGATTTATACAGTTTACAGTAGACTGGTATTTGCATATTGTGGAATTATATTGTTGAAAGGGAGCACTGCCTCTGATTGGTGATAGAGGCTTTGCTTCCTTCCGATTGGACCATTCAAATTCAAATCCATCCTACCTTTTCAAACAGGTACCATTCACATTGAAATTGAATACAACAGGGGGGCTCACCCCCTTCCCCCCTGGGGCCCAGCGGAAACTTCCCAAACGCAGAATACACAAAACTGTCTGTTTCCCAACAACACAAATACAAAAAGAAAATGCAAAAACAAAACTTTCAGCCCTGAAGTGCAAAACACATATACAAAAAGAAAATGCAAAAACAAAAAGGAGCAGCCCTGAAGTGCAAAACACATATACAAAAAGAAAATGCAAAAACAAAAAGGAGCAGCCCTGAGGTGCAAAACACAAACATACAAAAACTAGCAGCCCTGAGGTGCAAAACACAAACATACAAAAACTAGCAGCCCTGAGGTGCAGATGCAACATACAAAACAAAAACTAGTAGCCCCAAAGTGCAAAACAGAAACATACAACAACAAGCAGCCCTGAGGTGTAAAACACAAACATACAAAAACAAAAATGAGTGGTCCTGAGGTCCAGATGCAACATACAAAAACAAAAACGTGCAGCCCTGAAGTGAAAAACACAAATACAAAAAGAAAATGCAAAAACAAAACTTTCAGCCCTGAAGTGCAAAACACAAATACAAAATGAAAATGCAAAAACAAAAAGGAGCAGTCCTGAGGTGCAGATGCAACACACAAAAACAAAAACTAGTAGCCCCGAAGTGCACTGTTGCCCTTCTGGTCTACTAGTTTTTGTTTTGTATGTTGCATCTGCACCTCGGGGCTGCTTGTTGTTGTATGTTTCTGTTTTGCACTTCGGGGCTACTAGTTTTTGTTGTTGTATCTTGCATCTGCACCTCAGGGCTGCTCCTTTTTGTTTTTGCATTTTCTTTTTGTATTTGTGTTTTGCACCTCAGGGCTGAAAGTTTTATTTTTGCATTTTCTTTTTGTATTTGTGTTTTGCACTTCAGGGCTGCACGTTTTTGTTTTCGTATGTTGCATCTGCACCACAGGGCTGAAAGTTTAGTTTTTGCATTTTCTTTTTGTATTTGTGTTTTGCACTTCAGGTCTGCATGTTTTTATTCTTGTATGTTGCATCTGCACCTCTGGGCCAAAAGTTTTTGTTTTTGCATTTTCTTTTTGTTTTTGTGTTTTGCACTTCAGAGCCACCGTAGAAAACGCTTCTTTCTGCAAATATTTACATACTGTGGAAGGCTAAAAAGGTTTTTAGATGCTGCATTACCTAGGTTTATATTCTCTGATTGACCATAATTTGGTGATTGGCAACCATTTGGTAAAGCCTATAGGCATGGCAATGGCTTCTGCTTATATATTTGGAGACTCTGTCCGCAAAATGCAACCATGTTTAATAGATCTCCAGCTGTGGTCCTTGGATTTTTATTCATCCTCCACCAGGCTGGTTTATCACTGCTCCAGTGATTCAAAAGGACTTAATTATTGACCTAACGGCGAGTGGTGTTTTCTATTGTTTTTTTTTTTGTTTTTTGTATTGGTTTGTAAGCATTTATTGACTTGTGAACATGAACAAACCTTGTGAACATGAACAAACCTTGTGAACATGAACAAGTGGACATGAACAAGCCTTTATCTTGTTTCATCTGAGAGCAAAACAGCAAGTGAATCATTGGTTTCCTGTTTCACCATAGTGAAACAGAAGGCCATAGAAAGCCACAACACAGTGCTCTAAGATTAACATGAACCTGGCAAAAGTAGCAGATTCAATATGGTCAATGCAGATGAATCTCTGTTAGATTTTAGAAGAATAATTAAGAAAATGTATATTTATTAGTTAAAAATCTTTTTTCCCCTCTCTTTAGTACAAAATCAGCTTTTTTGAGCATACAACCCATTACCTGTAGTGTTTATTTTAGACAGCCAATTTTTATCAGGGGTGTCTTCCTTTTCCTTTGAAGTACCCGGAGGAAAACCAATGCGGACACGGGGAGGACATGCAAACTCCACACAGAAAGGCCCAGGCCAGGATTTGGGACTTTTAATTATTTTCAGAGGACAGCAGAGGATGGCCTTTATTTCTGCTTTTTTACATGTAGTGTTTGTGGTACTTCTAATTTTAAGATTCACGCAGGGGCAGGAAATGTGACTCATACTGCATGTCACTGAATAAAATTTGCATTAACTTAGATAGTTTTGTCCAGAAGCAAACACTTCACACTTCCATAGAGAGGCAGTTTGGATCAGTGCAACTGAATCTTCTGTGTGTATATTCGGTTGGAAAGTTCACACTGGAAACCATGTTGGTGTGTGTCTGGCTGGTCAGCAGTCTGATTCACATGATCTCAGGTGAGTTGATCATTTTATCTGACCCATTGATGCTTTCAAAGAGCTTCACTCAAACCTTAAATATAAGCTCGCAGTTACAGCCGTGTGCCTAAGTGCTATCTATAGTCCCATAGAGGTAAAGAGAGAATGATGCACGGTCTTCTGGGTATCATTCCCAACAACTAAGCCTGTTCTCATTTTCCTGTGTTAAACTGAGTGTAGTTTTCAATATAGGGAAAAAACACTGTTCCCTTGTGGGCATGTACGTATCAATTATTAGATTGTGACTGCATTTAAAGAGCCTGTACATAAAACTGTGCATGACTGAAAACAGTGTACTTGACTGATTTGAACCTGAAGTGATTGTTTATTTGGAAAGGTGTATGTCAGGATTCTGCCCAGCTTCTGATTTTCCTTTTATTGGCCGCCAGATGGCGGCACTTCAGTTTTGTGTTTCTGTTCGTTCCCCCTCTTTGGTGTTTAATTGTATTATTGTTTTCAATTATTCAATCATTGTCTTTGCTCGTGTCTCGTTCTCCATTCCCTCTCTGGTGTGATTGTGAATTGTGCCCTCCTGTGGCTTGTTAGCCTTCTGTCTATTTAAGTTTTCTGTTTCCCTGACTCGGGTGCTGGTTCCTTCTGTTTCTGCCCGTGGATCTGCCCGTGTGTATCTGCCTGTGTGTTTCGGCTCGTATATCTGCCTGTATACTGCCTGTGTATCTCTGCTCATGTTCTGCTTCGTTAGGTATCTCTGCTCATGTTCTGCCTGTGTATCTCTGTTATTCAAGTTTTTCGAGTTCCCTGCTTTTTTTTAAAGTTTTTGTTAAATGCTCCTCGTGGACTTTTGTTTGTTCTGTTTTCCTTCTTTTTTGAGTAAAGTCTTTGTTTAAACTTTCCTTTTGAGCTTAGTGTTTTTTTGACACTCTGCTCTTGGTTTCTTACTCCAAACCCTGACAGTGCAAAATATCAAATATATATTACAAAATATATATTCACGCAAAGCGGACATTTAAATCCGAAACGGGTTTAACTCATGCTCCTAACTCCATGACAAAACCCAGAAATTCATGGAAAAACTTTTTAGAGTAAAGAAGCACATTTTTTAAACTTCGAACTCATATCTATGAACACTACTTAATCTGTTCTGGATAAAGATATTTATCTAATATGGAAGGAGCACTGTTCCTATACTAACTGTAAATAGTTGTGAACAAAATGCATTTTAACTCATTAAAAATGAACTGCCTAATGAACGAATGGTGATTTGTAATTATTTCGAACATAAATGTAATATAAACATATGACATTTTGGAGACATTATTGTCCAGAGTGGCATACATGCCTATTTCCCTGACCACTGTGCTATACTACCACCAGGTCTTAACAGACCACAATGGAAATAAGCCCTTGGCTTTATAGTGTTTTATTCCTTTAAATTATTTTGGTATTTGGGGCATCTCTGCTCAGAGTGGCTACATGCATTTTTAAATGATCTTCAAAAAAAAGAAAGAATTTAAATTAATCAATCCCCATACAGGAGACTCATAAGTCACTCTCTGTTGCAGACTGTTCTCTATCTGCACCAAAAGAGATCACTGGGTACACAGGAGGCTCCGTGGTCTTGCCTTGCTACTGCACTGAGGGACAGCCAACACTGAACACTGCCAAATGGATGTTTCTTCAAGATAATTCCAATATCGAACGTTGTATCGTATCGTATCCTAATACAGTGAACGACCAATACAAAGACCGGGTGATTATTTCTGACACCCCAGGAAACCTGTCTCTCCGTCTCTCAGATCTCACTAGGTCAGATGAGGGATTTTACAGGTGTGAAGCATATACAGACATTCACGGAGACATCAGACTCACAGTGAAAGGTAAATTTGACCACATTTCCCCATAGCATGTCAAGGACGGGGTGACACTGAGTGACACAAGGGCTCTATGTTTTATGTAATTTTACAATAAATGTATTTGTTTCATTGCACAAACATGCAGAATAAAAATCATCATTATAGAATGAGTCACATTACTTCTGCGCCAAGGTTGAGCGGAAGTTTAATCTTAGGTTTGCACAGTGAGTTTTGATAAGAGGTTCTGTTTTAAACCTTAAATGTCCTTTATCTATTTCTCATTAGATTATTTTGATACATTAAACTGCGTGCAGCATTTATTGATATTATGGCAGAATCAAGTAAAACATCCCTTCTGCAATGTTTGAGTACTTCATGGCTTGCTTCACAGGGGTGTCTTCAGCAACAACTAACCAACGTGTTGTCACTGGAATTCTGTACTCATATCTCTCAAACTCAAATCATTATCACCGTAATTATTGTCATAAATATTGCCTATTGCATCTTGTAAATTGTGAACCACATGATTTCAAACTATTAAACTGAAGGTGTGGGAGGGCCTAGGTGAGACATCCAAACAGGCGTGCTTATAATATAATATATATTATAATATTATCTCCTAATCCCACCCCCATATCTCTCTCTCTCTCTCTCCCTCTCTCTCTCTCTCTCTCTCTCTCTGCAGACTGTGTTCCTCCTGATTCTGAACCCATACACATCACTGGGTTCACAGGAGACTCAGTCGTCCTGCCCTGTGTCTGTGTTGATGTGCAGAGGAAACCTGAACGGGTCAAATGGACAGCATATCCAGGAGGCCAAAGCACTGTTATAGTTCCACAAAGTCCTCCCAGTGTCAACGATCGCAACAAACACAGAGTGCAGGTGTTGGACTCCATTTACCCTGGAAACCTGTCCCTCCGTCTCTCAGATCTCAATCTGTCAGATGCGGGAAGATACAGGTGTGAAGCAGATGGACAACACAGAGACATCAGTCTCACAGTGAAAGGTAAATTTATCTTTAAAACTATAATGAGTTGTGTGAAATCTTCAAATCTGACAACATCATATAAGCTCTCATAGATTGATGCCCCATTGGCTGCAGGTGAACTGGGTGGGTGGGACATATTTGACCATGGCATGATTTTTTATTATTTAAGATGCTCTGTTATGGAGACAACAACAACATGGTTCTCTCAAATTTAGCTGCCAGATGAAAAGTTCTTTCATTATCTCTGAGAAATATAAGCAAGGTTTATTTCAGTTGTGGAACACACCGTTTTCCCACAATTATAAAACACCCTGACACAGAGGTGCCTCTGTACTGAAAGTCCAAGCTCACAGTGACTGCAGTGACAGCTCTCTGGACTACGCTCCCATGATTTGTTATACTATAGATATCTTTTCTTCATATGTTTTGCCTCTCTGCTTTTGAGTCACCAGTAGTGCTGATGGACTTATGCTTTATTGCCTGCAGTCTGACCTATAGAGGGTACTGGTGCTGATGCAAATGTCCTCTATCAGTGTACTCACCTGCATTACCTCCATCATCTGCATTACCGCTCACTGATGACAGACTGAGGCCTGCTTGCACCTGGTGTGCTGCTGGCAGTAACTATGGCAGCAGCAACCCAAAATACCCAATGTGTACCACCAGGGGCACCTTACGTCTGGGCGGAGTTTAAGACAATTCCAAGGGCCCTATTTATCTAATATGGAAGGAGCACTGTTCCTATACTAACTGTAAATAGTTGTGAACAAAATGCATTTTAACTAATTAAAAATGAACTGCCTAATGAACAAATGGTGATTTGTAATTATTTCAAACATAAATGTAATATAAACATATGACATTTTGGAGACATTATTGTCCAGAGTGGCATACATGCCTATTTCCCTGACCACTGTGCTATACTACCACCAGGTCTTAACAGACCACAATGGAAATAAGCCCTTGGCTTTATAGTGTTTTATTCCTTTAAATTATTTTGGTATTTGGGGCATCTCTGCTCAGAGTGGCTACATGCATTTTTAAATGATCTTCAAAAAAAAGAAAGAATTTAAATTAATCAATCCCCATACAGGAGACTCATAAGTCACTCTCTGTTGCAGACTGTTCTCTATCTGCACCAAAAGAGATCACTGGGTACACAGGAGGCTCCGTGGTCTTGCCTTGCTACTGCACTGAGGGACAGCCAACACTGAACACTGCCAGATGGAGTTTTCTTCAAGGTCCTTCCAGTACCATACTTTGGTCGTATCCTAATGAAGTGTTAGGCCAATACAAGGACCGGGTGATTATTTCTGCCACCCCAGGAAACCTGTCTCTCCGTCTCTCAGATCTCACTCCATCAGATGAGGGATTTTACAGGTGTAAAGCATCTACAGCCATTGACAGAAACATCTTTCTCACAGTGACAGGTAAATTTGACCACATTTGCCCACACCATGTCAAGGACAGGGTGACACTGGCTGACACAAGGGCTCTATGAGTTTTATGTAACTTTACAGTTAATGTATTTGCTTCATTGCACAAACATGCAGAATAAAAATCATCATTATAGAATGAGTCACATTACATCTGCGCCAAGGTTGAGCGGAAGTTTAATCTTAGGTTTGCACAGTGAGTTTTGATAAGAGGTTCTGTTTTAAACCTTAAATTTCCTTTATCTATTTCTCATTGGATTATTTTGATACATTAAACTACATGCAGCATTTATTGATATTATGGCAGATTCAAGTACAACATCCCTTTTGCAATGTTTGAGTACTTCAAGGCTTGCTTCACAGGGGTGTCTTCAGCAACAACTAACCAACGTGTTGTAACTGGAATTCTGTACTCATATCTCTCAAAGTCAAGTCATCATCACTGTAATTATTGTCATAATTATTGCCTATTGTATCCTGTAAATTGTGAACCATATGACTTAAAACTATTAAACTGAAGGTGTGGGAGAACCTAGGTGAGACATCCAATTAGGCATGCTTATTATCTCCTAATCCCATCTCTCTCTCTCTCTCTCTCTCTCTCTCTCTCACAGCAGGCTGTGTTCTGTCTGATTCTGAACCCATACACATCACTGGGTTCACAGGAGACTCAGTCGTTCTGCCCTGTGCCTGTACTGATGTGCAAAGAAATCCTGAATGGGTCAAATGGACAGCACACACCGAAGACCAAAGTACTGACATATTTCTGCAGCATCCAGCCAACGTCGGTCGCTACAAAGACAGAGTGCAAGTGTTGGACTCTGTTTCCCCTGGAAACCTGTCTCTCCGTCTCTTAAATCTCACTCTGTTAGATGGGGGGACATACAAGTGTGAAGCAGATGGGCATTACAAAGGCATCAGTCTCACAGTGAAAGGTAAATTTGTCTTTAAAACTATGAGTTGTGTGAAATCTTCAAATGACAACATTATATCAGCTCTCATAGATTGATGCCCCTTTGGCTGCAGGTGAACTGGGTGGGTGGGACATATTTGACCATGGCATGATTTATTATTTAAGATCCTTTGTTACGGAGACAACAACAGCAACATTGTTCTCTCAAATTTAGCTACCAGATGAAAAGTTCTTTCATTATCTCTGAGAAATATAAGCAAGGTTTTGTTGGTCTTATGCTGGTCTGTGTCTGGCTGGTCAGCAGTCTGATTCACATGATCTCAGGTGAGTTGATCATTTTATCTGACCCATTGATGCTTTCAAAGAGCTTCACTCAAACCTTAAATATAAGCTCGCAGTTACAGCCGTGTGTCTATGTGCTATCTATAGTGCCATAGAGGTACAGAGAGAATGAGGCAGAGACTTCTGGGTATCATGCTCATCTGCTAAGCCTGCTGTCTTTTTCATGTGTTGAACTGAGTGTAGTTTTAAATATAGGGAAAAAAACACTGTTCCCTTGTGGGCTTGTATGTATCAATAATTAGATTGTGACTGCATTTAAAGAGCCTGTACATAAAACTGAACATGACTGAAAACAGTGTACTTGGCTGATTTGAACCTGAAGTGATTGTTTATTTGGAAATGTGTATGTCAGGATTCTGCTCAGTTTCTGATTTTCCTTTTGTTGGCCGCCAGATGGCGGCACTTCAGTTTTGTGTTTCAGTTCGTTCTCCCTCTTTGGTGTTTAATTGTATTATTGTTTTCAATTATTCAATCGTTGTTTTTGCTTGTATCTCGTTCTCCCTTCCCTCTCTGGTGTGATTGTGAATTGTGCCATCCTGTGTCTTGTTAGGCTTCTGTCTCTTTAAGTTCTTTGATTCCCTGACTCGGGTGCTCGTTCCTTGTGTTTCTGCCCGTGTGTATCTGCCCATTTCGTCTGTGCCAAGGTTGAGCGGAAGTTTAATCCTAGGTTTGCACAGTGAGTTTTGATAAGAGGTTCTGTTTTAAACCTTAAATTTCCTTTATCTATTTCTCATTAGATTATCTTGATACATTAATCTGCATGCAGCATTTATTGATATTATGGAATAATCAAGTACAACATCCCTTCTGCAATGTTTGAGTACTTCAAGGCTGGCTTCACAGGGGTGTCTTCAGCAACAACTAACCAACTACTGGAATTCTGTACTTAATCTCTCAAACTCAAGTCATTTTCACTGTAATTATTGGCATAATTATTGCCTGTTACATCTTGTAAATTGTGAGCCATATGACTTCATACTATTAAACTGAAGCTGTGGGAGGGCCTAGGTGAGACATCCAATCAGGCGTGCTTATAATATAATATATATTATAATATTATCTCCTAATCCCACCCCCATATCTCTCTCTCTCTCTCTCCCTCTCTCTCTCTCTCTCTCTCTGCAGACTGTGTTCCTCCTGATTCTGAACCCATACACATCACTGGGTTCACAGGAGACTCAGTCGTCCTGCCCTGTGTCTGTGTTGATGTGCAGAGGAAACCTGAACGGGTCAAATGGACAGCATATCCAGGAGGCCAAAGCACTGTTATAGTTCCACAAAGTCCTCCCAGTGTCAACGATCGCAACAAACACAGAGTGCAGGTGTTGGACTCCATTTACCCTGGAAACCTGTCCCTCCGTCTCTCAGATCTCAATCTGTCAGATGCGGGAAGATACAGGTGTGAAGCAGATGGACAACACAGAGACATCAGTCTCACAGTGAAAGGTAAATTTATCTTTAAAACTATAATGAGTTGTGTGAAATCTTCAAATGACAACATTATATCAGCTCTCATAGATTGATGCCCCTTTGGCTGCAGGTGAACTGGGTGGGTGGGACATATTTGACCATGGCATGATTTATTATTTAAGATCCTTTGTTACGGAGACAACAACAGCAACATTGTTCTCTCAAATTTAGCTACCAGATGAAAAGTTCTTTCATTATCTCTGAGAAATATAAGCAAGGTTTTGTTGGTCTTATGCTGGTCTGTGTCTGGCTGGTCAGCAGTCTGATTCACATGATCTCAGGTGAGTTGATCATTTTATCTGACCCATTGATGCTTTCAAAGAGCTTCACTCAAACCTTAAATATAAGCTCGCAGTTACAGCCGTGTGTCTATGTGCTATCTATAGTGCCATAGAGGTACAGAGAGAATGAGGCAGAGACTTCTGTGTGTCATTCTCAACTGCTAAGCCTGCTGTCTTTTTCTTGTGTTAAACTGAGTGTATTTTTCAATATAGGGGAAAAAAAAAACACTGTGTTCCCTTGTGGGCTTGTAAGTATCAATTGTTAGATTGTGATTGCATTTAAAGAGGCTGTACATAAGACTGTGCATGACTGAAAATAGTGTTCTTGACTGATTTGAACCTGAAGTAATTGTTTCTTTGGAAATGTATATGTCAGGATTCTGTCCAGTTTCTGATTTTCCTTTTATTGGCCGCCAGATGGCGGCACTTCAGTTTTGTGTTTCAGTTCGTTCTCCCTCTTTGGTGTTTAATTGTATTATTGTTTTCAATTATTCAATAATTGTTTTTGCTCGTGTGTCATTCTCCCTTCCCTCTCTGGTGTGATTGTGAATTGTGCCCTCCTGTGTCTTGTTAGCCTTCTGTCTATTTAAGTTCTTTATTTCCCTGACTTGGGTGCTGGTTCCTTGTGTTTCTGCCCTGTTTCTGTGCGTGCGTGCGTGCGTGCGTGCGTGCGTGTTTCTGCTCATGTTCTGCCTCGTTGCGTATCTCTGTTATTCAAGTGTTTCGAGTTCCCTGCTTTTTAAAAAGTTTTCGTGAAATGCTCCTCGTGGACTTTTGTTTGTTCTGTTTTCCTTTTTTTTTTTTAAGTAAAGCCCTTGTTTAAACTTTCCTTTTGAGCTTAGTGTTTTTTTTGTTTGGTTTTTTTTTTACACTCTGCACTTGGGTCCTTACCCCAAACCCTGACAGTATAGTGCAAAATATCAAACGTATATTACAAAATATATATTTACCCTGGCGGACATTTACATCCAAAACGGGTTAAACTCATGCTCCTAATTCCATGACAAAACCCTGAAATTCATGGGAAAAACTTCTGATTTTAGAGTAAAGAAGCACATTTTTTTTAACTTTGAACTCATAACACTACTTAATCTGTTCTGGATAAAGGTATTTATCCAATATGGAAGGAGTACTGTTCTTATACTAATTGTAAATAGTTGCGAACAAAATGCATTTTAACTCATTAAAAACCCAAAGTGCCAACTACCTAATGAACGAATGGTGATTTGTACTTATTTCAAACATGTTTATATTACATTTATATGACATTTTGGAGACATCAATGTCCAGAGTGGCATGCATGCCTATTTCCCTGACCATTGTGCTATAGACCACAATGGAAAAAAGCCCTTGGCTTTATAGTGTTTTATTCCTTCAAATTCTTTTGGTATTTGGGGCATCCCTGCTCAGAGTGGCTACATGTATTTTTAAATGATCTTCAAAGAAAATAAAGAATTTAAATGAATCAATCCCCATACAGGAGACTCATAAGTCACTCTCCGTTGCAGGTTGTTCTCTATCTGCGAGCACAGAGGTCGCTGGGTACACAAGAGGCTCCGTGGTCCTGACTTGCTACTGCACTGAGGGGCAGTCAACACCGAACTCTGCCAGATGGGTTTTTTCCTCACGTGGTTCCGATATCACGCTTTGGTCATATCCTAATACAGTGAACGACCGATTCAAAGACCGGGTGATTATTTCTGACACTCCAGGAAACTTGTCTCTCCGACTCTCAGATCTCACTCAGTCAGATGGGGGTACATACAGTTGTGAAGCAGATGGACAACACAGAAACATCAAACTGACAGTGAAAGGTAAATTTGACCACATTTGCCCATAGCATGTCAAGGACAGGGTGACAAAAGGGCTCTATGAGTTTTATGTTACTTTACAGTAAAGGTATTTGTTTCATTGCACAAACATGCAGAATAAAAATCATCATTATAGAATGAGTCGCATTACTTCTGCGCCAAGGTTGAGCGGAAGTTTAATCTTAGGTTTGCACAGTGAGTTTCGATAAGAGGTTCTGTTTTAAACCTTAAATTTCCTTTATCTATTTCTAATTAGATTATTTTGATACATTAAACTGCTTGCTTGCAGCATTTATTGATATTATGGCAGAATTAAGTACAACATCCCTTCTGCAATGTTTGAGTACTTCATGGCTTGCTTCACAGGGGTGTCTTCAGCAACAACTAACCAATGTGTTGTAACTGGAATTCATTACTCATATATCTCAAACTCAAATCATTACCATAGTAATTATTGTCATAATTATTGCCTGTTGCATCTTGTAATTTATGAACCATATGACTTCAAACTATTAAACTGAAGGTGTGGAAGGGCCTAGATGAGACATCAAATCAGGTGTGCTTATCTGCTAATCCCACCTCCATCTCTCTCTCTCTCTGTCTCTCAATCATTGTCTTTGCCCATGTCTCATTCTCCCTTCCCTCTCTGGTATGATTGTGAATTGTGCCCTGTGTCTTGTTAGCCTTCTGTCTATTTAAGTTATTTGTTTCCCTTACTCAGGTGCAGGTTCCTTGTGTTTCTGCCCGTCTGTTTCTGCCCGTTTGCTTCTGCCTGTGCGTATCTGCCCGTGTGTGTTTCTGCCCGTGTGTGTGTGTGTTTTGGCTCGTTGCGTATCTCTGTTATTCAAGTTTTCCGCGTTCCCTGCTTTTTGTTTTCGTTAAATGCCCCTCGTGGACTTTTGTTTGTTCTGTTTTCCTTTTTTTTTTTTTTTAAGTGAAGTCTTTGTTTAAACTTCCTTTTGAGCTGAGTGTTTTTTTTTACACTCTGCTCTTGGGTTCTTACCACAAACCTTGACTGTATAGTGCAAAATATCAAATTTATATTACAAAATATATATTTACCCAAAGCGGGCATTTAAATCCGAAAAGGGGTTAAACTTCTGAGTCACTAGTACTGCTGATGGAGTTATGCTTTACTGCCTGCAGTCTGACCTATAGAGGGTGCTGGTGCTGATGCTAATGTCCTCTATCAGTGTACTCACCTGCATTACCTGCATCATCTGCATTACTGCTCACTGATGACAGACTGAGGCCTGCTTGCACCTGGTGTGCTGCTGGCAGTAACTACGGCAGCAGCAACCCAAAATACCCAATGTGTACCAACAGGGGTGCCTTACATGTGGGCGGAGTTTAAGACAATTCCAAGGGCCCTGACCGAAAGAGGTCCTCAAAAAACTGTGCAGTAACTGTACAGTGATAGGGTGGCCCGGGATCATGGGGCCCCAAAGTCCCTGGTGGTGATCCTGTGCACCAGCACTGTACCAGAGCCTTATTTTATGATGCAAAATGTCGGCAAATAGTTCTAATGGAATCGGAGTAAATGGCACATGTTGTATACATGAACATACATAAAATGATATTTTTCCAAAGTCGCTATTTCCATCCTCGTTTTTTGAC
The DNA here is from genome assembly GCF_013347855.1 of Anguilla anguilla. Taxonomy (NCBI): domain Eukaryota; kingdom Metazoa; phylum Chordata; class Actinopteri; order Anguilliformes; family Anguillidae; genus Anguilla; species Anguilla anguilla. The sequence goes on along the minus strand of NC_049208.1, from coordinate 8,004,675 downwards.
GTTTGCGTTGGGTGTGTGGAACCACAGCAGGATTGGTCTTTTGCGGTGTTAATTTTTTCAAACACTGCACAGTGATATTTCAGCACAGTCTGGCGCTAAGAACCTGGTCTTACCCACAACCTGAAACGTGTGCCAGCAATACCACAGGACCTCTATAATGGCCAGTTGTTAAAAAAATAAACATTTCCTTGCTGTGCTTCTGCAGAGATTGACAAAGGTTTTATTTTGTAGAAGCCACAACCCGGTCTCCAACCACAACCAAGCACACATCCACACATGGAAGCAAGCCACCCCCCAAAACGGAGATCTCTGAAGACCTGAAAAACTCCATCTTGTACGTGACCATTGCTGTTGTTGCCGCAGTCGCAGTGTGTGGGGCTGTGTTATTTTACTGCAGATTTAAATCCAGGAAAAATGCACATGTGGAATCCAGAGAAGAACAAGAGATGGGGACCGAGGAGCAGGAGGAGGAGGAGAATGCTGATTCAGTGACATATTCTACTGTTTTTCACAGTAAAACTGTGAAAAATACAAATATCCAAAATCAAAGTGAAGACTCCACAGAATATGCTTCCATTAAACTTGGAATGTCATCAAATTTATAGAAATACACCTCGTACACACACGCACGCCTTCACACAAACACACACACACAAACGCATTCACATATGCACATACACACACACCATCTGTAGCAAAGAGAGCAGTTTGTAGCAAAGAGATTGTGGTGTGGGGATGGCTGGTTTAAGCAGCCACACCTGCCCTGGGTCAAGCTAATTAGACCTGGCCAATTGGATAATTGGTTAAGAATGAGATAATTGGCCAGGCTAATTGGACCCAGGAACAGGAGTGGCTGCACCTGTGCGTAGTGAGGTAATCACTGCGCACAGGTTAAATCTGCCATCCCCACCCACACAGGAGAGCTCTCTGTCATGACAGGGTTTTACATCTGCTCACTTGGTTGTAACAGCTTGCCAAACCCTTGTCAATAAATCTGGACTGTTGGAACATCATCTCCCTGTGTCTCTGTGCTGGAGGGCCCCAAGGAAAGCCACTTCGGTGGCCTGTGGCAGGCGTGTTTGCCACAGAGATCATTTATATTAATGTAAACAATGTGTTTGTGAATTTCTTTTGTAAATCATGTAAAGTATATAGGATCAGGATAAAATTCTATATTTTGTATTTTGCATCTGAGTAATTCTAGGTGCACTGCATTATAGCATGATGTTAGTTTAACTTGCAAAAACCTGTGATTATTAATAATTGTAATGATAAAATTCATATATTTTGCATTAAAAATGTATGTGTATTGATATTGTAGTATTTCTTTATATTATCGCATGTGCAACAACGGAATGGAATTATGGTATGAGCATGTATAACTAGCTTATTATTTAATGTATGAAATTGTTTACATAAATATATCTGTGGAGAAAATCGCTAATACCAATGCATTTGTTCCATTTTTATTTCAAAAGGTATACTAGCTAGTTTGCTCATTAGCTGGACGAGTAGGCTACCCAAGTTGGTTAGCAAGCTACCAGCAAATACGCTTGTGATAGAGATTGTTTGCTGACAAGCTCACAATATTGTTCCAGACATGCACATACTAAGGTTAATCAAGGAAACAGTTTTCCTATGATAATGTGAGACCAGCCACATCCTCAGATTATGAAGCGAAAAGTACGCAAACATTGACACAAAAGCAGCTTCGTAACTGACCGATGTGGCGTGGATCGGGGCATGCCCCCGCAGTGCCCCTCCCAGCCGGATATTCATCAGCTCAAACCTACCACCAGGCCCGCTGTTCAGGACCCAGGACAGCACCACTCTGTGAAGCCCAGCCACAGGACCCTGGAGAGCGGCAACCGGGAAATTCCCCAACTCCCTCATTGGCACTCAACACACCTGAAGTCAATGAGGCCACACAGCTGCCGCTACTCCAGGGAAATGAGCTGGGAGCTTAAGAGGAGGCCTTTGTCTCCCTTGAGGAGAGGGGGTTTTTGGGCTACAACAGAGCGGTGAAATATCTGTTTGTAACTTTGTACTTGTTTTGCAGAAGCCAGCGGAGACGCGGGACCACATCCCTCTTCGTGCTTTAAAGAGGGATCCCCTAAGCTGTCTCCGGGTCATCATTACTTTAATTTCAGTTACTTTACTTTACTTTAATTTAATTTAAAGAAGAAACTTTTGTTGTTGAGTACGGCTTTGATTTGCGTGCTTAATTTGGTTTAATTAAAGAGCCCTGTTGGGCTATTTTTCCCCAAACCTCCGGTCTGTGTATTTCTGTGCCGCCCCGCCTACACCGTCACACCCAGTACGGTGCCACACTGTTAAGTGAGTTGTGGTAATGTCCAAATCAATAAGGAAAGCTTTTACAAAGCAAATAGCCTACTATACATACCAATGTGGTGTGTGCTTACAGTGAGGTGGCTGTTTCATTTCCATTAATCACTTGAAGCGTGCAAACGATGATACTATGTCAATGCAGCAAGCAAATTAGCTGAGCACATTTAACATTAAGCCCTTAATGAACTTAAAAAGCCAAACCCGTTGATGACTACAATGAATTTCTTTAACAAATATTATAGACCATTTAAAATCCATAAGGTCACCCCAAAGTAGATGGTTTTCAACTCCATCTAATGTCCTTAATATCCAAATCTGAAGCTCTCTTCATGACCTCTGTGGGTACCAACCCTCTCGTTGTCTCTTTTGATGGCATTGAGTAAACATATAACAGCAAAAAAAGCATGTTGTTTGTTATAGCAAATCAGAGGTGGCATAATTGTTACAGCAGCTAAATTATTTTGGGCACCTAGCATATAATTCCCCCTACAATTGATTCAGAAATCATACTATCCCAGTGTGCATTGGGTAGGATTACGCCTGTGGATAGGCAGCCAGCATATCACAGGGCACACACACCATTCACTCACACGCTCATACCTATGGGCAATTTAGAGTTTCCAATCAGCCTACCTGCATGTCTTTGGATTGCGGGAGGAAACCCGGAGTACCCGGAGGAAACCCATGACACAGAAAGGGGCTGGGATTCGTACCCAGGACCTTTTTGCTGCGAGGGGACAGTGTTTCCCACTGCACCACCGTGCCGCCCCACAAATAAGGTGCACATTTTTAATTGTAAAAACTATAATACATTTTTATTTAATTTAATTTAATTTATTTCTGCTTTTTCATATGTGCAGTTCAAGGTACTTCCCATTTTAGGATTCACACAAGGGAAGGAAATGTGACTCATACTGCATGTCATTGGAAACAATTGCATTAGCTTAGATAGTTTTGTGCAGAAGCAAACACTTCACACTTCCATAGAGAAGCAGTTTGGATCAGTGCAACTGAATCTTCTGTGTGTATATTTGGTTGGAAATTTGACACTGAAAACCATGCTGGTCTGTGTCTGGCTGGTCAGCAGTTTGATTCACATGATCTCAGGTGAGTTGATCATTTTATCTGTCCTATTGATGTTTTCAAAAAGCTTCACTCAAACCTTAAATATATGCTTGCAGTTACAGCTGTGTGTCTGTGCTATCTATAGTCCCATAGAAGTAAAGAGAGAATGATGCACAGATTTCTGGGTATCATTCTCAACAGCTAAGCCTGCTCTCATTTTCTTGTGTTAAATTGAGCGCCATGTTTAATCTAGGGAGAAAACACTGTGTCCAAAGTCCTTGATGAGCTTGTAAGTATCAATGATTAGATTGTGATTGTCTTTCAAGAGCTTGTATATAAAACGATAAAAAATCAAAAGTGAACAATAAAAGTGATTTAGTTTTTTGTTGGAAAAGGAAATTGAAATGTGTTTCTTTACTCTAAAATCAAAAGTTCTAACTCCATGACAAAACCCTAAAATTTATAGAGTTAGGAGCATGAGTTCAACCCCCTTTCTGATCTAAATGCCTGCCGGGGTAAATATATATTTTGGAAAATAAATTTGATATTTTGCACTATGCTTTGAACTCAAATCTATGAAAGGTATTCATCAAATATGGAAGGAGTACTGTTACTAAAGCTACTAATTGTAAATAGTTGCAACCAAGATACATTTTAACTCATTAAAAACCCAAAGTGCCAACTAGCTAATGAATGCATGATGATTTGTACTTAATTCAAACATGTTTATATCGCATTTATATGACATATTGAAGACACTATTCCCAGACCATTGTGCTATACTGCCACCAGGTCTTAACTGACCACAATGGAAATAAGCCCTTGGCTTTATAGTTTTATATTCCTTCTGACGATCTTTGGTATTTGTAGACAGACGATATCTGTTTCGTAGGTGACTTAGCTGCATTAACTGTCTTAACTACTGCTTGTATTTTTTCCATAGACTGCGTTGTTGCCGTTCTCGTTGTTTAGTGTTAATCAGTTTAACCTTCAGGGTCCAAGTTGAACTATGCGGTTGTTCCCTGCACTTGGACCAGTACTTCTCTCTAGGGGTTTCGTCAAACTTGTTCCTGGTTATGGTTATACACTTTGTTGTACGTCGCTCTGGATAAGAGCGTCTGCCAAATGCCTGGAATGTAATGTAATGTATTTGGGGCATCAGAATGGTCACATGTTTTTTTGACTGATCTCACTAAAGAATGTTGAGTAATCAATTAATCAATCAGTCAATAAATCACCATACAGGAGACTCATAATAAGTCACTCTCTGTTGCAGGCTGTTCTCTATCTGCACCCACAGACGTCACTGGGTACACAAGAGGCTCCGTGGTCCTGCCTTGCTACTGCACTGAAGGACAGCCAACACTGAACACTGCCAGATGGATTTTTAATCCAGGTTCTTCCGATATCAAACTTTGGTCGTATCCTAATAATGTGCACAACCGCTACAAAGACCGGGTGTGTATTTCTGCCACCCCAGGAAACCTGTCTCTCCGTCTCTCAGATCTCATTCTGCGAGATGGGGGTACATACAGGTGCGAAGCATCTTCAAGTAGTTTCAAAGACATCAGTCTCACAGTGAAAGGTAAATTTGACCATATTTGCCCATAACATGTCAAGAATGGAGTGCTACTGGAAGGGTTCTATGAGTTGTGTGTAACCATCCAATAAATGTATTTGTTTCATTCCACTAAAATGTGGAAGTACAAATCACCGTTCTGGAATGAAGTACATTGCAGCACTTCTGGGCCAAAGTTGAGTTGATCAGGCATGTTTATATCTCCTAATCCCACCCCCTAATCTCACCTCTCTCTGCAGGCTGTGTTCTGTCTGATTCTGAACCCATACACATCACTGGGTTCACAGGAGACTCAGTCGTCCTGCCCTGTGCCTGTACTGATGTGCAGAGGAAACCTGAACAGGTCAGATGGACTGCACACCCTGGAGGCCAAAACACTGTTATATTTCCTCCCAGTGTCAACGATCGCTACAAAGGCAGAGTGCAGGTGTTGGACTCTGTTTCCCGTGGAAACCTGTCTCTCCGTCTCTCAGATCTCACTCTGTCAGATAGGGGTACATACAGGTGTGAAGCAGATGTGAACTACAGAGACATCAGTCTCACTGTGAAAGGTAAATTTGTCTTTAAAACTTTAAATGAGATCTTCAAATGACAACATTATATAAACTCACAGATTAATTCCCCATTGGCTGCAGGTGAACTGGATGGGTGGGACATATTTGATCATGGCATGAATTTTAATTATTTAAGTTTCTCTGTTAAAGAAACAATAACAGTAACTGTACAGAGATAGGGTGGCCCGGGATCATGGTGGTGACCCTGTGCACCAGCACTGTACCATGCCAGTGACAGAGCCCAATGGAACCACCGCGAGATTGATCTGTTGGGGTTGCAATTTGTGCATACACACGGCATGGTGATATTTCAGCAGATTCTATGGTCCTGCACAGTCTGGCACTAAGAACCTGGTCTTACCCACAACCTGAATAGTACCAGAGGACCTCTATAATGGCCAGTTGTTAAAAAAAATAAATAAACATTTCCTTGCTGTGCTTCTGCAGAAATTGACAAAGGTTTTATTTTGTAGAAGCCACAACCCGGTCTCCAACCATAACCAAGCAGGTATCCACACGTGGAAGCAAGGAGATCTCTGAAGAGCTGAAAAAGTCCATCTTGTACGCGACCATTGCTGCTGTTGTTGCCGCGGTCGCAGTGTGTGGAGCTGTGCTATTTTACTGCAGAGTTAGATCCAGGAAAAATGCACATGTGGAATCCAGAAAAGAACAAGAGATGAGGACCGGGGAGCAGGTGGAGGAGAAGAATGCTGATTCAGTGACATATTCTACCGTTGTTCACAGTAAAACTGTGAAAAATACAAACATCCAAAATCCAAGTGAAAACTCCACAGAATATGCTTCCATAAAGCTCGGAATGTCATCATATTTATAGAAATACACCTCGTACACACACACACAAAAAGCATTCACATATGCACGCACAAAATTTGGTAATGGTAAATGGACTGCATTTATACAGCGCTTTTATCCAAAGCGCTTTACAATTGATGCCTCTCATTCACCCATTCACACACACACTCACACTCACACACCAACGGTGAAAGGCTGCCATGCAAGCTACCAATCAGCAATTAGGGGTTAGGTGTCTTGCTCAGGGACACTTCGACACACCCAGGCCTGGGGATTGAACCGGCAACCCTCCGACTGCCAGACAACCGCTCTTACCTCCTGAGCTATGTAAATCTCTTCTGTGAGTCATGTAAAGTATATAGGATCAGGATGAAATTCTATATTATTTTGTATTTTGCATCTCAGTACTTCTAGGTGCACTGCATTATAGCATGATGTTAGTTTAACTTGTAAAAACATCTGATTATTAAAAATTGTAATGATAAAATTCTAATATTTTGCATTAAAAAATGTATGTGTATTGATACTGTAGTATTTCTTTATATGAACGTATGTGCAAAAATTGAATGGAATTATGGTATGAGCATGGATAACTAGCTTATTATTTAATGTATGATATTGTTTAATATATCTGTGAAGACATAAAATTGCTAATACCAATGCATTTGTTCCATTTTTATTTCAGAAGGTATATTAGCTAGTTTGTTCATTAGCTGGACAGGTAGGCTACCCAAGTTGATTAGCAAGCTACCACCAAATAAGCTTGTGATGCAGGTTATGTTTGCTGACAAGCTTACAATATTGTTCCAGAAATGCACATACTAAGATTAATCAAGGAAACAGTTTTCCTATGATAATGTGAGACCAGCCACATCCTCAGATCATGAAGCGTGGGGCTTTATTTTTGAAAAAAAGTGCGCAAACATTGACACACAAGCAGCTTCGTAACTTCCCGTTAAGTGAGTTGTGGTAATGTCCAAGCCAGGGCCGACCCGAGACATAAGTGAACTAAGCGGCTGCTTAGGGCCCCTGTGGGAACCAGGGGGCCCCCATGCGGTATTCATCCCCTATCGCAACGATATCCCCTAATGCTCGACATATTCAAAGAGCATCCCCCCCCCCCCCCCGCCCCCCCAACACTCGACAAGACTGCTTAGGGCCCCCAGTGAGGAAAGCCTTCATGTCAAGAGGTGAGCCTGACAAGCCACCGGCTTTGCTGTGCTGGACTCACGGGAGGAATTGTTTCACTGGGATCCACGTGTGGCATGCACGCCGGGGTAATGGGCTGATTGCAGGTTGCACTGGCGGGAAAGCGGCGAAGTGGCGATTCTCGCTGGAATTCGTCAATGGCGCCAGGTTATGAAGAGGGGAGGTATGAGGCAGAACGCAGGAGAGACGCCGGATGAATGAATGGGTTTCCTCGGGGGAGGATTTTAGCTTCGGTGTATCGCATTTTGTTGGTTTTGCTTTCTTTGTCGTTTGTTTGTTTGTTTGTTTGTTTTTGTTGCATGAGTTTGTTGTCTCTCGTCCGTCTGGCGGTGGCTTACTGGAGGGCGGTCCCGGAGGAGAGACACTGCACTGAGCCCTAAGAGGAGAGACACTGCACTGAGCCTTCAGAGGAGAGACACTGTACTGGCTCTAAGAGGAGAGATGTCAGCAGCTGTATGCACTGTCTAATAACAGCTCAGCACCAGTATGCACTGTCCAATAACAGCTCAGCACCAGTATGCACTGTCCAATAACAGCTCAGCACCAGTATGCACTGTCCAATAACAGCTCAGCATCAGTATGCACTGTCCAATAACAGCTTATTATCCACCTCTCCCCCCCCCCCCCCCTTTCAGCTCTTCCTCCAGTGCCAACCACATGCATGCACGCTGCCTGACATCACATTTTTAAATATTAAACCTGTTATAAATTTTTTATTTATTTATTTTTACAGGACAGCAAAGGGTAGGATTTATGTCCTCCTGTTAAAGGAGAATTTTTTAATATTAAAATTTATTTCTGCTTTTTCATATGTGTTGTTCAAGGTACTTCTGTCTTAGGATTCACAAGGGCAGGAAATATGACTCATACCGTGTGTCATTGAAAACAATTGCATTAGCTTAGATAATTTTATGTAGAAGCAAGCACTTCACACTTCCATAGAGAGGCAGTTTGGATCAGTGTAACTGAATCTTTTGTGTGTATATTTGGTTGGAATGTTGACACTGAAAACCATGCTGGTCTGTGTCTGGCTGGTCAGCAGTCTGATTCACATGATCTCAGGTGAGTTGATCATTTAATCTGACCCATTGATGCTTTCAAAGAGCTTCACTCAAACCTTAAGCTCGCAGTTACAGCCGTGTGTCTATGTGCTATCTATAGTCCCATAGAAGTAAAGAGAGAATGATGCACAGACTTCTGGGTGTCATTCCCAACAGCTAAACCTGCTCTCATTTTCTTGTGTTAAATTGAGCGCCGTGTTTAATCTAAGGAGAAAACACTGTGTCCTAAGTCCTTGGTGAGCTTGTAAGTATCAATGATTCGATTGTGATTGCGTTTCATGAGTTTGTATATAAAATGATAAAAAATCGAAAGTGAACAATAAAAGTGATTTCGTTTTTTGTTGGAAAAGGAAATTGAAATGTGTTTTTTCACTCTAAAATCTAAAAAAATTTCACAGGGTAAAATAACAGGTTAATTCTAGTAATCGTACCTTTAGCTTTTTCAGACTGCCGTAATTTTACTCTGCCATTCTTCAATTCCACAAAAAGACCAGGAAGACTATGGACTAATTTATGGTGCATGGTTCGCATCTGGAGGGCACACTTCGCTGCTCGGCTAGCAGTAACTTCGAAGGAAAACAAACGGTGGCTGTACCACTACTAATTAAAATTTTCACGCAAGTCCGAGTTTTCGTTCTATTCTTGTCATTTTGCGATTAGTCTATATGGAATTGACGATGAGAAAGTAATCAAACAGCAAATAGTTTACAACGTGTGCATGTTTTCTGCTGTTGTTGCCAGTTAGCCTATATTGGAAATGTGAATGCATTCTGTCGCTTCGGATGTCAAGACATGAAAGCGAATGTTCGCATAAAAACATAATGAATGTGTTTGAGAGGATATATAAAACAGTTACAATCTGACTATTGGTCTGTTACATCCTATTTGTTGCATAACGGTCCAAGTTCAACTACCAACGACAGTTTTGCTTGACAGCGGTAAAATATGCCCAAGCGGCTGCAGAATAATATTTCAATTCCATGTGATTAAATCGATAAAAATCTATAAATACAAAATACCATTGTTGGTAACCCGTTGTATATAAGTGGAATAAACCCCTCCGGGCTGTCCCGGTTATTAGAAAATAATGTAGGCTACTTCGGTGGTAGTATGGGGTTACAGAAGAAATCATATGACAGATGGACCGACGACAACGTCGCTTTTTCCTACGTCAGTGGGCTAATTTGCCTAATCTTCGCGGGACTTTTCCGGTGGAAACGCAGACAACCATTGGCTGAAGGAACCTTTTAGTTCCTGGTAAAGTAGTTCCTGGGACTGAAAGTTCCGGGTAATTTTGGTGGAAACGCGGCTTAAATGTCTGCTGGGGTAAATATATATTTTGAAAAACAAATTAGATATTTTGCACTATGCTTTGAACTCATATCTATGAACAGTGCTTAATCTACTCTGGATAAAGGTATTTATCCAATATGGAAGGAGTGCTGTTATTAAAGCTATTAATTGTTAATAGTTGCAACCAAGATACATTTTAACTCATTAAAAACCCAAAGTGCCAACTACCTAATGAATTAATGATGTTTTGTACTAAATTCAAACATATTTATATTGCATTTATATGACATTTTTGAGACACTATTGTCCAGAGTGGCATACATGCCTATTTCCCTGACCATTATGCTATACTGCCACCAGGTCTTAACGGACCACAATGGAAATAAGCCCTTGGCTTTATAGAATTTTATTCCTTTTGATTATTTGGGGCATCTCTGGTCAGAGGGGCTACATGTATTTTTAACTGATCTCACTAAAGAATTTCAGTTAATCAATCTATCACTCAATCAATCACCATACAGGACACTCATAATAAGTCACTCTCTGTTGCAGGCTGTTCTCTATCTGCACCCAAAGAGGTCACTGGGTACACAAGAGGCTCCGTGGTCCTGCCTTGCTACTGCACTGAGGGACAGCCAACACTGAAATCTGCCAGATGGATTTTTAATCCAGGTCCTTCCGACACCACACTTTGGTCATATCCTAATGCAGTGAACAACCGCTACGAAGACCGGGTGACTATTTCTGCCACCCCTGGAAACCTGTCTCTCCGTCTCTCAGATCTCACTCTGTCAGATGCGGGATTATACAGGTGTGAAGCAGATGGGCACTTCAGAGACATCATTCTCACAGTGAAAGGTAAATTTGACCACATATGCCCATAGTTCTGAAATTAACCACATTGCAGTACTTATGCGCCAAATTTGAGTTGAATTTACAAGTTTGCACAGGCAGTTTTGATAAGAAACTGAAATTTCCTTAATCTGATTCTCATTGGATTATTATGATATTTTAAATTGCATGTGGCATTTCAAATCAAGTAGAACATCCCTTCTGCAATGTTTGAGTACTTCATGGCTTGCTTCACAGAGGTGTCTTTAGCAAGAACTAACCAGTGTGTTGTAACTGGAATTCATTACTCATATCCCTCAAACTAAACTCAATATTTCTGTAATTATTGTCATTATAATATTATAATTACCCCCTGTTGCTCCTTGTAAGTTGTGAACCATATGACTTAAAATCATCAAACTGGAGTATTTAAAATAAAAACAATTAAAAATATAATATAATATAAAATAATGTTGATATTATGTTAGAGATAATTTCTTATAATGTTTCATATCATTTTCATATACATGGCATCCATGTTCAGATGTTCATACTTTATTAAGAAAAGTCCAGATCTGTGGATTACTGCAACAGTCAGAGTGCAGGTGTTGGACTCCGTCTCCCTTGGAAACCTGGCTCTCCTCTCTCATATCACTCTGTCAGACGAGGGAGAGTACAGGTGTGGATAAGACATACAAAACAAATACATCAGTCTCACTGCAAAAGAGGAAATGTCTATGTGAAACCCCACACCCTAATCTCACCCCTCTCTCTCTCACGGTGATATTTCAGCAGATTCTATGGTCCTACTCAGTCCCGCACTAAAAACCTGGTCTGACCCACAACCTCAAATGTGTGCCAGCAATGCCACAGGACCTGATAATGACCGGTTGTTAAAAAAAAATAAACATTTCCTTGCTGTGTTTTTGCAGAAATTGACTAAGGCTTTATTTTGTAGGAGCCACAACCCAGTCTCCAGCCATAACCGAGCACGTATCCACACGTGGAAGCAAGCCACCCTCCACAACGGAGATCTCTGAAGAGCTAAAAAAGTCCATCTTGTACGCGACCATTGCTGCTGTTGTTGCCGCAGTCGCAGTGTGTGTGGCTGTGCTATTTTACTGCAGAGTTAGATCCAGGAAAAATGCACACGTGGAATCCAGAGAAGAACAAGAGATGGGGACCGGGGAGCAGGTGGAGGAGAAGAATGCTGATTCAGTGACATATTCTACTGTTGTTCACAGTAAAACAGTGAAAAATACAAACATCCAAAATCAAAGCGAAAACTCTACAGAATATGCTTCCATTAAACTTGGAATGATTTCATATTTATAGAAATACACCTCGTACACACACACACACGCACACACCTATACACATACACACACGCACACACCATCTGTATAAAAGAGTGGTTTGTAGCAAAGAGATCATTTATTTTAATGTAAACAATGTCTTTGTGAATTTCAATTTTGAATCATGTAAAGTATATAGGATGAGGATTAAATGTTTTGCATTTTGCTGCTGCAGCCTTTGCTATGCTGCCTGAAAGGTGCATTATTATTATTATTATTATTATTATTATTATTATTATTATTATGCATACCTCTCCTCATCCTGGAGTAGAAGTGAATTTCCGTGAAGTAAATGTAAATTGTCCTTCTTTGCACATGAGACCCCAGATCATGAAAAGATAACAGAAACTGATACTGCTGATGTAACGGAAAGGCTGGCATAACAGGAAGCTTCCCAATTACCACTTCCTGTTATGTTTGTCAAAGGCTAAACATGGTCTTCATGAACCTGCACGCAGTTCAGTGCTGCTGTTGGGTCAGGTGCTGTTACATATGGAGATGTTGTTGTCTCGGTGTGTTAAAAAGACATGACTGCAGTGCTCCACCGTGCTGCTGGGGCCTCCAGGCATCCCACGCTGCCCTGCTCTCAGGTTTGAATCCCAAGGGAGATGAGAAGGCACAATATTCATCACATAAGGCAGTTTGTTTCAAGGTCACATGCATGACCCTAGCAAATTGTCCTCTAATAACTGCAGTCTTTTTTTTTTGTCTTACATTAGACTAGTTGATTTTTGGAACTGTGATTTACCTTAAGATGCAATATACCTTCAGTGCGTTAATGCGGCTAGCTGGGTGACTGGTAGTCATGACAGTGTCATGATTGAGTCAATTCAGTCTAGCTCTGTCACTGTGCCATTTGCATGTACTCTCATTGTGGGATAGGATCCCGGACTGTCTGTGACTGAATTTACAATGATATTATGTTACATTTAGACCATTAGCAGGTGCTTTTTTTATTCAGAGCGATGCACATATACACATACAGTGTTGATGTTAATTTCATCAGAAAGACAGCTCGGGTTTGATAATAGATGGCAGGTAAGAGGGTGCTGTTCCGCTCACCAAATCAAAGTCAAGGCTGTTTCTTGCTATAAGTGGACTATGTGGCCACCATAGGCCCTCTGTGACTGCAAGGTTGAACTGCTCTGCTTTTTCTCTTTTTCTGCCCCAAAATTAAAACGACTGGTCTTGATCAGGTTCACTGCCTGGACCTATATGGACCACCCCCCCCCCCCCCCCAACCCCCATGTGATTGAATGCATGAAAAACGGCTGCAGTAGTCCGGTCAGGATGTTCCATTACCCACATGTACTTTTGGCCTGCCAGTTTGGCCCCTTCCCCACAGTTCAGAGGCCGACTCTGGAGTCTTGAGTGTTAACCCTGGACAGGGCACCAGGCTACTCCAGACCCACATGTTAACTGTTAACTGTTTTTCCATGTGGGTCTGGAGTAGCCTGGTGTCCTGTCCAGGGTTCACCCCTGTCCTGCTGGGCTGAGCTCAGCCTAACACCTCCATTGGGTAGGAGCTCAAAACAAATCTGTGCTCCATGCTCATTCAGGTTCATGCTGCTCCACAATGATTTTCCTCTGAAGAATGAACTCCTGTGCAAGCACTTTGAGACTTTGGATAATTCAACTGCATGTCTGTTCTTTAATAAATACATTGACGGCGTTGATATTGTTTTATATTTTATTTCCAATGCTGCCTTACAATTAAATATTTAAGAGTCCTGGGTTGGTTGAGCACTTTCCATGAATTTTCAAGGAGAAGGAGTATATGCATTTACAGATTTCCAATGAACATAACAAACCGGTGTCTCAGTGCTCAGTCTTCTCTCTATGTTCCTCCTGATCTGAAAAAGGGCCGCGTTGCTGTATCAATTTATGGGAAAAAAAGAAGCTCTTTTTCATCTATAATCGGTGCAAAAATATAGATCTAAATATAAGTCTTTACCCTGCCCTCATCCTCACAGAAATGCAGACAACGTGTGAAATTGTCCCACTGTTCTGCTTCATGCCACCCGCACAAGCAGAATGTGAAATTGTCACGCACCAAAACAAAGTCAGATCCAGGTTCACGCCCTACCAATGCAGACAGTGCACCCACACCTGTGACTACACAACTTATATTGTGTTAAAAAGGGAAAATAATTGTCATTTTAAAATCCTCCTGCATAGTGTACTAGTTAGTATCTCCAAAAAAATAAGTGTAATTTGTGTCTGTGGTTTGGATCCCCCATCAAGGAAATATTTAATTCCAAAATTTATTGAGAAAAGGATATATTCACAGCTGGAATTGACTCTATTTGATTAGTTACCTAATGGTGCAATATGTAAGTTTGGAGAAATGAGCAAGAGAGCTAGTTCTTGGAAAAAAAAAAGTCTGCTCACTTGTATGCACTGTCCAATAGGAGCTCAGAACCTGTATGCACTGCCCAATAACAGCTCAGCACCTGTATGCACTGTCCAATAATAGCTCATCACCCACTGTCTAATAGCAGCTCCAGCACCTGTATGCACTGCCCAATAACAGCTCAGCACCTGTATGCACTGTCCAATAGCAGCTCAGCACCTGCATGCACTGTCCAATAGCAGCTCAGCACCTGCATGCACTGTCCAATAACAGTATCTCTATTTTGAAATCTGTGAGTAGATAGACAATTTTTTTTTTGAACACTATGTTTGGCCCCCTTGGTTGTTCAAAATTGATTTTATTAATCTGTCATGCTGGCTTGGGCGACACGGTGGTGCAGTGGGTAGCACTGTCACCTTGCAGTAAGCAGTTTGGACATTCCTGTGGGTACACATGCATCACAGAAACTTCTCTGCATTCTGGGACACACACTTCCTGCAATGGTCTCCTCAGCATACATCATTGTATTCATTCATAGTATTTCGTTGGCAGGGATCCTGCATAGTAATCAACACACACACTTATCAGCATAAGGGCCCCGGATTTAGCTGATCAGTTGAATTCCTTCTCGTAAAAATAAAATGGAATTTACTACCAATAGATCAATGAATAAATATGCAATGAAATATAAATTAAATAAAACAAACAGCAAGATTCATCCTGCACGAAATTTGTACACTAATAGAATCAGAGCAGCCTTTGTGGTTTAAATGGAAGAGGAAGAGAGCCAATGCATTATGCATAGCGATCTCCAAGGGACCACAAAGCAGTTAAGGTGCACTCTAACATGAGTTTTTAGTGTGCGAAACATGAGCTTCGGCTCTATAGTAGTGGCTTAACGTGACAAATAGTGTTTCTGCAATACCTGATATCTTACCCATTAGAGAGACAGCCCTGTTTAGCCCAATAGCAAATGTTCACTTAGTTTGATGGCATAAAGAAAAATCCGTGTGAGGGCTTAATGTGGTTTAACATTGCAATTTCCATCTTTAGATTTTGTTGATGAACTATCTGTGCCAACTGAACCATGCCACAGTGTTATACTGTTTATAGAGGTAGTAACACAAGATGATGGTGAATTTGGATATGAAATAGCGTATCAACAACCCCCCCATGCCCCCCCCCCCCCCCCCCCCAAGAAAAGGCGGTATGTCATATTCTCCATCAGTGACAGGTATGTTCCTCTTTCTTGTCTCTTTCTGGGGAGGAAACTGTGGTCGGGGTAACTGATCAAATCTGCCTTTTTTGTCAGTTGCACAAACATCTGTGGCTTTCCGGTGCCTACAATAAAATTATCGGCGTCCAACAGTAGAGGAAAGTCGGTTAGAAATGTGACAGTTTTTTTTGGATCTTGCTCATTTTCACAGAAAATATTTTGTCAAGCGCTGTGCAATTTTACTTCAGGCAGCTTTGACATGTCAGTAGTCTTCATCCTTTTCAGTTACATTCATAACTCACTCTAGTCGGATACAACTTAAACCAACGCACAAGCCGTCCGATGTTACATTCATACGACCTAGTCAGTACAACTGCAACAGAGGGCCGCATATAATTCTAACAGCCAATGAAAACGCCCTATAATGCGTGTATGGAGGGTCCTTCTGCACATACTGATGTCAATCAAGGAAACGCATTTCCAATGGTCAGTCAGAACCTTCATTTAAATTCTCGGAGGTACAATTGAGGGCCAGGCCCTCATTTTCAATGTAGCCGAGATTACGAACGCAATTAAACATAAGTATAATAAAAGATCACAGAATATAGCAACAGTAACCAGCATTGTATATAATAAAATAACTAGAATAAAATAAAGTAAAAAAAAAAAAATTTATAAGTAAAGTCAAGCACAGATAAGATCAAAAACAGATACAATCAGAGACAACGTGTAACGTGAGACCAGCCGCCTTCTCACATTATGATCAGATCATGGGGCTTTATTTATGAAGTTAGTCTGTGGGCAGCAAACTCTGACACACAAGCAGCATCATAACTTACCGTTAAGTGAATTGTGGTAATGTCCACATATGGCAAATAGCCTCCTACACAAAGGTGGCTGTTTCTTTTCCATTAATCACTTGGAGGGTCCAAAAGATGGTAATATGTAACAAGCAAATTAGCTGAACACGTTTAAAAATAAGCACTGAACTAACTTAAAAATCCAAACACGTTGATGAGTACAATTAATTTATTTAACAAATATTGAACACCATTTAAAATGCCTAAGGTCTCCCTAAAAGGACACTGCATCTAGGTGGTTTTCAACACCATCTAGTGTCCCTAATCTCCAAATCTGAAGCCCTCTCCATGACCTCTGTGAGTACATACCTTCTTATTGTCTCTTTAGAGGGCATAGTAGTTACATTTATACAGGCACTGTTTCTAGCACCCAGCATATACTTCCCCCTTACAATTGACTCAGAAATCATACTTTTCAAGGACACATGACTGCTTAAAATTATGTATCATTTTTACTTAGCTTTCCCATGAAAGTTGTCGAATTGCTTTGTTCTTTTGGCATACAGTAGAGGACTGAACATACCTGAAATGGCTACTGTTGCAGCAGTGTACAAAAAGTTATTGATCGTGTTACATTTATAATGACTCTCCCCTACATATGAGTCCAATGGGGACCATATACACTCTGTGAAATTTGATTTAACACTGAACATTTTACTGTGCATAAATAATCAAAATAAAAGAGATTTGCTTTGTTTTTCATTTCCTTCTGAATTATTATTTTTCGACTCGCTGTTCTTTGTTTTTTGTTTTTATCTATTCACAAAAGGAAAACATACAAACAGACAGACACAACAGCAGCCACATACTGATTGTTCAGTTGAGAAGAGATAGCCCAACAGGGCTTATAGTACTCGCACCTAGTGCTAGCGAATCAACTGAAACAATAAATGATAATGACAACAAAAAGAAAGAACAAAACGCAAAACAGACATGAACATTTTGGAAGCAACGAGGAGGCATACAAAAAAAGAAACACCCTGAAGCAAAAGTCCTGTAAACAAACAATCAAACAGAATGTGTAGATGTGAGTGAGTGTGTGCACGTGTGTGTGAGTGTGTGTGTGTGTGTAAGTGTGTGTGAGTGAGTGTGTGCACGTGTGTGTGTGTGTGTGTGAGTGAATGTGTGCACGTGTGAGTGAGTTCCGCCCGCATCTGGAGCGAGGGGTCGCTCCCGTCGAAATTAAAGACGACAGAGAGCGAGGCTTTGTTGTGGCGAACTTTAATTAAACTCGAGTAGCCGGATGACAGAACTCATAATGTTTGTTTAACGCCGAAGGACGTCTGCCGTCAGTGCCCTCGCTAGCAGAGCGCTCGTCGACTTCAAAGCGCGAACGACGGGATTGATCAGTCCACGAGAGGAAGAGGAAAAAAAAAAAAAAACTTGCTTCCTTGAAAACAATATTCTAGCTGTCACAGAGTCTGTCCACTTGGACGTTTTGGAAATGAAAACGAATTAAGACGAAGGTCAAAGTCGCGCTCTGAGAACTTGAGTTTTGATCCCTCACCGGTACTGGGGAATCTCTGAAATGTTTTTTAATTGTCTGACGGACCGAGGAACGCAATCAAGAAATGACAGCGTTTAAATGGAGCAATAACCGCGAAGGACTGGCGTTGCCGGGGCGATCCGGCGAGATGATCTGACTGAAAGAAGGCTGCGCTCTGCCCCGTCTCTATAAAACTGCAAAGAGAGTTTCATCTGGGACTGTTTTAGGGCGAGTCGAGGTCATCCAGGTTTTTTGGATTCTTCGTGGAGAGGAGCGCTCGCCCCTCGGGAACAGGCATTTATTTTAATCCTCTCGGCTTCGTGAGCAGATCACGAAATAAACGCGCGAAGTCAGGAAAAAAAAAAACCGCGAACGGAAACTCCTTAACGCGCGTCGGAACTTTCCGCCCGAATTCCCTGCCCCTCGCGTCTGCGGGGGACAGACGCAGGGCGATGAAATTAACAAGAGCGAGAAACTTTTACCAGCACCTGAGACGTCTCCCAGGTGTGTGTTTAACACCTCCCTTCGCCCTTGCGGCCCTGTAGTGCTGTCGGGCCCCGTACCTGCGATTCAGTTATTTCTCTTAGTCACACTCACACAGTCACACAGTCACACTCCATCGTATCAGTATCAGTACAGTATCAACTACGTGAACTGCCAGCAAGTGCGAGATGTGATGGTTTGCAACATCTGGCTCAACTCTTTACGGACCATTCCAGAATATTATGCAGCCCTCAAAATGGAGCTGTATTAATATGTACAGTATCTCAACAATGCCCGATATGCAAGCCCAAAAGCTACTGTAGTTGGTAAGGAGCTTCCTGTTCTTGATTACCTGGTACAGGGTGTCTTTGTCAAAATAAATGAAGTATTCAAATAGTTATTATATACTGTCACTTTTTAAGGTGCATGATTTATTTTAGTGCTGAGACCAAGTGTCGTTGAAGCATTGATTTGATTAAAGCAAAATTATTAAAACATGGAACACACTTTATATTTAAAAACATATAATCAAAATGTATTTTTGCACAATATATTTTGCCATGTAAAATAATACAGGTATTTATTTATTAATTCATTCATTTATTAATTCATTCGCAAAGCAACATTTAGCATATACCTCATACATACCTTAGCATGTACACGTAAAACAATCCAGGTACTGATTATGAAGTGTTGGCACTCTGTCTTTCCAGCTGAATTTGCAGCCTAACAGTGAAGCACTGACACAATGCATGCTGGGATAGGTAACCACGGCAGCAGGCGAGGGAACCGTGTTCTGGTGAGACGGAAGGCTCCTTTGATCTGTGGAATCATCGTGGAGCCGTTGGACTTCATTAATTTGTACCTATTTACTTCACCTCAGTCTCCCCTCCAGCTGAATTTCGTCAACGTGACGGGGGAAATCAAGAGGCTGGCTTCTCTCAGCTCTTTCTTGTAACAAGGATCCCTTACTTTACCTGCTTGCCACCTTAAAACTTTGCCTTTAAGCTTGCTGGCTTACATACAGAATGTTCCTTTGGCCTGCATTCTAGAACATGTCATTTACTCCTAGATCCCATTAAAGATAATTGGCATCATCAGCGTTACCGTTGAGCAATCGCATTAGCTGCTAATTAATAAGGCCATTCACAACCATCCCTTTGAGCATTTTCGGATGCTTTTTGTAAGAAACGGTCGCAAAATTATTCTTTAGATGTGGCACAGAATGGAATGACCGGAATGACCTTGGTGATGTGTTTGTGTGCCGGGGGATGTGAGCGCACGTCTGTCCAAGCTTAATGAGCATTCTTTAGATCCCAAATGGTTTCCTCTGTAGGAGTTATACTGTACACTCTGCTGTGACGGCCATTCAAGATATGTATGGTGAATTCCAGTGACCACTGTTCAGTCACCAGGAAAAACAACTCAACCACAGCAGGCTGGGAATCAAGCACTGAAGGCGTTTCTGTGTGCAGCTTGCACGCTCTCCCCCGTGTCTGCGTGGATTTCCTTCGGGTGCTCCGGGTTTCCTCCCACAGTCCGATTACACGCAGGTTGGGCCAGTTGTCCAGAAGTATGAGTGTGTGGGTGAGTGGCGTGTGTGCTCGGCGATGGATTGGCGACCTGTCCAGGGTGTATTCCTGACTCTTGCTGAATGCATGGTGGGATTAAATCAATCCAAATAGTGTCTTTTCCAGTCCCTCTTTTCCCCGTCTGTCTTTGCTGCCATTTCCAGTGGGCTTTCAGTAGACGAAAACAAATTAAAAGCACATTAATATACGCACACAGGGTGGGAATCACGTATTTGCCAATAAATGTGGTAATCACACTTTTCTCTTAAAATTGTAAGACAGCTCATAGTATGGAATCGAGTACAGGAAGAGAAAGTTTCAAGAAAGAACGGTTCCGAAAGTACTTCACAAAGGCACAAAACAGAAAAAACAGAAACAGAAACACAAAGACCGAGCTGAGACTATAACCTAAAGCCAGTCTGTTCAGATGAGTTTTTAGCTGCCGCATAAAGGTATCCACAGTAGCCACAGATCTTAGGTCCATAGGGAAGCTGTTCCACAGATAGGGGGCCACAGTGGCAAAAGCCCGGCCCCCCTCTGTGTTTAATCTACACCTGGGGATGGCCTACTGGTGCTGCAAGGGCCAAGTGGCCTGCTAATGTACTGTAGGCAGGTGCCTGATCATGCAGTGCCCGATATGTGATGAATAGTACAAGTCCAGATTGTGAGAATCCATAGTTGTAGAAACCCAGGAGGGCTTACTTAGGCTAAGTACAATGGCTAGCGCAGAAATCTTAGCTGCCCTTCGGCCATTGTCACTGTCATTAGTACGATAATAAGCTGATGATGAATCTGCTGCCTTGTAGACCTGGAAACGCCTGGAGATGACAACTGCACCTTTGAGGTCTAATTTTACTACCCCTGGCACTGTTCCCGTTGACCGGTAGAAAACTACCTCCCCCCCCCGCCCCCTCACTATCCATAAAACCAGTGAGGGCCAACCACCACCTACGTTTCATCCTTGGTGCTTTCTGTCGCGGGTGGCAAAACTTAAAGGTGAACGAGAAAAAGTTTCTCTTTGAAGGAGAATGTATATGGATACAGAACGGAGTAGGTATTTTTTTCCCCCTCTACTGTCCCTAGTGGTAAAGCATAAGTACTACAGTAGTGGATACATGCAGATACAGGACGGAATAGTGCTTTTCCCCTCTACTGTCCCTAGTGGTACAGGACAGAATAGGAGAGCCGATCGGAGGTCTCCTCTGGCTACCTCAGTCTTAAAATCTGTGGGTTTATAGATCGGAAATTTTGATTAGAGGCAATGGCGTCGGGCATTTATCAAGATTACCAAACAGTTAAACAAAACTGTAGTTCTATATCTTTTACTTGGTTATTTATTTTTTTAAAACTGGAGGGTGCTGGGTGTCAAATCAAGGACATAAATAATGAGTATCACCTAAATGGGGAAAACGATGTTTAAATGTACGGGAATGCTGGGACAATTACTTATTTACTACACTCTGACTGGTAGAGTTTTCTTCTCTTGATTGTTGCAACCTCTACTTCTCTTTCTTTTGCTTTCCCTCTCATCCACATTTTTATCTGCTGTTAACAACCCCCCCCAACCCCCCTCTCCACCACCTCCTCCTCGCCATCACTAGCTGTAGCCATTGATCTGACTTGTAATACCTTTAGAAAAAAAAAAAAAAAACACACACAGGTTCTTACCTAGACTCTCTCTCTCTCTCTCTCTCTCTCTCTCTCTCTCATTTTATCAGTTTAACTGCCAGTGATGGATGACATTGGAGAGGGCCACAAAATATTGGTTTTTGCCGGCATTAAATCAGGCCCACTGTGGTCGGACTTATTTCATTTGCCGTATATCTTGGTATTGTGCCCAAAGATCAATTTTGCACTCACGTTACATTCGAGCACATTTATGACCAACAACATGGAAGTGTCTGTGGAGGCATAGTTATCATGTGGTTCAGATTCATTCCATCTATGTTATTTATTTATTTATATATATATATATTTTTTACAAATCTATAACTTAATTTTTAAAATAGGAAAAAACTCACATGTAGCCACCTTGCCTAGAAAATGCTCACTGATTTCACAACCTCCTGAGAAAAAGGACAACAACCAAAAAAAAAAAAAAACATCTGGTAGAAATTCAAAAGGGACACAGGTATGTTAGTGCCTCTTCACGCCCCTGCAAATAGGAAACTTGTGAGTGTTATGAGAAGCATATTATTAAAGATTACCTAAAGATTACCTTTCATGTATCACCATACAGAATCCTGACAGTATTCATAACATGGAAAAAAAGAAAATGTGTCCTTTGCCCAGTAATATGTCGAGCTATGTCATAAATGAACTAAAGGATGTCTGATGAGTTAAATAAGACACAATTATTCGACTTTGAATGCCATTTTTTTTTGTTTACAAGGCCGAATGTTCAATAAATTGACCGCTTTGAGCAGGATGCTTCCTCCTGAAACTGACAAATCACATTTTGCTCCTGGCTGAAGCAGTAACAGTGCAGTGCAGCAGAGTTAAAGGAAGTCTGGACTTCTAGAAAGATACTATCCGGCAGTAGAAGGTAATCATTTCTAGTGACCCACCTGAAAATCACCAGAGTGCAGTATACACTCAAATGTCCTTGACATTGTTCTCAGCTTTGGATTCATGAAATATTTTTTTTTATTTTTTTTTATTTTTTTGTGCTGCCTGTCAGCTGACAAAGTGACTCTAAAAAGCCCCTTGTTCACCAGGAGCATTTATTAAACCGCATAATGTACCTGTAACAACGAGGACAGGCCACAGCGGGACAGTTACTAAAAGGCATATCTCTCTTATCCTATGCCCTGGTATTCTCAAACCGAATCAATGTGATGTGAGAATCAGTGGTGATGTTTTTTTTTTTTTTCTGTGAACATAATATTTTCTGTTCTTCTGTCTGTTAACTGAATGTATATCTATCATATTTTCCCATTTATGATAATAAAGCCAGCCTGTTGAATTATAATGTGATGGGCATTTTTACACTTGCATACATATACATGTGCTTTTTGGCCATCTTTGAAATATAAGAGCGCACTAGAAAGCCAAAAAAAAAAAAAGATCAATGTAATTCCTATTCTGTTTGAATTTGTTTCCTACTTAATAATCAACTGCTGGAGCCCTTTGTTATCTGTTCCAAAGCAGAATCGTCAATGCACAGATGCAGAAGTATTAAATATTCCAGGAAGGGGAGATATATAAAAACCCCCTAACTGTCAGAGGGAGAGGAAGCAGGATGCTTTTCTGCAAAATGTTGAGCAACTTTAGAACCGCAGAGATACACAAGAATTTCCCAACACTGACACCACCATCACACCCATGGTCATTTTTGACACTCGTGGTGAGCCAGACACTAGTAGAGTGGGTGGGGGGGGATGGTGTTTGGCTGGACATCGGAAAGTGGGGTGACCTTGGTCGAAAAAACATTCGGCTCCACCGCTAGGCCGTGTACGCGTGCTTGTGTGTGTGTGTCTGTGTGTGTGTGTGTGTGTGCATGTGTGAGTGTGTGTGTGTGTGCGTGCGTGTGTGCGTGTGTGTGTGTGTGTGTGTGTGTGAGTGTGGGTGTGTGTAGGTGTGTGTGTGAGTGTGCGTGTGTGCGCGTGTGTGGGTGAGTGTGTGTGTGTGTGTGTGTGTAGGTGTGTGTGTGTGTGAGTGTGGGTGTGTGTAGGTGTGTAGGTGTGTGTGTGAGTGTGTGTGTGTGTGTGTGTGTAGGTGTGTGTGTGTGCGCGTGTGTGAGTGTGTGTGTGTCTGTGTGTGCGTGTGTGTGTGTGTGTGTGCGCGCGTGTGTGTGTGTGTGTGTGAGTGTGTGTGTGTGTGTGAGTGTGCGTGTGTGTGTAGGTGTGTGTGTGTGTGTGTGTGTGTGTGTGTGTGCGCGCGTGTGTGTGTGTGTGTGCGCGCGTGTGTGTGTGTGTGTGTGAGTGTGCGTGTGTGTGTGTGTGTGTGTTATGGGGTCGTAATGGCGGCAGTGTAGGTGCGGGCGTGTATTGCGTTTATGGGGACGCAATGAAACCACCGCTGTGGAAAAGCGTGAATCCACAGCCCCAAGTAAAACGCCAGCGTCTGCGGTGCGGCGGGGTTTGTGAGGCCGTAGAGCGCAGACCCGGGGACCAGCGCCGGGGCCCGTAAACCGAAAGGCATAAATCATCACCGACCGGAACGGAGCTCTCCTTCCGTTAACGTTTCAGAAGCTACTGGCATCTTGAATATAATCTGCCTGTTTGGATGTGACACTTTGCTTCCCTTCGTGTCACAAATGCTAAGGAGGAGGCCTCATAGACTCTGCGAACAGTTCTGCGGTGTGCATTTCCATGTTTAGTCACATTTCGCCATTGAATATATATATATATATATATATATATATATATATATATATATATATATATATGGCACAACCATATTATTTCACAAAATATGGTTGTGCGTATATTGCTCAATGCATTTTAAAGTTTAGTAATTGTATATTGTAGTATGTACACTAAAAATACAAATTGGAAAGTGGCATGGGAAAAGAATAAAACATGCAAAAAAAAGGGTTTTGTTTATAATGTGCTGAATATATTGACATGCATTTGGAAAAAATCTTTAGGATGCAATATTTTCCAGTTCAGAAATTTATTCAAAGACAATAAAAACAGGCCTTTTGGGGGAACCTGAAAACTGTAGGCAACTTGTGGCACTGTTATATACAATATTTGCCTAATGTTCTGTTCTAGAAAATATGCTAACATTGTATTAAATAAAAAAAATAAATAAAAAAAATAAAAAAATATATATATAGGTACATATTGTTAAAGATTCTACATCCAAGCTTTTTTATTTGCGAGTGTATTGGCCATGTAATGAAATAAACACTATGCATCCACAAGTTATTCCCAATGTAGGCATCTTTATCTATGCACAATGTATAGTTGACATGTTATCCATTCGTGCATTTATATGCAACCCTTCACTGGTGACCTCACAGTAGAGCTTCTGCTCCTCCGCATTGAGAGGAGTCAGTTGGGGTGGTTCGGGGAATCTGATAAGGACGCCTCCTTGGCGCCTCCCTCTGGAGGTGTCCCGGGCGCGGGAGATCCAGGGGCTGACCCAGGACACGTTGGAGAGATTACATCCGTTGCTCTGTCACCACCGCGACCCTGACTTGGAAAAAGTGCTTAGAAAATGAATGGATGGAAGGATGGATGGACATTTATATGTTGCACATTTACCATGGCGTTTCCATAATGAGATTTGAACTCATTATCCTGAGGTCAAGAACCAGATGTATTCCTCCACTTAATGCTCAGTGGTCTCTTTTTTTCCCCTGCTATTCTTTCCCTGGAGCGTTTGGCCATATGAAATAGACTACTTTTTGTCATAAGTCATATCTCCCAAGACTGATGTGAAAGAGACCTCGCTGTGACATTGATTAACACTAACAGACGTACCAGCCACATCCCTAGTCGAATGTGAAGATCAGCACGATGGTATATGGCAGAATAAAGAGTTTAATTAGTGACATGTCTGAGACAGCGTAGCCTCTGGGGATTTTGGTGTCATTAAA
Source organism: Anguilla anguilla (assembly GCF_013347855.1). Taxonomy (NCBI): domain Eukaryota; kingdom Metazoa; phylum Chordata; class Actinopteri; order Anguilliformes; family Anguillidae; genus Anguilla; species Anguilla anguilla. The sequence continues at coordinate 7,979,049 of NC_049208.1, read as the reverse complement.
ATTAGAACAAGAAAAATACAGTGCAACGGAATAAAATGGCGGAGCACGCAGTCTCTGGAACAACTCAACACGGGATAAAAAAACACACGATTAAAAAAAATGGATTTACCGTTGGCTGCACGCTAAAAAATAAATAAAATAAAAAGACGTAAGACTGAGACTTTTTAAGACTGAGAATAAACCGCGTGGGGTGTGTGGGGGAATCGGTTTCCGAGGGCAACGCTGTTACCGGGACGAGCTCCAGACGAGGCTCGTGACGCGACGGGATTGAGACGTCTGCTAAACCCATCGGGGCACAGCTCTGAGGCACGCTCTCTCCCCGCGTTAGCTGAGAAGCCATTCAACGCTAGCATATGCGCCAGAAACCTGCCCAAACATCTAGTAACAGAGATGTGTTTTTTTTTGGTTTTTTTTAACCCTCAAGATTTAAATTTTAAGTCGGTTTCACCAACATTTTTATTTTTATTTTTTGTCGCATGCAGTACAACAGCACATCACAATGAGGTTGCTGGACTTGGACACTGTCACTTTATAACACCTGCCTGTTTTTTTTTTTGTCGAAAGTTGGAAATGTCTTGTCGTTCAAAGGATTCTCAGGTACGAGGGTTTGTTTAGAAATCACTCGACACACGTCAGGAAATGCAAAATAAGCAACACGCTGCAGGTATGCGCAGTGCAATAAGCCACATCCAGACACTTTGTCTGAGCCTCCTGTCACCTTTGTCAATTTCCCTAGTCTTCATTTTCCTCCTGTAACTTCATGCTTGTACAATGTTCAAGGAAAATGTATATTTCTGGAAAGATGACACCTCAAAAAAAAAAAAAAAAGACGCTGACATTTCATTGCATCCCGCTCTTCAGAATTCACAATGAAAAGTACGGGGAAAAAAAGACCAAAACCAATAACGTCAGGAGAGAATCTATCCATTTATATTTACTTTTTGTATGCAGGCATGGCCTTATGTATAAAACAAAACTCAACTTTTGAATTGGAATGGTTATTTGTATTAGTCTAGCATTATTTTACAAGGCTTTCATTTTCTAGCTATAAATCTTAAGCCATCATAGACAACAACAAAAAATGTCTGTCTATGATGGCTTAAGATGAAATTTAACATGCAGCATAATATTAGCCTGTCTACAACTGACAATCACTAGCAAAAAAGTAAATAAATAAATTCTCAAAAGGGAAAGTTGCGAACGGAAATTTAATGGCGTAAAGAATACAGCCTTGTGATCTTCATTCCTGGTCCTGGTGGGCCACAGGAGATGCTGGCATTTGGTTTTGTTGTTACTTGCAACATAATTAATCAATTCCAGCAGTTATTTACACAGTTAATTCACAATCGTAGTAGAAAGACGTCCTGTGTGATAGAACATAAAGCACCAGTGAAGGAACATTGAAAAGGGAACAGTGGTCCTTGGGAAGCACAGGCAGGTCCTGACTAGGACTTTTACTTTCTGACCCTCAATCTTTCCACCTCTGACCTTAGACCTCTAGCATAGAATAAACACATCTGTCAACATGCAAAGGTACCTAAATGCATGTTCGTTTGAAACTTGGTTCCAAGTCATTGATGTTAGATGTACCCAGCAATCAGTTACCAAAGATGCATTTTCAAATTGAAAGTGTAATAATCTTATCTTATAGTGAGGTGTCCTATCTTATCCGAAAAGGCCTGGCATGGGTGCTGGTTTCCATATCAGTCAATTCATTCTAGATCAATACATCAATGCCTCAGCACTAACAATCCCTTACACCAGAGGTGTCAAGCTGGGGCCGCAGGGTCTGCGGGTTTTTGTGGTTTCCTTTTCAATCGCCCGTCAATCAAGACCTTGAGAACAAGGTGTGTGGATTCCTTAGCCAATCGATGACTTAAACATAACACTTGTGCCGAGAACACCCAGCAGGCCCTCCCTGAGTGGAGATTGACACCCGTGCCTTTTTTCGCTGTTCGGTATGGACGGGATACACGTATATGCTGTGTGGCTAGAGTAATTCAAATGAGATAAGCAGCTAAATGATTTTTAGCACATGGTGGGGGGGGGGGGGAGTCTTTGAGTGTCAAAAACAGGCACGTTCTCTGTCTTAGCAGCTTATGGTGATTTGAATTCAAAGCAGTGGGGGATATGTTCCATATTAATCCATATCTTTGAAATAATAAAAATGCACATATCACTTTATTACTTTATTTGAAACCCCCTAAAAATGGGATTTCAAATCTAATGAATGTTCATATTTGAATTTGTTTACAACTCAATATACAGTATGAACTGATTTAGCGAAAGTATTCAGAAAAAAAAACTGTACTGCAGCAGCTTCTGGCATAAACATTCTTTTCTTTTTTCAATTCTATTTCTTCCAGGAGATTGCAGACAAGATGCTGTGGGGAAATGTTTATATTTAGAAATTCATAATTCATAAAGAAATTCAAAAATAATTCCTTCAGTGAAGGTGTTCAAAATACAGTATAATGTACAGAATCTGCAAGCAAAAAATGCTGTACTCTTTTTAAAAAACCACAGCCCTCTTCAAGCGGTAAGTGGTTGGAGGTAAGGAGGAATCATAAGAGGTGCTTGACACATTCAGAAAAATTTCCATTAGGAAAAAAAAAAAGAATTAGTAATTATAATTAATGGAAGTGAGATGGAAAAAATAAAAATAGCAAAGTAACAATGCCTGTACTCTGAGTATGATAGCAAACAGCGTGTAATACTGGCTCTAGGTCCTGTTGCCAAAATGTTCTCTTCATTCAGTATCATGCAGGAGCTCTCTAATACTTTGCCAAATGAAACTTACATCTTGCCTGGTTATTCTGTTCCATTGCTTAACTTCTCTGTTGATGTATTGCTTATTAAACTATTGACAATGTGTACACAAAAGGATAAAACAAACAAAGGATAAAATTAGTGTGTGTGTGTATGTGTATGTAAAATTTTTAATTAAATACACTTTAAATTCTTTTAAAATAAGCTTTATTTAATAAAATTGAATTGTCAACGGTTTTAAAACGGTTTTATTTTTGTATTATTTGCAGTGACTCAAATGTGTGAGAGCATAATAATATTATTATTGTTGTTGTTATTATTATTATTATTATTATAAGCTAGGGTTTTTGTATTACTTTTTCCCCTGGTATATGTACACCATAGTATTTCTTAAGAAGACCATATCTTTTTAAATGTGAGCAATTGTATGTCACGAACAGGCTTTCAATCTGGGAACACTGAAGATGTCAGAAAGAATATGCCTTCAATGCCATACATTTAGTCAGCCTGCTCTTTTTTGTAACGTGCACTTTTTACTTTCGCTCCAAATGTTTATTACATTTATAACTTCTCTGCTAAAACCTCAAAGTGGCATCTTGAGATCGCCTCCCACGTCAGTGCCCGCGATTATCGCAGAGGGGGGAGACGGCTCGAAACTTTGCAACGAGGCCACGCTGAAAGCTCCGTTACGCTCGAGAGCCTCGACGAACCGAAACGGCTTTTGTCATCTTGGGGCCCCCCACGCGGCTCCTCTCCACGTGCCACAACGTTTCCGAAGCACGTTTTCCTCGTCTCCTGATTTTGGCGGAACTCTCCGGAAAAAAAAAAAAAAAAAAAAAAAAAAGCTTTCCACGTCAGACCATCGCGCTCGGTTGCCGAGGCGATTCGAGGACGGGCAGCCGCCGTGCCGCGATCGTGAGAGAGGAGTTCGTGTGGGGGATCGGGGAGGGGGCGTCACGACAGGGGGTTCATCCTCGAGGGGCACGCTCAGTCAGGGTCACGGCATCGAGAGCAGACTTTGATTTGATGAGGCAGTTAAAGGTGACCCCCCCCCCCCCGCAACTATGACCGGCCCCCCACATCGCACACACTGAATCCCCCCCATCCGCGATCGGTGACATTACCCATCACGCGGAACAGGAAAGCGTCTTTGTTTAAAGGTCAAGGGAGTCACTTTGAATAAGAACATGACACTCATTTCCTTTAAAAAAAAAAAAAAAAGCTCAGCTCATCACACACTAATGCCACCTGCCATATATAAAGCCACAAAGGTCGCCTGGTTCAGTAATGAAGTCCCGGAATTGCGAGCGAGTTTTTCCAAATCAGTCGCTACGGTGCAACTTCCGCTCCTTTCCAACAGTACGTATGTGAACAGACAGGATGTCTAACAAACCTGTCAGGCTCCTGCCTAGGTGTTCTCAGAAAGAGTCGAAAAGTACGCAACAGTTTGACAAAACTAGAAGAGGTGAACTGTGAAGTGTTTTTTATATATATATATATTTTTTTTTCTTGACTGGCATATCCTCCACGGGAGATTTCACTGCATTCGCACTTTTTCCGTTCCGGTAGTCTGTGACTCCCCGGTGCTGAGCCGCCATCTTTCCCTGCCGTCTGTGCGAGCCGCGCCACGTTAGAGCTCGGCCGTCGTGTGATGCGGGGTTTTTACCCTTCTCAAGAACGCATCTGGGAAGATCACCACTTCCTCCCCACCCCCCTCCACCCCCACCCCCACCCCCACCCCAACCCTGGCCCCCGCCTCCACCCCCCCAACTCCCTCCTTTCAGTAACCGGGCCGACCAAAGTGCCCTCTATGGACCCATGACCCGCTATTTGTTGTGATTAGTTGCCGGGAGCGATCAATAATAGCACACCACAGGGCGTCCATAAAAAGGAGCGTCCGACCAGGCTGGCGTGGGGGGGGGGGGGGGGGGAGGAGCCCGCCCGCCATGACCTTCAAGACTGAGATGGGAGAGTACAGGTGGGAGGGGGGATGGGGGGGGGGGGCACTGTCAGACTCCCACCGTCGAAGCCGCGGTTGTTTGTTTGTTCCTTTCAAGACAATTTGACAGTGTTCCTCCAGTCACGGACAGGCGATTTGGAGATGACATTTTCTCAAGCATGAAGACTTGGTTGATTGGATTTTTAACCTTGCGCTCTCTTTCTTTCGAAAAATCTCTCTGTGGCACCAGGGGGTTCTGGCCAATCAGATTTGGAGATGGGGAAAGGTTCTGGCGCAGTGTTAGCGTATCTTGCACAGTTATGGGGCGGCAAATAGTCTCAAATCATTACGAGGTAGTTGATTGCCAGAGGCTGTCAAGTTGGCACGCTGGCCTTGTGTGAGATCATTTTTACAGATAACACAGCTTCCAAGGTCATTATTGCATTTTATGGTGTCAATAAAATTAGTTTAAAATTTTTTTGGGAAAATAAAAGAACAAACAAACAAACAAACCCAGGAATGTATCCAGTCCGTGCTGAAGTTCTCTTAAAACCACTTATGCAAGTTCACGGTATTGAATTGAGCTCCATTTATACATGGCTACCACACAAGCCATTGTTGTATCTGACAGTCCTCCACTGACACAGCTTGTCAGATATTAACACTGACAATGACACTGCAGGAGACTGAATAAAAAAAATATATAATAATAACCTCTTACATATTTGCCAATAGTAACCAACTGTCAAGTTGAGTACATTTGGTCATTAAATTGTATCAACAGGTTAAAAAACATCAACACGTTGTCTGAGCTTTAATCAAGGACAGTACAAAAAATGTCAAAAATGTACAAAACGCTGTTTATATACTGTGTGTACATATATATATATATATATATAGATATATATATATATATATATATATGGCCAATTGAAGCCATTTCAAGGCTCACTCCAAGATGTAATAACTTAAGCTCTTTATAAAGCACTTGATCCCCAGACAGTCCTTCGGTCTTGTAGCCGATTTATCTGTGTCGCGACTGGTGATTTAAAAAGCGCTTGGCTCCTCTCCCGGCTTCCGAGCGCTGAGCTCTCTTCTTCAGAATCTATTTAAATCTCCTCCGTCGTCTCAATCCATCCGCGACTGATAGACGGCATTAAAATAGCCGTTACCCTCGCAAAACCTGTAAATGTTTAATGCCAGCGTGGATATAAAGTTTGTTGTCAGAGCCAGAGCGCTGTTCTTGGAATGCCAATACCCGTGCTGTCCGGATGCAACACGGTTGCTGTTTTTTTTTTTTTTTTTTATCAACTTTTGTTGTTCAAATAAAAGTGCCTGCGGAAGCAGAAACGCTGTTTGCGATGAGCATATTTAAAATTCCGATTTGACAACCGAGACCGCATTTTTCAGGATGCACCTGCGGTTACCGCAGGCTAGCACTCTGTAGCCTCTGCTCTGCATCAACCCCAGGCAAAAAAAAAAATTTAAAAAAATACAGCGTCTAACCTTTCGCGTATTCGCAACAGACACCGCGCAAGGTGTGAATCGCGCTCTGGCGTTTCGCCAAACCCGCCTTCTTCGAACATGGTTAGTGGTTCGGAGGAACTCATCCGCTGGAGGAGTCTGATCACTCATTTCTCGAGAAAGCGCTGGGCGTCACAGAGTCGTTCCCCGGCTGTGAAGCTACGAAGGTTAAACACTTCGTTGCGGTTGAGTACGGGCTGCTCGGTTTCCGGCCCGAGCGAATGTCAGCGAGACTAGTGCAAACCATAATTAACACACGCGCCTTCCGCACATCCCCCCTCCCTGCTGGGGCGCCTGTAATTTCATCCGAGCCCCAGCAGCTCCTGAACACCCCGAGCATCAGAGAATGACCATCCGAAGGGTGATCCGAAAACGTGGGGCCCTCTTCCTGGGCCGACTGGCCCACTCAGGCAGGGGCCCCATGCAGTGGGGTGCTGCGGTTAGACATATGACACTATTTCAAATCCTGCAGTTTGCACAAAGTAGGGTTCTGCCCAGACGTTCCACAATGCACAATATGGCCGTTCTCAGTAGGAGGACCGGACCGGACCGGACCAGACCAGACCGGACCGGACTGGACCGTTGTCCTTGCTGTATTTAAATGTACCGTATCTAGGCCGTGCAGAATAGTGACATTACTCGGGGCAGTCCGTTTGATCTCTGAGGAGATTCCGGTTAAGTACAGGCTAGGAAAAGATACTGTATGATGCCGTTTGATTTTTTACTTTCTCTTAGCTCGTGTGGTACCACCCCGTTCACTTTGCCATTCTCTGATCACGAGTCTGTAGCAATACTTTTTCAACAAAAAAAAATTAAATTAAATTAAAAATGTCATTCCATATATTTCTGTCACTTTGGAATGGACAATTATTTTCGTAAGCCTGCCGAAATGCCTGCCAACAGCTTTGGGAGAGCACAGCCAAGCAAGAGTTTTTTATCCAAAGAACTTGCTGGAAGCCGCCTTTTTTTTTTTTTGGGACTCTTCACTCATTGGACGGGTGGAATGCTGGCAGAAGCAAACAGCAGTCGCCCAATCAATCAGTCTCCCACTGCTCTGATGAGACGGGGACAAACCCAGAAGACAAATACCCTCCCTTAGAGTCCAATACACTGATCCATCCCAGACAATCCAGGCCCATCTCTACACTGAAAACTAGAACATTAGCCAGACAAGCCGTCTGAATTTAATTTATTGTGACCACAGCGATTCAATCCCAATGTGACATAAGTGCAGTTTATACGTGATCGTCCTTTAGAGTTCTTAGTAGGGAAGAAGAAGAAGCCAATCTTTAGTCACCGGTACAACTGGTGTAAAAGCAAAAAAAGAGTTTTTGTACAGAAATGATGACACAACACACCAGCCTATCCTTCTTCAGAACTGCAGCAGAGGTTGGCAAGGCAAACACTGGGAATCAGACAAATCTCAGAGCCATGCATCATTTTAATATCTTCCCTCACCCATCTCCCCCCCCCCCCCCAGCCTACCCCACCCCACCCCACCCCACATCCCCCAAACAACATCTCCGCCATCATTTCTCAGGGGAACGACGCGGTCCTGTGGCACGTTTTGGGGACTCCCCCGGGAGAAGGCCATAATGTACGCCCGGGATCACCAGGACATGACATATGAAAGAAATTAAACCTCTGCTCCCCTCGGCCAGAATACTAATGAGCGAGAGCGATCTCACACTCACACACACACACACACACACATACACACATACACACACACACACACACGCACACGCACACGCACACGCACACGCACACGCACACGCACACACACACGCACACATACACACACACACACACACACACACACACACACACACACAGCGCTGTTTCGGTTCAGCCAGAGAAAAAGAGAGAGAGAGAGAGAGAGAGACAGAGAGAGAGAGAGAGAGACAGAGAGAGAGGGAGAGAGAGAGAGACTCTGTTTTCGCGGATCTTGGTGGTTTTTGGTATTGTACTTGTGGTAAATTGTTGTGACCGCAACTTTTGGTGTCGTCTCTTTGTGGGGGCGTGTCACGCCTGGCGTCTGTCTTCCCCTGCTGCTTTTTCTGTGTCTGTATTGTTTCAGTGAGCCAACAGGGGGAGTTGCGGAACTGGGCGTGGCCACCCTTAATTGCTAATTGTCCTGGGAATAAAAGGCCGAAGATGGCGTGGATCCAGATCTCCTTCACTCCCGACCTGGCAGGACACTAAATGAATCTAAATTTATTTACAACCTATGTATAGGTTGTAAATAAATAATTCACTTCTTGCACCGTGACCTCTGCCTGGTTTCCGTTTTTGTTCGGCCTGCCTGACCCAGTCCGTAACAATGGACAGAAGGGACCATTGCTGTATGGGCTGGGAGCTGTGCTTACAGGTGGAGGGCTAAATGTGTTTTGCGCAATTTGGTAAATGGTAAATGGACTGCATTTATATAGCGCTTTTATCCAAAGCGCTTTACAATTGATGCCACTCATTCACCAGAGCCGTTAGGGGTTAGGTGTCTTGCTCAGGGACGCTTCGACACGCCCAGGGCGGGGATCAAACCGCCAACCCTCCGACTTCCAGACAACCGCTCTTACCTCCTGAGCTATGTCACCCCCCGATGCATAGGCTAAGGTTTTATTTCAGCTTTGGCGGAAACACACTGCCTTGTCTCTCGTACTCAAATGTTAATTCTCACGAGCGTACTGGTTAGTCCAGCAATGAATTCATACGAAAAAAGGGTGGTGGGGGGGGGGGGGGGGGGCATCTCACTGTCTCCCCCTAAACCTACGCGCATGTTACTACATGAACAACAGCATTGTGTTGTTTGAGTTTATTGCGTCCAACACAGCAAACTGCACAAAAGGCAAGTTCTCTGGCTCATTAAATACATGAATAAGTATATGAAGAAATCATGCGGTTCAAGCGATGGATCATGTTTCAAAATCACTTGTCTGAGCAAATACATATTACTAACAAGACTAACCCTGTGACTTGATCATTTATTATATAGGTGACAATTATCATTCAATGAGAGAGACATCTCTGAAGCCATATTTCAAGAGTTCTGCAGGCCACAAAGCTGGAGTTTGTTTGCCTTCATACAATTTCTTTATGGAAAGTAATAGCATATAGATATATAGGTTATACATGTAGGTTCTTCAGAATTTTTTGTTCCCTAGTATAATCAGATATGAAATGTGCCTATATAATCTCGTCTGGTCTGCAGTAAATCACGTTAATCATCCTAGAGCTATAACATCTCCTCATGCTAGTCAAGGAAATTGTCATTGTTATAGCCAGTGTACCTGTGCAACTCTATTAAATCCGGTTGAGGATTTGAAATACAAATTTGACGGGTTGGAGGGGAAACGAGATAATGGCTTAACAAAGCTACGCTGGCGACACGTTTAACGTGTTATTTGGATTTTTGACACAGCGGCAATACATCAATGCAAAAGGAACAATCTCGCTGTCATTCATTCAGGAGTTAGCGAGGCACGCTTTGAAGATTCTCCCGTCTTTTTTTATTTTTTTTTATTTGCATGGCTGTTGTTGTTTTGGATCATTTTCAACTCCTGCAACCCATCCTGACAGCTGTTGGCTCATGAATATTTTATTGCTAGTTGATATACGTATTGATGGATTGTCATGGTAATGCGAAGCACTTTCCCTAAAGAGAAAAATGGAGTCTGGCTCTTCAAAACACTTTATTTGTCCAATTAATGGGTGTTCTGGTTTTATTTCTGGTCTTTATTCCACCGTGCTGTTGAATTTTCGCTCGGTAAATTATTAAATCAATAATTGTGTTGTCAGCCCTGACACCCCTGACTGAATAATAACCGGTCTTTGATATGCATCAGCTGCTGATCAATTTTTGTTCCAAAATTATTACTTATGGCTGTCACAGTTATTTATGCTGTTGTACTTTGTATCTCAATCTAATAAAACAACGTCTCAAAGAATTTTAGTCTCTCTCTCTCTCTCTCTCTCTCTCTATCAATAGGTGCAAGTACACAAATCATGTACTTGTGGAAATGGCTGCTACCCACACTCAAATGGATTGTTGTTACAACAGACAATAGTTTATTGTGACAGGAGCAAGACTGTGGGTCCTGATTGCACCCCAACCACAGCCCACCTTTATGCAAATAGGACAGCCCTCGATGTTCCTGGTTTATGGAAAAACTTGAATATCAGCTTCTCAGTGGGTTACACAATTATGCAATTACTACCTCCCAGCCTCTGTTATTTACTTACTGCCTACAGCACACACGTAGATCAGGGGAATCGAAAGCAACTGAAGAGCTGTTGAATATAATATAGGATGAAACAAAACGCTGTTTATAATGTGAATTAAATTCTGTAAATTACATATAAAACATCCTGGAAAATTAAATATGTAAATGTGATGCTTTAGCACGTCCGAGATTAAATCCCTGGAAAAATGCTGGCAACATGTATAGTGCGCTTCTGCATTTGCCTACATGGAGAAACGAAGAATTTACATAAAATATGCAGAATGCAATCCCTCATATTCATAATGTGGGCAAACCTCAGATCTCTTACCCTGCACTGCATGTCCATTACAGAGAAAGAGCTTTGCAACATCGCCGAATCCACTGAAGACAAAAAATATCCCAGTGCAATTTCTTTCTTTTTTTTCCCACAGCGCATTTTGTAATCAGAACCCCCACTGTAGGAGCGAAAAAAAAGACAATTTCTTTATTTTTTTGGGAGGGAAGAATAATTTCAATAAAAGCTTACATTATATTGGGGTTTATACTTACCTGGAATACCTGTTTGACTTGAGATAAAGGACTTGCCCCACCCTCTTCAATGAAAGAAAGGGAAGTGGATTGGGGAGGAAGTTTTTTGGAGTCCGAGCACTCCAACTTTGGATACGACTACACACAGGCACAAACGCTTATCACTCACAACATTTATACGAGTAGTCTATCTTTGAGCGCCTCCTTTTTTTTATGAAAACACAGACAATGATGGATTCCAGTACCCCTACAAAAACAACAAACCAGGTGTGCTGAAAACTAAAGTTAGGTCTTTGTGGTTATATTGGGCTTGGAAGTCACAGGATGCACGGCATACTAAACACAGTGGCGTCTTCCATTCCAGCGAAATGTGGAGAGGGACACGGACAGACTTGTGTGTGCAAAGTCCAACGTTTAAACGCATTTGAATGAAGATCAGTCCGTAAGAACCAGTAATAATTAGTGTGCAGTTTTCTGTGCACAGAATCTGTATATATTCAGTCAACAAAATTATCTGTATCTGTATTTGCTCGGCCAACACCAACAAAACCGACTGTGTCTCCAATTTGGAGAGATGGAAACACAGATGTGGGCATAGCACAAACAACAGGAAGTGCCAGTTCACATTAAATTAAATTAAGTTTAGATAACTGGCATTTTCTTTTGTTTACACGACTTCCAGTTTTTGGTACATCCACTTCCGGGTTTCTATCCAAATGGAGATGCACGCAGAGATAGTTATGTTGGTAGAGCAGATATTGAGAGATTAAGCTGTTCAAAATGGAGTCATTTAATTGAGTTCCAGATGGCCTTAAATCATCTCTTTCTACCAGTAAGCAAAGAATACAATATAAAATCTGGAAAACTTGTTTGAGTCCTGATTAGTTTTTTTTTTTTTTTTTTTTTTTTGGATTTTTGCTGAAATGGGGTACTCATCCCATACCATAAGCAGAGCTAGCTGCTGGCGTAAAGACCCAACCAATGACAACCAACCATCTGCCATGGCCCCACCCCCCCCCAGTCAGCAGTCAGTTCACCCCCAAACTTCCACTACAATCCAATAGCCAGCTCCGGCCATAAATGTTTCATTAACGCTTCAGGCACTGTGACTCCAGTGACATTTCTGTATGTATATTTTATATATTCTAGCGTTAAACAGGGATCGGTGGTGCAAGGATTGAGGAGAGAAATCCGTCAGGAATACATTCATGTTGAAACGGAGACGGTGTTACAACTGCTACTACAATCTCACCTGGCAGCTCGCTCACCGTCCTGCGCGAAAAAAGTTTTCATATCTCCCTGCTTGGAACAAATATTTGGAAAGCAAAGGGGATAAATTCATTGCTTACTGTAAGCCTGCCTGCTGCGTAGAACATGTGAAAAGCAAAAAAAAAAAAAAACATTTAAAAAAAACTTTCTGAAAACAGGAGAGCGAATTCAGTATCATCTTTGAGTAGGCATTTGTTGTTGCCTAGTCTACAATCTAAAATAAATCAGACATTGGAGAGGAAGATAATCGGGATGCAAAGCATTCATGATGGCAGATAATGACGAGGTTTGTTTTACAGTTTTATACTTCTGAAATTACAAATCTAATGGCAACCCAGATTATGTATCGTCATCCAGCCTGTGGTTGTCCGGCAAGAACAGGTGGCGAATCAGGACTTTGGCCTGTGGAAAAAGACCTTGCCTTCTTTCTCAACCTTCATAGGTTGCCTGAGTAGAAAATAACAAGAGGAAAATGGTAATGGGGCCAATTATGTTTTAATGAGCTAAGTTCAGTAGAGTGCGTGAGCGGGGGCGGGGGGAGGGGGGCGGGGAGGGGGGGGGGGGGCCCCAGCTAGGGGTGGTGGTGGGTGGGAGCGAGTCTCCTGCACTGACAGGTTGAAACCAGGCTCAGCTTGAATCCATCACCTCGTCCTGCCTGCCTTTCTAGAAACTTCTGTCCGTCTCCTGGTGGGCAAGCGATGCGATAGCAACTCCATCAACTTTAATAGAGGCAGAGGAATCGGGGCGGGACGGGGTGCCGCCATGTTGTTTTTTCAACAAACGGGAGACCCGAGGGCTGGGCGGTGATGGCGACGAGCGAAAGGACTGTTTAATAAAACACACCACCCCTGACGACGACGAGCGCTACCCCTTCCTCTTCGCAGGAAAGGGTTTGGGGGGTGAAGGTGGGGTGGGGGGTGGGGGGTGGGGGGGGGGGGGCGGTCGCTTAGGTAACCCACACACCAGAGGAGAATAAAGAAGTGTTTCCAACCACGTCCTTTGGAAGAAGAAGAAGAAGAAGAAGAAGAAGAAGAAAAAAAAAGAGGCGTCACTTGGACGCGTTCCTACGTCCGCCCCCCACCACGCCGCGAATACGCGTTCAGGGAAAATGAGAGGGGTCTGGAGAGAGAGAAGCAGCAAGCAAAAAAGGGGAAAAGAAGCAGAGGATAATAACTTAGAGTGCTTTAGAGAGAGAGAGAGAGAGAACGCGACGCCAGTACGCCTCCGTTTTAAAAAACCTGAATAGGGTTTCCTCGGCGCCGGGCGGTAATTAGGTGCCACGCTTCGGTAATGGGCTGTAATGTAACCTTATTGCGATCTCGTCAGGCCCCGTACGGCCGCGGCGTCAAATGAGGCTTGTCTTTCTAATAAAAAAAAACAAAAACAAAATGGCCCCGACGCCGGTAAGTACCGTCGGTCTTTAGGGCCCGGGGAAGGGGTCCGGTTATTAAAATAAAAAGGCGAGCCAAGCGAGAGTCAGGAGGGCCGTTAAAATTGATTATCCACGGCGGCTGTGTAAATTTTAGCCCGAGACACAGACACCAGCGGAGGCATTTATATCAGCGTGTATTTACGGCATCAGGCTGCTGCCACCAGTTCGGGCAAAGTCCATTGAAACGGGGCACAATCGGAAATGGTGTTGATGACACCGATGTTAATTAGGCCGCGGATAAACCTTAAATGCACAAGGTGCACGGCCGTCTGTCTTCTCATTTGGATGTGAACAATGCCGCACTGTTAAAAGAGAAAGTGTTTTCGGAGTCCGTTCGTTGTAGCTTTTCTTCAAACGTCCTTTGCCTTCATCGTGACCCGGGGTCTTCGTTAAATCGATGCCAACGTGATGTTCAGCATCAAATCTCTCCTTCAAACAAATATCGATCTTTTTTTTTTTTTTAAATACTCGCCTGATCGAACGCTGCATGCGATGTGACGGACGTCAATGCGAGCGCGACTAAAAACATCGCATGAAAGCTGACCCCCGGAGACCGAGCGCCTACTGTGCGTTTGGAAGAGCAGAAAATACACTGCCATCATCAACGCCTCCCTTATCTTTTCCCATCCTCCCTTGGTCTGATAAACAATGGCGCTGGAAGGAAACAGACTTCAGGCACCCAACGCAGGCTGGGGAAGCAGCAAATCCTCGGGTGGATTTCCGATACGGAATAATTAAGGGATCTATGAAGGAGTGAGGGTTAAATTAAGAGCGCTGGGGAGCACAGTAAACATCAATCATTCTTTCAGACTCCTCCCAGAGGGTCCCTGGTTTTGATTTCTTTCTTCTCCAGCTTGTATCGAGGAAAAAAAAAAAAAACAAAGAGGACTGTCGATCACGAGTCATGTCACCCCCAGCGAGGACGTGAAGCAAACATGTTAAAAAATTTTCAGTTGCCAACCTGGGCAAGGACGTGCCCTCAGTTCCAGCAGAACTGTGTGTCAGCATCAGCATTAGATTAAAATAGTTGAAGAGAATTTCGCTCACTTTAGGAAAGGCATGCAATTTTCAACTCACCCGGAATTTGAAAACACATTTACAGGATTTGAGCCATTGAGACATTGTGCCATTATAATTCACAGTGTGAGTCCGACATTCAAGTTTGTTCTGATTTGTTTTGCCAGCCTGTGACCAACCTTCTATTTGAAAGTGTTCCTTAACTTGATGAATCATAATGAAATGCAAGAGAGTTTTTGAGACCATTTTGTGATTTAAGCAGTCACTAACATAAGTAATGATTCATGATTCATCCCTATTTAGCTAAATACATTTACATTTTTCTAGTAAGAAAAAAAACCTCTTCTCTGAGGACAGCCTTATTTAGTGGAGTGGCAGTCTAACTTAATGCCATGAGAACTAAGCTGGTAACTGAGAGGTTGTGAGTTTAAATCCCCAAAAAGGCACTGTCATTGCACTCTAGAGCAAGGCATACATTTAGAAAAATGGATTACATATTTAAATAAGGGGGGAAATGCTAGCTGTGCAACTGGCTCTAGATATGGGTGCCTGAAAAATGCCTGAATCTTAAAGACATGCTATGCAGGATTTTTTTCCTTGTTGTGGTCCTGTGTTTACAATCAAATAAGTCTACCTCCTCCATCATCAACCCCGCCCACTCGCCTCCGTTTTTTTATCCAAGGATTACAAAGTAAATTTCCATCAAATGTATACTAATGGACAATAAAGTCCCTATGTAAGTGAATGTAAGTCTATGTAAGTGAATAAAAAACAATTTGAGAACATCCTCTCTATCACCAGAACACAACTGGGTATAAGTATCTTATCCCGTAAAAAAAATAAAAATAAAAATAAAAATATGTGTACAATAATTTCCAGGACACAATGATCTTGTTCCCTCAAGACATTGTGTAGCTTCCTGGAAGTAAATATTTCACTCCCCAGTTCTTCTCGGGGCCAGTACAAAAAAAAAAAAGAAAGAACAGTACACAGGCAGTCTCTCTCTCTCTCTCTCTCTCTCTGGCAGCGTTCCACTAAACCACCGACATCAAATTTGCAATGTGTTTGTTTCCCAGACTATGCTGAATAAGCATTACCCCGTGGCTAAACGGTGCCAGTCGAGCTGGATATCAGATGATTAATTCATTTTAATGTCTTTTCAAAGCGCCCTGGACTCGCTGAGCCTCCACCAAGGCGAACGGGCCCACAGATGGCCTCGCCGCGTCTGTAAAAAACGTCGCTTGTAGGAACAACCGTCTACGCCACGTCTGCACGTGTTTGAGCCCGGGAAATCAAAAGGGGGGGGGGGGGGGGGGAATTAACAAGCCGTTTCATTGCAGGCAGATCCTAAAGTGTCGTTTTTGCATCTCTTCGGAGTCGGCGAGACCCGATAGGGCGAGCGGCCGTCACCGTTCGCCGACTGGTTTCCGCTCGATAATTGAGTGCTTCGACTCTGCACAGAGTCGGTGACAAACGAGACAGGCGGGCCTCCTGAAGAGAGTCAGCTGAAGACCCCAGCTGACTAAACTGTCCTCACAGCGTTACTGGAACGTTGTGTAAGTGTTTTAACATTGCCGCTGCATGGGAGCAACATTGTGAGGACGTGTTACATTGGCTGGGAAGACAAAAACCCTGAACTGGCTCCTTCCAATATATCGGCCTACATGTTTTCCAGGGAGTTTATCCTTGCCACCACTGTTGCCTCTGGCTTGCTCTGTTGGGGCTTGGGCCAGGGTAAACTGTGAAGCGTATTGTGACAAGCCCTGTGACAAAAAAATTTGATTTATTGATTAATTGATGGATTGTTAAATATTTCAGCAGATCTGTCTGTTCACAGAAGCTACAGAAGTTGATGTTTTTGAAGGGCCGGTGTGGTCTGTGGTCATTGTGGTTATTTTTGTGGGAAACTCTGAAAAGTGCCAAAATCTCGGTGCTGTAAAGGTATGGGCAATGCCGCCCGGCCAAGGCGTAACTTGGTGGGATAGCATACCTGCCATCCCAATTCTCTCCTAACAGCCTAAAATGATCTAAATTTCTGATGTTGAGGCCAATATGCCTTTTAAATTGTATAATGTGTTCCGGGACAGGACTGATTTAATTTGGAAATCATGCACACACACGTTGCATCAAACATTTTCTAAGTATCCTACTGTTGGTAGCTCATGACCTTTCCCTTTGAATGAGATTGCATTCTATTAAATAATTAGCAATTAAACCTAAAGTCACAGGCCTTGAAGGTTAATCCTGAAGAATTGTACTTACAGTCGGTGCGACTCGTGCCCCAAACTATCCTTGAGGCCTGTCGCAGTTTATTCTTTCAATTCTATCATGAAAAGCATCGCAAGATAGAATATGGGGGTGAATATGAGTATGAGGATAATTGTGTTCCATTTATTGGTTTAAGAATATCCGCTAGTTTATTAGCGACTACATGCAATCCATTTTTCATACATTGGGGTTGTTTAATAACATTGTCGTGATTCATTATGTTATGCATTTCATCATTACAGTGAGAAAAAAAAGCACTAATCACATAAGCCGCATTGCATTCACTTCAGTAGACAGCTGTTGTCACCCTGTTTTACAGCAATATCACTGTAGAAATGTAAACACAAGGAAAGAATTTGTACTGCAGTAACGCATGAAAGACTTTAAAGGAACGCTCTTTTTTAAAATGTATTTTTTAGAAATGGGGGGGGGGGAGGGGGGTGCGGGATGCCCACAGCAAAAGAGATTCAATGCTTGTTTGCAGCATTGAATCTGGGGGGGCGAGCAATATTCGAGCGAGCAATATTCTTTCAGGGGGCCCAGAATTCCTAGCTGTCTACTCCTGTCCACAACCACTACTCCCACAGATGTACATGCCGGGTCAAAATGATGTATTTGTCTGTGATTCTCAAGTGCCCGCTGCAGATTCCATCTTTAACTCGGGCATTCACTCTGGACAAAAATGCGAGGTCCCGGCAGAAACGCGAGGTCCCCGGGGAGCGCACGTGGGCTTTTTGGGGTGACCGGATCTTGCTCTCGGAGGGCGGGCCGTACCTCACAGGCAAGGAGCTGCCTAGAAATCAGTGTTGGGGGGGTTCAACAAAAAAAAATAATAAAAATGAGCCGGGTGGACCGACCCGTGAGGACGAGGCCACCCGCTGCACACGAAAACCCCCGCAGGCCCCCACACACGGGGGGGGGCAGGGGTGGAGCTACGATCAAAGACGTTCTCCTCCACGCTGTTCGGCCTCATGATTCCCCCCTCTTCTTTTTTCTTTCTATTTTAGCCTCTCACCTCAAATGATTAAGTAACCCAGGCCCTAATCCTCCTCCCGGGGAATTCGGGGGTGAGGTCCACGGGGGGGCCGGCTCTCGAACCCAAGGCCGCTTCCTTGCGTCCGTCCCTCGGGTCCAGTGCAACGGGCCGAGATGGAGGAGAAGCGCGCTTAATAAGACGTTCGCCTTCTCTGCCCCTCCCGCTCTCCTCCTCTCCTGTACCCCACGCTCTCTCTCTCTCTCGCTCGCTCAAACGCTGGCCTCTCTCTCACTCTCTCTCTCTCTCTCTCTCTCTCTCTGGCTCGCTCAAACGCTGGCCTCTCTCTCTCTCTCTCTCTCTCTCTGGCTCGCTCAAACGCTGGCCTCTCTCTCTCTCTCTCTCTCTCTCTGGCTCGCTCAAACGCTGGCCTCTCTCTCTCTCTCTCTCTCTCTCTCTCGCTCGCTCAAACGCTGGCCTCTCTCTCTCTCTCTCTCTCTCTCTCTGGCTCGCTCAAACGCTGGCCTCTCTCTCTCTCTCTCTCTCTCTCGCATCTGGAGCCCGCCTATTTATCACGCGTGTCTCGACCCGAGTCTCGCCAGCCCGCGAGCCCAAACTCCTCGCGAAACTCCCACAAGCCATCACTGCACCCAGCAACTGAAATCAGGTCAGGCAAAAAAAAAAAATGTAAAAAGTAAACCGCTGTTTATGAAGGCAACAGTAATGGGGGCAATGGCTTCATTTGCATGAAGTTTTGTATACGGCATGAAACAGAGTAGCGTTGAGGAAGTGGCTATCAGCTATACATATCCAATAATCCCTGGACTTAAAAATACAATGTCACGGGTGCTAGCAGCTCCTGTTGTGTGGGTTTGAGTGGCAGAGTTAACTCAAGATGCAAAACCTTTGATTCAGTAATATCAAATTGCATTCACTGAGCAGAAACAGAATCTAAAGCAGAAATAAAGAGAGGATAACTGCGTACACCTGAATAAAAAGGTAGAAAATGAAGAAAAGATTCCCAGAAAACATTCATCAAGCATACTGTAAAGTTATTGACCTGTCAACACACCCTATTAAAATCCATTGAAATGTGGGCTACAGTACCAGGCTACTCAAAAATAATAATATAATTAGGAATCATACTGTATATTTTTTAACACAGACAAAATACTCATAGAAGACATTTCTCTTGGTTCCAGTATCCATCCTTCCATCCATTATCTATACCTGCTTATTCCTGGTCAGGGGTCGCAGAAGGTGCTGGAGGCTATCCCAGCATGCACTGGGCAACAGGCAGGAATGCACCCTGGACAGGTCTTCAGTCCATCGTAGGGTACACACACACACACCATTCACTCACACACTCATGGCTATGGGCAATTTAGACTCTCCAATTAACCTAACCTGTATGTCTTTGGACTTTGGTTCGGACATGATGGTTAAATTGCAAATGTATTCAGCTGAATGCACCCAGGCAGTTACATACTGAGGTATTTAACTTTTTAACGGTATTGTGTGTTTCTCAAAGCACTGAGCCAACAGGAGTTTTTCAAGCTCAGTTGGGACACTAATGTTGGGCCCTTGGGTGAGGTGGAGTACACTGCACTGACTACTGGAGCAATTGACTTTGTAGAGTAAATTGCTCAAGTAATAAGCCATGCCGTCTAAATGGCTCAAAGAAAATTGCTTAAATTTTTTCAATCATAATCAATATAAGTCGCCTGGTTAAGACCATCTGCTTAGCTAATAAATAATAATAGCTCTGTGCGCAACGGCATGCAAATTCTCATAAGCCTCCTCCTTGCAAAGTGAGGGGTTACCTTCAAAGTCACCTGCTGTGCTCAGGGAGACGAACGTCTCCTGTTCACATCAGAATTCGTGAGGGATTTGCCCTGTGCCCAAGGGTGCAATTTATTTGGGGGGGGGGGGGGTTACGACAGTCCCAACCCAATATTACAAAAAAGGACTACCCCCACCCCCCTCCCCAATAATAAAGCATAATGACAAGGAAAAAAGATGTCATGTAACAAAAGATGGCGGATTTCATGTTGTCATTGGGATATACTGATTAGCGATCAGCAGTATAAAGTATTTTCCCCGTAGAACAGTCGTTACCAACCTCAGTCCTGGAGAGCTGGTTTTTGTTCCAACTACAGTTGCAACCCCATAATTTTAACAAGTGGTTACTTTTTCTTAATTATGTGCTTTTCAGGTTTATTGGGATTATTTACCCACTTAAGCCACATTTATGTCAAAAATAGCTATGAACAATAAAATTCCATTGTTCACATTGTGCTATATTGCAAACAATTACACAAACAAGGTAATTACATACACAAATTTTTGGAATAGTAGAATCAATTAGACTTTATCAACAGAGGTTACTCAATAGACTCATAGACATGTAGCTAAACACTTTGTTGAACCAGGACACCAGTAAAGTCAGCAAGGTGGGGAGGTCTTATTTTGACAGCCATTCACAAATCAAATATTTGAATATGACAGCATTTGGATGAATCCAACCATCGGATGCTTTAGTAATAAAGTCTGTGCTCTATAGGGTTAAATCCTGGGTAGCAGTCGTGTCTGAAGACTCGTATAGTTCACCATGACGGGGTCAGAGATCACGGTTTTGACCTGAGAAAAGTGTGAGCTTTGCTCTAGAATGGCTGAGCGCAGCATTAATTGCGCCTTTATCGTACTTTTCTGGGCCGATTACAATTTCATTGTGTCCTTCAACGCGCGTTATCTTTGCCGCCGTGTTATTCCATCTGCCTCATTTATTCATTAGCGAAGGCTTTGAAGAAAACGATGGTAAATTATGTACAATTAGTCTTTCTTTAGTCCTCATTCCACATATTAAGCCAATTAGCCCTTAGAAGGGTGACACAAAACAAAAAAGCATGAATATGATTGACCCACTGAAAATGCAAGTCTCCTCAAGTGTACTCCACAGTACGGAGCTCTGTTCTAGTGCACTCAATTGACATCCGCTGTTTTAGTCTTCAAAAGCAAGCTGAAACATGTTATTTTTATGTTGTGCTACTGCTGTAAGTCTACTGAAGGTTTTTTTTTTTTCACAGTAAAAAATGTACACCCCTTAAATCACTTGCCTGCAATCCACTGAGTAGCGTCTATCCTACAAGGCTCTGGTTCCCATCCCTGTTCCTGCAGATCTACTGTCCTGTAGGTTTTAATTCCAACTCTAACAAAGCACACCTCATTCAACAGCTAGAGCAGGGCTGCCCAACACTGTTCCTGGAGATCTGCCATCCTGTAGGTTTTCATTCCCACCCTAACAAAGTACGTCTCATTCAACAGCTAGAGCAGGGCTGCCCAACACTGTTCCTGCAGATCTACTGTCCTGTAGGTTTTAATTCCAACTCTAACAAAGCACACCTCATTCAACAGCTAAAGCAAGGCTGCCCAACACTGTTCCTGGAGATCTGCCATCCTGTAGGTTTTCATTCCCACCCTAACAAAGTACGTCTCATTCAACAGCTAGAGCAGGGCTGCCCAACACTGTTCCTGGAGATCTGCCATCCTGTAGGTTTTCATTCCCACCCTAACAAAGTACGTCTCATTCAACAGCTAGAGCAGGGCTGCCCAACACTGTTCCTGCAGATCTACTGTCCTGTAGGTTTTAATTCCAACTCTAACAAAGCACACCTCATTCAACAGCTAAAGCAAGGCTGCCCAACACTGTTCCTGGAGATCTGCCATCCTGTAGGTTTTCATTCCCACCCTAACAAAGTACGTCTCATTCAACAGCTAGAGCAGGGCTGCCCAACACTGTTCCTGGAGATCTGCCATCCTGTAGGTTTTCATTCCCACCCTAACAAAGCACACCTCATTCAACAGCCAGAGATCCCATTGAGCTGCTTATTAGTAGAACCGGGTGTGCCAGATCAGGGTTGAAACAAACATGTACAGGATAGATCTCCAGGAAACACTGCTACAAGGCATGTAGCACATGAGGCCGAAAAAGTGTCTTTTTTTTTGCTTGGGAGAAACTGATTCTGGTTAAAAGGCTGTAGTATTCAGGCACGGAAACGAGGAAGTGTGTAGAACCAGATTTACACCACAGAAACTGTGCTAAGTTCCGCTCATGTAACGGAACCAGGATTGAATGCCACATTTTTTTTTTCCAATGACAAGACCTTTGTGTCTCAGACTTTTTTTTTTTTTTAACCAGCAAAGCCATTTTCGCTCTCGAGCGGAGTCCGACTGTTAAATAATCCCCCCGATCGAGACACTGGAATGATTTCTGTTAATGCAAATGAGGCTTTGTGTAATCTCCCTTATTGGTTTGACATTTCGGGGGGGATTTAAAGCTTCCGGCTTCGCTAATGCCGAATGGTTTATTAATCAAAGCGTTTATGTCTCGTGTGTCTGAGCCTCTGTCGTCTCTCTTCAAAAAAAAAAAAAAAAAGCCTCTCGCTTCCTCCCGTAACAAAAAAACCCTGCAGCGGGCGAAAGGCACATCAGCAGGAAATAAGCCGTCCGTGCTTCGCCGCCATCAAATTAATACGTGTACTTGTATGTTCTGCAACGTAAGGAAAAAGAGCAACGTGTGTTATTGAGCACTTGGGTGTCCCAGGGCCTTGCTTTGTAATCGCAATGTTTACCCAGCGAACGTTTTCTGTGAAAAGTCGGTGAGTCGCCGTCTAGGCGTTCAAGCGACAGCTCAGCTACGTTTGGTTCAAAAGTGAAACATTTCTAGTCAACTAGCAGGTATCCGGGCTACATCCGGGTGAAACATCAGCTGGGCTATACTGGGGTCAACCCAGTCCGTTTATGTCAAATCGTCTCTGAACCTAGATTTCCATCCCTCTTGACATCCAGATTCTGGATTTTGTGCACTGGCTATTTTTAACCTACGAGTTCATCGCACTTAGTCTACATTGTGTGCCTGATGCATGCATCGCCCTCCAAAATTACCCGTCTCGCTTGATAAATATGAGCAAAGAAAAAAAAAAACGGTTCTATAAAATCATACAAGTAATGAGCTATATTGTTTGCTCAAAGAGGGTAAATTATATTCTGATGATGACGATATTCTTTCGATGGTCGCAAATGCGGTATCGTTTAATACGTAATCGTTTTTCACTTGCCTTTCTTCAAGTGCGTTCAGCACCTTGCATTTGCAATGATAACCTAACTGAGTCATATCAGTACTGAGGCCTCTAAAAATAGGCAGACATATGAGACATTACACAACTAGTCTAGTCTCATGAGGACAACCGCAATATTTAACATCTAAATGACATCATTCCTATCCAATGAGCAGTTGCATATGAAAAATGTGTATACACCTTTTTAGAGCAAAATGATTTCTGATTAACACAGAATGAGAATTGTTGATAATGATGTGTCCATTTTAATTCAAAGAAGATAGAGTACTAATTCTGAGAAGGGGGGGGCAGGATTAGGGCTTGTTTTACCATACTAAAAACCAAGTACCCTTCGCAAATGGATGACACGTTGGATCTACTTTGTTTTGTATTTTTTCTTTTCACTTACCCATTGAAGGTCTGGCCTTTTAAGCAATACTACTACTCTACTTCAGAGCTGTTACTTGTTGCTACAAGGACTGTATAGTGATCCTGAATTGCAGACTCTCTCTCTCTCGGGTCTTAAATATGATTAGGGACGTTTTATCTGACGGCTCCATAGGCAAGAATGGCAGTCTAAGATAACCGTGTAGAAGCTGGTAATGTCCCTCCTTTTCACTGCTGCTTTCTGGCCTTGTAAATTGGTTAAGAGTGTTGTGTAATTCAGAAGAACGTTAATTTCTTTGATCATGGAGTCCATTTCATTTGCCCGAGTAGATTCTTCAAAACATGTTATCTCCTTTTGGTATCTCAGAAAGAGTGAATGATTGCCCAGACATAGCGTCATGTGAAAGGTATCAAATACTCTTCCTCACTGGTTTTGAGGGACAAAATCAAAAGATGTTCACAACATTTTTTAATTTAATTTTTCATTAGTCTTACACGTTCACCACCCCCCCCCCCCCACTTGTTTTCAAAGGCACAACATGTTCTCTCTCATCTCTGACAGTTAAACCCGATTATGCAGTTTTGCTGCCATCATTCCTAAATTGTCTCGTTTTATTTATTTATTTTTCATCTATTTATTGCTTAACAAACTCGACTTGCCGTTCTTCCGGCTGCCTTCTGTGCTGAGGTTTTTTTAATGAGTGCACCGTCGAGGCCCATTGTAATAAATGTTTAATTCCGACATGCGGGCTGTCGAACACAGCCTCCGCTTCCGATCCCTTCGATATAACTCCCCTAATGCCAGGGCGCTCTCGACCAATCAGGATCTTCGGACCAGAGCCCGCCTCCCCCTCTCTCCCCTTTAACGTGTAAAGAAGAGGGCTACGCGGGGTGCGCGGGAGGCGACGGAAGCGCGGAGAAGCCGTCGGGGTGTGCCAGTCGACGCGAATCTGCATTAACGGATCCAGTAAACAATCGCCCCCGGGGGCGAGCTGTCGGAATCGCACAGGCGCTGCATTAAGCAGCGTGGGGTACGGAGAAGGGAGGAAAACTGGAACTGGAAACGGAAACTGAAACTAACTGGAATTTTCCTCTCTGCCAAAAAAAAAAAACAAAAAAAAAAAAAAACAATATAAATAACAAAAATGAGGGGCCTGTATTGAGAAGCAGGATTGCCGATTTAGCCGGATGACTGCACTGAGTAAAACCGGGAACACCTATTTTTACTTCAGCCCATGTTCCAGATTTTGACGGGGGCGGGGGGGGGGGGGGGGGCCCAGGGTTTTACTCAGTGAAGTTGTCCGGCTGACTCAGTAATCCAGCTTTGCGGAACGGGCCCCAGGTTCTCACTTGCGTTCATCCAAAAAGGAATGGCGTGTGGGTTGAAGCTCATATTCGGGCGGAATGGAAAATTGGTCGTAGATTCAGTCCGTGTTTCTCCTTAACTTCCACTCACTGTTGAAAGTGAATATTTGGCACATCTGCATCCACTGATTAGCAGCTTGAAAAGATCGCTAGCTGTCGAATGAGGTGTGCTTCGCTATGGTTGGAGTGAAAACCTACAGGACGTTAGATCTCCAGGATCAGGGTTGGGCAGCCCTGCTGTAGTTGTTGATTGAGGTGTGCTTTGTTAGGTGTTGGAGTGAAACCCTACAGGTCAGTAGATCTCCAGGAACAGGGTTGGGCAGCCCTGCTCCGCTTTGTTAAGGTTGGAGTGAAAACCTGTGGTTGGGCACCCCTGGCTCAGATTCCGCTTCCCTTTTTCCTTTTGGGGAAGGGGATCTGGCAGTCCAGTTTCCGTGGCTTTATTTGTTAGTTTAGTTTTCCTTTTTTACGTTTTGCTTAGTTTAAGGTAAGCCTAGGGTCTGACGGCCCATTGCATAGTTGGCCCTGAACTATAACCCCCTTTCGTTCTATTTGGCTGTGTCCTTGGGGTCTTATTACTTCTTATATCGAAACCTTTTTCAACACAAGGCTTATTTTTCAGCACAAGGTTTGAGGACGTAGCAGGCTTATCTTTTTCGTACAAACACAGTTTATCTAGTTTCATGGTCACTGTTTATTTTTTTAACTCGCTAAACTGTGTTTGTCAAAAACAAAAAAAATGTACATAAAGGCTACATTCACATTAACACAATAACTGAACAACCCGTATGACACAATCGACCGAGAACACATTGAGCGGATAAATTTAGCAGGAAAGATGACCTGCGATGAACTCCCGACACTGACAGAGAACAAAAAACTTTCCCAAGCAGCCCTACATACAGTATTTGTTTACAATATATCTTTATTAGAACTTGCACTGCAAGTTCATTTCTTCTATGTAACAATCATGAATCAGATATTCAAAATGCGGCTTGCTTGTTCCTCCTTTATGGGTGTGAACTGTACGAACAGGCACCCAGTCCCAGTGGTCACAGTGGTTTTGGTCACAATTAGTCACATAAAAAGATGTGAGATTTTTAACAAAGCCACAGATAAGTACACGTGTTAATTGCATTCATCACATTGCACGCAAAGTTATGTAAGCGAAGCAAAAAAGCCTTGTAGCAAAAAACATGTAATGATTTTATTGAAAAATCTGTATTATTTGTAATTTACGGTTTTCCTGGTGCATTTGGAGTAATTTGTCACTACAGATTGAGTACATAAGGTCCATTAGATCAGTAACATAGAAAACTATTTTAGTACAAAAGGCATAGCATTATTTCACTCACCACAGGGAGTTAGGCTTTTATATGCATAATTGTACAGTTGATTATGTTTGGGTGGAGATCAGTGCTTCTTTGTACTTGCTATTGAACAGTCACCCCAATAAACCTCTTTAATGATGTGGTAATGTATGCATATATCTGTAGATCTACCCTTTAAAAAAATAAGCATTTTGCATATTTTTTTGAAAGTGTCATTTTCGGCAAAAAGGCTAAAAGGTATGTTTACCCAGAGTGACCCACGCAGCTTAAATTATTTTTAAATACAATCGACTGAAGCAATTCATCTGAAATACCATCCTTATGGGTACAATGGAAATACCTGTCCTGGGAATCATCCTACTGTACAACCATCCTACTGTACAACCTATAAAAGAGAGATTTTCACAATGTCGTGGGTGCTGTATGTCTTTGTGAATGATCGAGATCCTTCATTATCATGAATCATCAAGATCCTCCGTTATCCTGGATCATTAAGATACTCCATTATCTTCATTAAATGATTTTGTGTACTGTGTGGCAGAGTGATATCTGCAGTGTGTACCAGTGTACTGCTATTTTATGTGGATCTATGATTCTTTTTTTTCCTTCCCAAACTCAGCTAAAAATGAGTTTTTTGTGTGTTGCTGATAAAGACTACAGAGTAAAAGGTTTGCTTTTCAACATAAAATAATAGAATTGAATACAGATTTGGATCATATACAGTTTTCTGCCAACTACTTGCCAACCCCCCTTTTTTTTTTTTTTTTTTTACTTGTGTTGGGATTCTTGATGGTTAAAAGCTGCACATTTAACCATCGAGGATCCCAATCGTCCTGCGCACGGTCGCACTTGAGGTTAAAACGCACGCATTAAGTGTTGTTTAGCAGGAGAAAATGGGGTCATATCTCACAAGAAGCCTGTACAGTCATGTTTATTAACTTCAGCGGTGGAAATAAAACGTGTGTGCGAAGTAACACGTCTTACGAAGGCTATTACGCTGGCGGAGCGAGGCCCCCTATCTCATCTACGGAAAACATGGCTTTTACACTCCAAAGGGGAGTGCCCGCGCAATTTGGCTGTCATTTTGAATTATGACTTTTCATATGTTTTTGTTTAAATACATCTCTCCGCGCAGCGATGATGCACAAAAGATAATGACGCGCCGGCGTCTGCATGAGAAAACATCTAAATGGGAGCGATTTTATCAGTCAAAACGCTTTCGGTAGTGTCAAACATTCCTCCAGATATGCGATATTAAATGAGCGCAGCGCTGTTTCTAATCTAATGGCCTGTCACGGCTCACATATCACACCGCGCCGCTTTATTGCCGTTATTAATATCATTATTTATTTTTCCCCTTTATTTCCCATAGTGGCGCGATAATGTCCCATTTCATTTCGCCAGGAAGAGCATATTCCCCTGAAACCGACAGCTCATTGACTCATCTCATTGTGAAAGGTAATTTGTACCGATGCACTTTGGTAGGCTGACTGGCTGACTCCCTCACAGACATAATTCCCCTTTGTAATTTAGTGGCTTTGTAATCGGGGGCATAAAATTCATTAATGTGCGCGCTCCGTCGAAGAGCGAGGCTCGTTCTCCATCGTCTGTCTCTTTCACGACGGAGGAGAGAAGAGCCTTCCCTGTCTTTGTACTCCCAACGCTGTGATCAACACACGGCAGTCTGCTTGGCTGCTCCGTGTGTAAAGGAATACATGCAAGGCATGTTAAAAAAAATTTTTTTTTTTAATCATCGAGATCTAAAGAAAGATTGAACTCCCCCTCGTTTTAATGTGTTGAAGAGAGAATAGCGCATTGATCACTGCATGTCTCAATTACATCTGTGGACAGCCTTTCACAGAAGTAGCTTACCTCTATAATATGATACATTGATTCCACCATATAGACTGTGTGGAGGGTGAATATGATCTGCCGTGAATAAATAAATTAAAGGTGAATTCCATCGCAAAACAACATTAACCTCATTTAACAGATCGGGGCGTAGCTGATTTAGTCCCTCTTAGTGGCTGGCTGAAGCAAATATCGGCAGAATATTCTCTGCACAGAAACATAGGCGGCGAACCCTATGCATCATGATGACAAACACCTCCAACGCCTTCTCATTTTTTTAAGGAACTACAATGGGCGGGGTAAATTGAGTTTGGAGATACCTCCCCCCTCATCCTCCGATAATAGGCGAAGACTGACCTCACAGAGAGATTGGGGGGTAGCTGCTGTTCCAGCTGTAAACAGCCTTAGTGTACGAGCTGCCTAGCGTGGTGGAGTTTTTTGTTCTTTGCTCTCGGTGGCCATGGTGGTCTTGGATGAGGTGGGGAACATGGACGGTGTCCCAAGTGCTTACCCCCATAAGCACATATTTTGAGCAAGCGGGAATCCACAATAGCTGTGACCGCACACGCACATGCATCCATGTGTGCATGCATCCACGCACACACCCTCACACAAACACGTGACCTCTTCTTTGGCTCGTGACCAAACTTTCCACAAAATCTTGTGCAAATCTGTCAATTCATTCGGGAGTTATGCGCCTTTTTGTGATAGGCCACGCCCATCGCCATGCCCCCTCTTGGTCAATCGGCCTGAAAGTTACTCAGCTCTATCTTCGGTCATGACCGACCTCCATGCCAAATTTCAGCCTCCTGGGGTGAAACCTGTGGCCCCTACGGGGTGGGACAATTTTGTGGACCAACCGTCCGACCGACAGACAGAGCTATAGCGATGCGGTCGCAGCTAATAAAATGAGCAGCACCAAGACTTGACTAACAAGCTGCTTATTGAAAACACTTGAGTCCATGCTTGCGGTAAAATGGCTGAATGTATTCAGGTGATTGACAGATTGTAGACAGTGTAATTACACATGAAGTGACTTAAAACCCTACATTGAAAACATTTTATTTTAAAACTGGCAGTAGAACTGGTGAGTAAATAGATTTCTCAGACACACATACGTATGTCTTTATGTCGCTGTTTGATGTGTTTAGAGAAGCAATGAATGAACAAGACAACAAAAACAATATTTTTGTCAAACAGTTTATTGAAATGTATTCACATAGATCTGAAGAATATCCATATCAACTCTCATCAATGAGGGAATATCAGCAATGTCAACCATACATTTCTCCTTGCCTGGCTTATTGCCTTCGACCCCTCTCTGCCAATTCTGTCTCACCACCGGTATTCTGTAAAAATGTCTGTTCTCGCCAGATTTGTTATGACAACCAAATAATGCTCAAGTGATATATGTTGCTACAGGTAAAACTGAATAAATTGTAGTAATTCCAATTGTGGTTGCAGTACATTAGACCCTTTACATTGCTACACTACAGAGAAGCGGCATTTTCTTTTCAGTAGAATTCAAGCACCAAAGTAAACTGAACTGAACACCATAAACCTACTTTTTCTTTCTTCAGTGGCTCGCTTGCTAGCAAGTAATGTCTGACGCCCACCCATAGAGTGTAGCTGTGCCTGCCCGTTGTAGTCTTTAGTAAAGCAGGTACCTGGAGCATGCACAGTAGTCTGGGGCTGTATCTCAGCCCCCAAGCTAGGTATTACAGAGAATATACAGCGAGTTGGTTGGCAGCTAATTTTAATCAATGTATTTGATGTTTCTAACTTGATTGTCTACTGTCTTGTGTCCCCCTTGCAAAAGAGATTTTGATCTCAGTGGGGGTTTCCCTGGTTAAATAAAGGTTAAATGAAATAAAAACCAGGTGTACAGCTACTCTTCTACAAATAAGATGTTGAATGCATGCCTCTGTGCATGGTCTTAGATATTCTACAATTGAATGTTATAGAGTTGCAGTACTGTTGATATGATCATGTGCAATATGGTGAACAGTCAGAACAGGAATGTTTAAATTAAAAAGTCCACAGAAAAGTTTATTCAAAAAGATATGTATAAACATTAACATGTCCTCCTGCATCACGTTGTCTGAAATATGGAGCTGCTAGACCCTGAAGATCTTTGTTTTTTTTTTTTTCTGTAGGGTAGCCAGTTTGATTCTGTGTCTTAAATGTTTGTTATATTTTTCCAGTAATTATGGAGTCTGGAGTGTTGAACAAGTTGCATGTGGTTTGACCAAGGTCATTGAGAAAATAGTTTATTTTGGGCAGTATATTCACTTTTTTTTTTTTTTTTGTACTGCTTCTATTCTGCTAATTAGAGACATGGGTAGGCTTTCCAACGCTTGAGATAACCTTCAGTGTTTTTTTGCGAATGGGAGAGAGGTTCAACTGGAATAACTCTGACAGATTGGCGGAAATGTGCGTCTAATTTTGCCTGACGTGATGTTGAAAGGAAGCTTCTGACTCACAGCTCCCTAGTCCACCCCACTGAGACTGTGGATCGGGTCCAATTGACTGAGCAGTCAGATAATCTTCAGAATTAGTTTTATGAAACTGAAGACGTCTGGTGGAGGGGTTATTGGATTTGGTTAGAACATCATTCACAATATATATATATATATATATATATATATATATATATATTGTAATGCCACGAGGGGACCTGTAGTGGAAGGCCGGTATTTTACATTCCGGTGGCTCCACCCCCTTCCAATTGCCAGCTCCGCCCCCTCGTCAAACCCACCTGAAAAGCATTCTACCTCATCAAGCTCAGGATAAGTAGGAGCCCACACAGCTGTGAAAGCGTGGGAGTTTGGAGTTTTTTTTTTTTTTTTTTTTTTTTTGTGGAAAGACTGTGGGAGGGTTGCGGATATTGTGTTGGAACCTGTGAATAACCTTCTTTTTTTTTCTGTCAGAGTGCCCGATTACCTTTTCGACCCATTTTCTGTGTGAGGAACTGAACCGTGTACCGAACTGTGCTTGTTTTGACCACTCTTTTGTCTACCATTTGTCTTGTCGGTAAGCAGCTTAGCTGCCCAACTTTAAACAGGGCCAAAAGACCCGTATAGTTAGGCTCACTGGGAGGTAGCGTTTTGTTTGTACCATTTTGCTTGTTTTCCCTGCTTTCAAAATAAAAGTCCCCGGTTACGTTGACCGAGACAACCATATCCGTTCTTGTGTTTGTGTTAAATTATTGCACCCGTCACTCTTCCCCGGTGGCGCCTCCTGTCGTTGGGTTACAATATATATGTGTGTGTGTGTGTGTGCTAAACTGATGTATTGGATAATTCTGAAATCCAAAATCTATATACATGTGGTAATGCTGAAGAGTGGACATGTCTCTTGCCAGTGCAGTGTAAACATATATGTTTAGTATATGTAAGTAACTTTTAAATTAAAAAAATTAGGTAAATTGTTGAGATTTTATTAAATTCTGTGCAATTTAGGCAAACATTTCCGCTTATGCAATAACACTGAAATAGTATTACAAGTCACCTCACTAAAACACATTTTCTTTCTATAATAGCAGCCTAACTTAATTCTCAACTATTTAATTAGTCTTTTTTTTTTAATGAATTTAAAAACTAAGCTTTTCTTCCTGCTGTAGCCCTTAGTATATGTAAGTTGACACTCTTTGTGTATTTACCCTCAAATGTGATTTTGCAACCCTTGTAGGGCATATGCCGTTAAACAGCCATGGGAAGAATCTAAAATAATGTAAAGTCAATGCACCATGCCGACTTTCTGTGGTCTGTTGATAGTGAAACAACTTTGTTTCTGTCTTCTTCTTTTTTTAAACCGAAGTGCTGTTTTTTTTTCAGTTCCCCAATGCACACACGCCAGCGATTAAATTGTGATTAAATGCACTGCAATAAAAGCCCTGAAATTGACTCACCTGTACTCCTGACAAACTTTACTTTCTTCTTAAATGTATTTCTTCTTCTTCTTTTCTTTTTCTTCTTTTCCTTTTTCTTTTTCTTTTTCTTCTTCGACTTCTTGAGGACAACATAAATATATTTCTCCCATGCAACTTGTGCAATGTTTTAAATAGCTCTGAAATAATGGCTAATTTGGGTTTGTTTTAAAAACCAAAGGTTATAAACAAGACACATTTTCTTTTCCATCTACCACAAATAATTGGTATTACAAAATGAACCCACAATGCAGAACTGTCTCAAATACACGTTGTGTTGAAAGAGTGATTTTAGTGAAAAGAAGTAGGCCAATACAACTACAGGGATGTGAAAAAGGAACTACACATCGTCTTTCAATTCTATGGTTTTACAGATTGGGATATAACTAACCCTCATTTATTTTTCACGAAGGCCTAACAGTAGATATTGTGAAAAATAAAGTATAACAGATTTTAATTCTTTCTTGTTAAATAAATAATGACAAAGTAAAATTTGTGTGTTTTATAAGTCACATGAAATTAGATTTATCGTGAGGAGTTGGTGAGGACTAGATGACGGTTAGTTATGTCCTAATACGAAAAACCATAGAATTGAAAAAGGGTGTGCCTTCTTATTCACACCACTGTGGTTCCAAGAAACGTATGGCAGTAAACAGGATTAGAGTTTAATAAAAAATAAAAAAAAACATGTGCATATCAGTTCATATTAGGTGCTGAGCAGAGAGAATTATTGTTGGTCTGAAAACCTTCAATAAAAATAAAAAAGTATGTTTTTGGGAGTATCCTTAGTTTGTGCACACTATTATTGAGCAAACATCCATACAAAACGACAGTATACTTCTATGTTATTATGGGTTCCTAGTCCCTCAGAACATAAAAAAAAGAAATTACACCCCCCCCCCCCCCCAAACAACACCCCCACCCCCTTCAGGAAGGGTGGTACACTCCGCAGCTGGTGCAATGTGTTGCAACTTCTGCTTTCCATAATCAGGTTGCAGTTCATTAGTATAAATACTGTAAACTTCCACTGCACAAACATGAAGACAAGAGCAAAGCCACTCCTCTTTCTGGTAATGCTGAAATGCACAACCCTGCACGTACCCAGTGGAAATAGACTCGGTTTGTGTGTTGATACACTAGTACATATAATTGTAGAATGTTTTTTTTGCGCTGTTACACTCATTTCGATTTTTTATACACTTTTATACACTCATTTCAACTTTGGGGGCGACTGCGCTGCTGGGCGTACTAGTCTCACATAGTCAAATGTCAAGTCTCACAAAGAATACCAGCTACTCTAGCAATGAATTCATATGAATTCCTCACATTTGTTCTTTACATTTTCACCAACTAACATTTATTGAATGCTTTATGGCGCACAGCCAGACAGCAGCTGCCTGGCCATGTCCGTTCAATCTGATGAATGTTAAAATGGTGTTTTATTGGTAGTGTCATCCATATGTCATTTTAATCACTCGCGTAAAAATAATTCTGCAGAGTCCCTGGGGTCAACCTAAAACACTGACCAAAAATTAGCATTTGTTTTTGCATTTCTTTTTTTCCCCCTATTTTTTCTGTTGTTTGTGTGGTCAAATTCAAAATTTAACCAGAGTCTTTTCAACTAGAGCCATACAAAAATATGACCATAAATAAAAACAGACACTCACAAGCAATAGGTGCCCTGACTGCAGGGTCCAGGGTTAGCAGAGCCCATTTACTGAAACCTTAGGATGGAGTGTAGCACAGCGGGTAAGGAAATGGTTTTGTAACCCAAAGGTCGTAGGTTCGATTCCTGGGTAAGGACACTGCCGTTGTACCCTTGAGCAAGGTACTTAACCGAAATTGCTTCAGTATATATCCAGCTGTATAAGTGGATACAATGTAAAGGTTGTGTAAGTCGCTCTGGATAAGAGCGTCTGCTGAATGCCTGTAATGTAATTAATGAAACAAACTACCCATCTTTAGCCCCGTTTGCTGGGATCATTTCAAAATCAAGTCGATGAGATCCTGTGATCAATGAGCCACAGGTTAATAGCTGCAGCAAATACTTTAGACTTATTTCTCAGAGTCAAACAACTTCCACTTTTCACTTTCATCTCCAGCAGTTTCTGGGGACCCCAGGAATTACACAGGTAATACTTCACAAGCGTAGCCGGTGTTTGTGAAAGGCTGCCCTTAAAATGAATCGAAGAAAAGTAAAGTAACAAGAAATGACTCTCACTGCCAGCAAATACAACCTTTGATAACGTGCTAACATTTCACTTATCATTTTGTTGAGCACCAATTTATTGTTTTTTTGTTTGTTTGTTTGTTTTCGAAATGCTATTCCTCATGACAAATGTGTTCCTGCTCAGAATTTACTAACATTATCAAGATTTTAAACCCAAAAATCAGGTATGACAAATTAATCTCTAAATCTGTTTTTTTTAACAGGTTTTTTCCTGTGTAATTCTAACAAATCCTCGTCTATAATCCCAAAGGTGAAGAAGGACAGGCAGAGCACTCTATCTCTTGAAATTCAGTGTTAGGCTGATAATGGTTCTAGCAATGTAAGAAAGTACAAAAGGAAAAAGAGGAGGGGGTAAACTTCTGAGCTCTCAAAATTCATTAGTATTCAAGTTGCAATATAAATATGCCATCCCTGAGGTATGTTGGCTGAATAATGAGCATCAAGATAAATACCACTCACCAGGGCCCCTGCCTATTATTATACATTAATGGTAGGCAAACAAACACCTCGGAGCTGATGACAATGAATGGCGCCAGTTGAGAACCGCTGTTTTTAGAGATGCAGCAGTTTCTCTTTCATCGCACCACTTGAGTCGTCGTGGGAACAAGAAAAGGCTGGATTTTTATTGTTAGCTGTTTTGAACCCGTTCACCGTGTCCTTAATTTCCTTTAGACGTCATGCAGCGCTTCCCCTTTAAGAATGTATTCAGGAAAGAACACAGATCACATTTTCAGCATTTGATACCGAATTTACCGCAACAACACAAATAAATGTGAGATATCGGCGTCGTTACATAAAAAGCGAATATGTGAAAATAACTGTCTTAAAATGCGTTATGTTGCAGTTATACGCAGTTACAGTGCCACACTGTTTAGCATGTGTACAGCACACAATAGCACAATGACAGTCTCCTGGGATTTGAACCTGCAACCTCTTGTGCTGCAAGACCAGTCACCTATGTATTATGTGACGCTGACAGCTGCACAAGCGATTCCAACGAGTGGTTTGGAGCAGGCTGGGCCGGGCCCTTCTGACGAAGGTTAATATCGCCACTGTGGTATTCACCGCTTCTGAGCAGCCCGTGCCCATCTGCCTGGCCAGGATTTTTCCACGACGCACGCCACGCCACGGGAGGATTATTCTCCGCCCCCCTAACCCATGGCACGTGGCTAACGGGGGGGGGTCCGGCCCCGAACTGGGGGGCCCCGCATATTCCCCCAGCTCGTGGGCAAAGAACGGCGCCCGCTTGATCAGTCAGATCAAACGTCCGAGCGGGTCTCGGGGGGGGGGGTGCGTCAAACAGCTGGCCGCCACCCGACCCCCCCACCCCGCAGCCGCCCCTCGCCCCCACCAACCCCCCCCCCCCGCGCGCTTTTCTTGCTTCACTTCCCCTCTGGTCCTCACAAGCCGCGGACAGCAACCACATCTGACGCAAGCCGCTCGGGATTACAGAGAGCGGCTGGCAGCTCGGGCCTGGATCCAATCAGCACTGACTTTCAGATAAATGTGAAATGGAAGAGTTCTTCTCTTTTTTTTGTGCAGCTCATTTTGTTGATTGAAGTCAGGCCTTAGCAAAGTCACCAAACTGTGTTTTTGAATAATAATAATAATAATAATAATAATAATAATAATAATAATAATAATAATAATAATACTGCAACCACTACTACTATTAATAATAATGCTAATAATAATCGCAAGGATGTGTAGCAACCAAAACACAACTGTTATTTAAAGTAACGCATGATGACCTACCCCTATTTTGGAGGTCAGTTCACTGCTAAAAAGAAGTCATAGACAACAGAAACCCTTGATTAAAAACACGAAACTCTCCATATCGCAGTCTGCATTCGGTTCTGTGAGTTTTCCTTCTTCTGCTGACGGTGCTATTTACACATCTGCTCCCTTCGCCCAGCATGCCAATCTCGGCTCAGAAGAAACCTTTGAGTTTGGGATTATGGGTGGAGAGACTTACCCTGGATCAGTCCTTTGGGAGGTTGAAAGTACACATGGGATAATTTTGAATTTTAAAGAAGTTCACCCCGTCAATTTCAGCTCATCGTCTGACCAGTGCAGGACCAATCACCGATCGCTTCCCCACCTCTCTATGCCCTTAACCTAATCAACATTCGCCATTTAATTATGATTTACCAATAAAGGCAAATGTTCCTGTGTTTCACCGCAGATGCTATTTTATTCAGTGCTCCGGGGGAGGGGGAATACTCACACTGCTACTGAATTTTTTTTTTTTAATTGGAGGGAAAATGTTGACAGAATCAAAGCCTATTTTATCCTACACTCGTGTCTGTTTGAGCCCTCCAGTGAGGAGTAGTATCTTTCTCCGCTACATCGTATGATGGGGAACTTGATCGTGATGAATCTCTAACAGGTCCTTCTGCCTGATTTGTTCTGATGAGATGCAATATCAAATGGCTTCTTACACCCCCCCTCCCTCCTCCCTTCCTACCCCGCTGCACCCCACCCCACCCCACCCCACCCCAGCTCTAGTCTGAATGTCTTTAAAACCCCCTGCTTGTAGATGTGGTTTTTATGATGTTTGTTTGTATTTTTTTTCTTCTTTTCTTATATCTCTTTCAATCTCTTTCTCTCTCTTTTTTAGCCTCAGGGGTATTGCTGTGGCTCTTCCCTGAACCCGCGGTCTGTATTTTCTTATTTACCGCGCGGAGGCCCACGGGCCCTGAGCAGAGGGAGATCCGAGCGTGTGGCGCTCTAACGTAGTTACAGTACTAACACCTGTCTCGTCTTTACTGCATCAGAGAAACTGTGGCTGTGGATTTTGGTGGTGCCTACAAAGATGTGAGAACCATGTGGGGGGGGGGAAGGATTTCTTTGAGTACTTTTTTACTCAAGCAGTAATGCTTCCCTTGGCTTCACAGAACTATACATAAAACAAAATCTTTTCTTTTTTCATAGTATGAATAAATGTGGAAAAAAAATATTTAATTTTATAATGATGTGCTTGGAAAAGGCCATTACACTCTGAATGTTCGCATTTGTTTTTTCAAATTTTCAGTAAAGTATAAGCTGACTAGTCGCCGGATGGATACTACTGTACCAGAATACATTTATATAAGTTGGTTATGAGTCATTCCCAAGACATTAATCTCCATAACTACAGAATACAAAATGAAGTCTGTGCTTGCATTCTTCCATAAGTGTCTATGCCATTATTTAAAAGGTCCTAATTAAAAGCACATTAACTTCTAAAATAAAAGTGCGGTCTTTTTGCGTCACAAGGAACTCTGTGGGTATGTATTTCACAGTTGTCATTATTCATGACATTATTCAGCAGCTATTAGTGCATTTACCTGAAATGCCCTCCACACGGGCAGACAAGGTGACTGAGGCCTGAGTTTGGGCAACTTATTAAAAACTGAAAAATAGATATTACTACTTCACTCAGCATGCTGACCCAATTACAGTAACTTATTACCGAGTCCTTTTTATGGACTTGCCAATGAGCCAAGGCCCTACTCCCATCAGGGCGGATATGCCATGAAGATGGTTATCGTGACAAAAGAAAAGTAATTGAAAAATGCCGCAACAATCATTTCGATTTTCTATAACCCTTTCACGGTGTTAGATTACAAATATGTGATTAGAATCATCTTAACCGAACATTCCAGTGCTGATGTCACAATGACTGCTGGTGGAGTTCTAGAACATCAACTTTAAATTATTTTATTTATTTATTTTTTTAACTGAATTTGGTGTGACTGAATAATAAAACCTACTCTTCAAAGAACGAAATGTACCATTCCATCGTTGTACTACAGATGTGCATGTTCATGTTAATATAAATGTAGTAAAACTGGGCTACTCTGTTGTTGTACACACAGCATGTAACCTTGAACATGGGAAACAGCTGCAAGACTGATGTGCCAGTGGCAGAAGTACTGATGTAATTAAGAGCCGGATGCCTGGTGTGACATTTGGGCCGCTGCGTGATGGATAACTGGCATTTTCGTCTGAGGCATGACCTTCAACAGGTGCCAAATGGCGTGTCATGTGACAACTCGGGCATCCGAGATGAAATCTCAATTAAAATATAAAAACACAAAGTCTTTTTTATTTCCCAGAATGCAATGATCGCTGATGAGGGTGATGATGATGATGATGATGATGATCAGTGTGATTATGATCTTCAGTACCTTGCTGAAAGGCACATACAGCAGTGCATCATTTAAGATATGGGCCTGATTCAGTCTGGTTGCAAGCCAAGGTGAGAAGTATTTTATTTCACTGTAAAATTACAATAATCTGCCAGTCACATTCTCAAGCCCATCCAGTCGCTGCAGAATCCTCTGTTTGTGTGGGAGGGTGCAGACAGACATGTCATGCAGGTCCTTCAAAGCTTCCACAGCTGTTTCTTATCCCCACAGCATGCAGTCAGCTGAGCTGTGCAACCATCACACTGAATGACTGCTTATATTTATGACATCTGGTCATACCAAAGGACATTCGGTCATACCAAAGGACATTCGGTCATAAGAAAGGACATTCAGTCATATCAAAGGACATTCGATCATACCAAATGACATTCGGTCACACGAAATGCTGAGAAAGAAAAAAAATTCCAGACTGGAGATGGTCAATGTAGGACCAGCGTCAGAACTGCAGCTCCCCATCATAATCAGAAACCTCGCAAAGCCTACAAACAGAAAATGGAAGAAGCGATCCTCCATTCTCTCAATCTGTTTACTCTTCCTTTCTTTCACCTCATTGAGCATCGTTCTTCCTCTTTTTTGGCTCGGTGCCCAATGTGCTCATTCACTCGACAAGCTGCCTATCGTATAGGCTCAAACCCGCCAGTGAAATATTGTGGGATAGATGAGGTGCAAATCATGCTTTTAGCATGAAGACTAGAAGACTAGTCTCCAGACTAATCTCCATCCATCATTAAAGCTTCACAGTTTTTAAGTGATTTTAAATCCCAGAAGCCTAGAGAATCAAACTTCTGGATCCAGTACATAATCGGGCCTTTAATGAGTGACAATAATGACCTTCCGCGGAAGCTAAAGTTGAAAAAATCCTCTCATTTCCCTGGCAAACGGCAATTAATCGCCCAGGTGCTTAGCACCGGATCTGATAAAAAAACGTTAAATATTCCGAAGCAAATTGTTTAAGTGAAAGAGATGGCTGTAATGTTAAAATGGTTCAGCCTTCCCCCTTGAAATAATTATTCTTCTGGAAATTGGGCTGGTGACATTTCTCTAATTACACTTTCGAAGGCTAAAGGCTGGTTTGTTGAAAATGTAAATAGGGCAGTTTGCACCCTATTAAGCTGATATATCACTTCAGGCTATTCTGCGGTCTGGCAGTGCTTACATGGGTTCCTCGGATGTAAGTGTCATGTTCACAATGAGGGTATTGATTAATCACACCGATATTACATGCGGTACGTGTGCGAGTAACACGGCTTAAATTTACATTAGAACGTTGCTGAGATGACAGGACACCGTGTGTGAAGCATTAATACTATAAACAATAGCATCATGCACATAACAAGAAAGAAAAAAAAAACCCTCCCACCTGTTTGGCACTCACAAATTAATTAACATTGTTTTATTAATGGGATTGGAATAAATAAATGGATTGTAAAAAATTTTTTTTAAAGGTGCTCAAAAGTTAGCTTAACATGCCAAAGTAGAACAGCCAGGCACCGATGGGTAGCAGAAAAGTTATGGAAAAGTGATATAGTAAAAAAAAAAAATAACGCTAAAAACAGATGAGTTATGCACTGACATGTTTGAATGACTTGTGCACAGGGAAATGGAATCCTCCTAATCAGATGATTATCATGTGCAAGAACCCTTCGGGGAATCTAGTGCGGCATTATAAATGGTAAAGGTGAACGCAAGGTTAATTCTGTTGGATGAAAAGCTATGCTCGTCTCTGTAGCCCGGGTCCAACAGACACGCTGACGACCCCCTCCGTTAGGCTGTCGTGGTCTCGTACCGAGAGACGCACAAGTTCACAATGAGTAAAAATACATCTGAGGGTGTCATTGAGAAGACTGTGGAGCCTCTCGGACCTGATCAATAAATTGCAGATCACCCCGTAGAAGCACTTCAGACGTGGGGGAGAGGGGAAGATTGACTCCTCAAGCTCGACTCGTCTGACATTTACACAGAAGACAGTGGCTAAATATGCAACTCAACGAGAAGAGGAAAAATTAGGAGTCCTTAAATGAGGAGGGGGAAAAAAAAATCAGGCCTACACAAATAATTCCAGGGAAAAATCAGAGAAAACAGACAAGGGTGAACTTTTCACAAACCCAAGAATCCACTCTGCCCTGTCTGCCCATCTTTGTATCTTTGTACATCTCATGCCAAATACCCCTTCATTATACTTCCACCCTGTAAAAAAAAAAGTTAATGTAGCTGGTACACAACTCCTAATGGAAAACATAATTTGCCTCTCCATAACAATAGATTGGCAACATAGTATGTATTGGAAATCAATTGAGCACTACAGTAAAGATTGACACTGTTACGAATGACGGGCGCACCAAAGAACGAATGGGTGTTAACTTTCTTTGACTTTCCAATTAGCAGACTTTGATATGGGTTTACAGCAGGGCTGCCCAGCCCTGTTCCTGGAGATCTACCATCCTGTAAGTTTTCACTTCAACACCTAACAAAGCACATCTCATTCAACAGCTAGAGCAGGGCTGCCCAACCCTGTTCATGGAGATCTAACATCCTGTAGGTTTTCACCGCAACTCTAACAAAGCACACCACATTCTACAGCTAGAGCAGGGCTGCCCAACCCTGTTCCTGCAGATCTACTGTACCATCCTGTAGGTTTTCACTCCAGCCCTAACGAAGCACACCTCATTCAACAGTTAGAGATCCCGTTGAGCTGCTAATTAGTAGAATCAGGTGTGCCGGTAGAGATTTATGTGTGACACGCCTGCGATATGCATATCCTGTAAAAAGGCTGTTCATTTATAATTTTCCCTCTGGCTATACGCTGCTCTTTGTCTGTGTCGCTCTAGCTACAGTAGGTCTGTCACTAATCGTACATGCCAAATTAGGGTGTGAAAACCTACAGGTTAGGGCAGCCTTGATTCAGGGGCAATGGCTATAATGTTTCGGGCATTAAAAACATAATAATAATAAAAAATAAAACTATGTACGCAAGTGAATTACACACATATATGTTGTGTTTCTCTCAATGGCCTCTCTGCTATAACACGATTCCGTCACTTGGATTGCGTTGGCGTGCCCAGATGACATCTGTTAATGCAGGGCGACATAGCTCAGGAGGTAAGACCGATTGTCTGGCAGTCGGAGGGTTGCCGGTTCAAACCCCAGGCCTGGGCGTGTCGAAGCGTCCCTGAGCAAGACACCTAACCCTTAACTGCTCTGGTGAATGAGAGGCATCAATTGTAAAGCGCTTTGGATAAAAGCGCTATATAAATGCAGTCCATTTACCATTTACCAGTTCTCACCCGAGCACATCTGTACATCGAATAGGCAGCAGGCACTATGGCCAGGGTGCTCTGAGGGCAGCTCTTCGTATCTGTTGGTACGTATTAGCGGTAGGCTGCGGTGCTAATGTCATTCTGAGCTGCAGGTTATAGACGGGTTGCATTTCATACGCTTTCGAAAAAAGAAGGAAGGAAGGGGTATCTAAAAAGGTACAAATGCTTATCGCTGGGGTGATATCGTATAGGTGCATAACACTGTACCCCCAGCCAGGAATACATGATTCATTTGAACCTTATTTGCTTGCACAAATGATTTTTTAGTAACCAAATATGATATTAGTGTACTTTCAGGGCACATTTTGGAAATTGTTCCTTAAAAACTAAAATGTACCTCCACTGTGCCTTTATTTCTGAGAGTGTACGTTTCCAAGGGGTACCAAAATGTAAAAATTCCCAGTGATTTACAAACTGCTGGCTGCATCTCCACCTGCCGAAAAACTGCTAAATTTTATCATCGCACTCTTGCTATCACCTTAATGATATGCAAATGATGGAAAGGTGAGAAAACTCCACCCGCAGCAAGCAGATCTTGGTGTTAATCACAGGAGGCTGCCTGAAATGTAGTCTTTGATGTCGATGTCAAACTGAAAACTTTAGTCCAGGGACGGGCACATCCAGTCCTGGAGGGCTGGTGTGTGTGTGTGTGTGTGTGTGTGTGTGTAGGTTTTTGTTTCCACCAACTACCCTGGTTAAATGAGGTGCTTGGCTGTACACACCAGCACTGGCTCACTTTGTTAATTGGATCACAGTAAAGCATTTTATATGGGGACACAAGAACAGTCTTTGGCTGTCATTCACATGCTTATTAAGAAACGCAGCTAAAATGTCAGATGGTGTAAGGGCTTATTAAGTGATTAAGGCCAGAGTTGGGCATGAAAACCAGAAATGGATATAGCCCCTGTTACCCACTTTTGCTTTAACCCAAATCTCCCCATAGTCCATCCATCCATTATCTATACATGCTTCTCCTGGGCAGGGTCGCGGGGGGTGCTGGAGCCTATCCCAGCATGCATTGGGCGAGAGGCAGGAATCCATACTCAGTCACTACTTTAATTAGTTTGCCCAGTGTCTGCCCGGAGTGGGTATTGCAAGGAAACTCTCTAGGTGATACACAGGAAGTGACCATAGAAGACAAAGCTCAATATCTCTATAGATTGTCCTCCTCTGTCTGACTCGTAGTGTGGGTTCATAATGTTAAAATCAATAATTCAATCAAGTACTGTATATTTGTATAACTAGTACTACGAGAAGAAGTTGGCCATTTGCATGAGAATGAATTGAAAATGAAACTTCGCTGTTTACATCATGAAAGTTCGAGTGTGTCTTGCAGGCACCATAATCTGCATACTAATCAAGCAAAAGAAAAAGGAAAGATCAAACATATCAGGTATTCTAGTGCTATAAAGGCAATAGAAGAAGAAAAAAAACCCTGAAAATACGTCCTTATCTACACCCAACCCCCCTTCCTATTACTTATGTGAACCTTGAACCATGGTCTTCTTTTTATTTATGTTTTGAGAATGAATAAGAAAGAAATAAAATCATTAATTATTAAAAGCAGATGAGGGTAATTTTGCCTGCCACCCCTGACAGCAACTTGTGTGCTTTTTCAAATTTTAATTGGCGGACACAAATTAACTGACTAAGAGGACCTAAAGCTGCAGCTGTCTGTGTGTATCATTTAATTGGGTCGTCTTGATGCACTCCAAAGATAAGTGCAGACAATACGCTATTGTCCGATTGACAGCTTGTGTCTTGCAATCTAATTAGGGTAAGACCTTGGCAAATAGACAACAAAATAGACTACACTATAATTATTTTCCTTTACAATTCTCCTCTCTCTTGCCTTGATCTAAGTGGCCCTTTCCTTCATTTTTAATAAGTTCTTCTTGTAATAAACAGCTTCGGCAAACCGCAGAAATAACCCTTATTTATTTATACAATAGAATAGAATATTGCCACACATATGCACATTTATCAGATAATTTATTAAGTTTATATTCATTACATTACATTACATTTATTTGGCAGACGCTTTTATCCAAAGCGACGTACAAAAAGTGCATTTCACGGTCATAGACAACTGCTAAACACAGGTTCAGTAAGGTACAAT
Organism: Anguilla anguilla; assembly: GCF_013347855.1. Classification (NCBI taxonomy): domain Eukaryota; kingdom Metazoa; phylum Chordata; class Actinopteri; order Anguilliformes; family Anguillidae; genus Anguilla; species Anguilla anguilla. Next base: position 7,935,272 of record NC_049208.1, on the reverse strand, counting down.
ACTTATTTTGTACAGCTGTTTCTAGCCAAGAACACAGTTTAGCTCACACAGTGAACACTATTCAGACCTAACCTCTGCAAAGCCAACTAGGCAGAAGAATAAGCTACAGTATTAGGATAAATACAAATTACCAAAAAGTGCTGGGATGGGGCAACATGTAACAAGTGTCATGAAAAGGGGGGGGGGGGATTTAAAGTGAAATATACAGCGTGGTGGTGGTTAGTCTAGGTATAGTCTGAAGAGATGAGTCTTCAGGCCACGGCGGAAGATGGGTAGTGAGGGGGAGGTTCGGAGAGGGACGGGGAGTTCGTTCCACCACTGGGGAGCTAGGGTGGAGAAGCTCTGTGATCCCTTTGGGCGGGTGGGAGGGGTTACAAGGAGGGGTTTTCCTTGAAAATATACCAAAGCTAATCAGATATTCAGGTGCTGTTGTTCATACTCTCATTGCAATGTTTCTCACAGTTAGAACTAAAATATAACTAATTACTTTTTAAAGTAATATTGCTGTCATTTAACGCCAGATTTTGTCTACTTACAAAACATGAACTTAAAAATCAGCAATAGCATATAAGTGAAAATTATATAATACAATATATACTTTAACCCTTTGTATTGGAGGGACAGTAATCACATTTCAGACAAGCGAAATATAAATACATCGATGACAGAGTAACTAAGTAGAGCCATATTATCCAATCCTCTGCTTGTGAGATACTGTCAGTAGAATAACCCAAATTGTCGAATATGCCTCTTTGATTTGATGAATATAAATAAATGAAGTTTATGTAATTGAGCCTGCCAATATGACCAGAAGGCAGGGTTTGTGTTTTCTGAGAGTATTTCATTGGTTCCAATACACCAGTCAAGATCAGTAAAGCGCAGAAAATTATTTGAATCCAAAACAAATGCACATTTGACCCAGGTCTTCCCCCCGGCCATTCTCTGCATCCTCAATGGCCTTCGCCTTGGGTGACGACAGCCATGAGACTGATCCGTAACAGGTCAGAAACGAGGCCGAGCCCATGCCCATACCTGCCAGGCTGCCGGCGTTGACCTTTGACCTTTGACCTGGAGCCGAAGGTGATCGCAAGGTCAAACGCAGATGGTGAGCGATCATCACCACCGCAAGAAACAGAACAAAAGAAAGAAAAAAAAAAACGCAGAGGTTCATCTATTATCCCATCCTCACAGGTCCCAATCTGGGTTGCGCTTTAGCTGATCCTCACGCACTTCATATCTGCTCTCCCCACGGCGCATTCTAATATCTGGCAAGTAAACAGACACTCCAGGCTTTGACATCCTTCACACGGGTTGTTGACCCGCGACCGCGTGGGTCACGCGGAATTCTAGGAAAGCCGGAGGTGGAGAACGCACAACAGCGTAAGCGGGCCAGACTCCAGACGGTGTTTTTTTTTTTGTTTTTTTTTTTTGTTTTTCTGTGAATTCAGTAGGATTCTTTCCAGGCCCTAACCGGAGAGCATTAGCCCTCCGTTCTGGCTGCAGTCTCGGGCGCTGACCTCCCCTTGCACAACTCACTTATGCCCACATCGGTTCTCTCAAGCCTGTTTGGCATGTGGGCCAACGTCGTGGGCGATGGAACGAATATTAAAAACACAGCACGCACTTCTTTTTGCAAGCACAAAAAAACATTTTTTATTTATTTATATATTGTTTCCGCGGCTGTGATTTTTTTCCGAAATGCGCCCTTGCGCACCTGCGGGCCTTACCTGCGGTGGCTGATTTAAGGAGGCACGAAATTTATTCTGGGGGGAGAAACAGGCTCCGCTGGCTCCTGTGGACTCGGCGCGACTCATTATTAGACGCTTTAATGAAAACTCGAAGCGTGAATCAAAACATTAATTCTGTCCTTTATCCGACGTGATTTGGCGAGAAGTGATTGGCGATGCGGGGGGGGGGGGGGTGGGCGGAACAGGGTTGTGAGCTCACAAGTTTCGGTACACCGAGTCTCTGACACACACGCAGCCCTGCGCAAAATGCGAGCTGCATGCGTCCCTCGAGGTGAATCAAACCCAGCGAATTTCAAAGTGTTTTTTTTTTTTTTGCACTTTTTTTTTTTGCTTTCAATCTAAGATCCATCTTTACCACACTCAAATTTTAATGCTCCAGTGTATTTTTATTTTATTTTTTTTTTTTGCAGCGAGCACAAGAAAGCACATCTTGCTAATAAACGGGTTTAACACATTCACGCACAAACACGCACGCACACACCCAGCTGTGCTTCTAGTAATTGGTTATCTAGTAACGCGTCTTTTCTGGGAAGAGTAAATGTTCTGCCTCCTCGCAGCGAAACGACACGCGTCGCAACCGTAAGCTACGGCGAGCGACGCGACGCGTCACGTCATCGTGAAGCCGGGGGGAAAGCGTCCCGGGGACGTCCGGACTCATGAAAACGTTACCAGCGGTAAGATTTGCCCCACGCTTGCTGTTTTTCGGGCAAAAGCCCCCTGCACGCGCCTCTCTGGATACACGCAGACGAGCCTCGGCGGGGTCCGACTGACGCGCTCGTTGCGTTTTCCCTGGCTCCCCCCCCACCACCCCCCCACACCCCCCATCAGCCGCTGTCAGACTGACTGGATACTTAAGGCGCTGCAGTGGTCTGACAGTGTGTATCTTACATGACTGAGCTGTCTTGTCTCGGGACAGCGGGGGTTTCAGGTGGGGGGTGGGGGGGGGGGGGGGGGTTGGGGGGTGTAGTGATGGAGGGGTGAGCTCGTCATTGATTTACAGGGGGTGGACTGGAGTAGGGAGGGCACCGGTGGGGCCTGTGGCCTTCTGGCTTCTCCACGCCGTGCTGGTGGATCCCTTCTGCTCGTTGCAGGCCATCGTGCATGTAGCGAAGATATAGCGTTGCATTTTTCCATGATTAACTTGGTTGGATATGCAGGTATGGTGTGTTTGTGTGTGTGTAAGTGTGCATGTGTGCATGCATGTGTTTTTGTGTGTGTGTATATATACATATATAGAGAGATATATGTGTGTGTGTGTGTTACGTGTGTGCATCCGTGTGTTTGTGTGTGTTGTGATTTCCTCTGCAGCACGTTAGCATAGCAGCCATTGCTTCCATAGCGACCACATGTCAGGCTCGCACAGACAGACAGACAGACAGACGCATTTCATCTTCAAGCAGGCTGATCAGGGGAAGGGCTTTGGCTTGCGATGAGACACAAGGATGTCCTGCCAAACGAAATGCTCTCCTCCCCGAGCAGCTCTATATCAAATTATGCACCTCTCCGTAGGGCGACTGCCCACCGCTGGCTCTGGCACACATTCAATGACACACTAGAACAGTGGCTTAACAGGAAGATCGTCTTGGCAGCCTCCGCACGGTCAGGTTCAAAAGCTTTAAACGTGGTCTTGTAGTGCGTTACGTGTGAGCGGGCGCAAAACTAATTCAGTACAGCTCCTGTTTATAACGTTGTCAATACAGTTTATTGACTTTTACACTTTTTTCTAAAGAAAAAAAAAGAAAGAAAGCTGATTTCTATCGTCATTATTCCCAGTAAGTAGTTTCACAACATAAGGCGGGCAATAGAATGGAAGCTTAACTACTGCATAATTGAAATGTGTTTCCAATAGCATGTGTTTTTGTACAACAGGCAAAACAACTGGCTTAATTGGACAAATAACTAAAGTTTGACTCAAAACCTGACCAGCGACTAGAAGAATATAATCATCAGCTTTTATACATCATGAACATATTTGGTTGATTCCACAGACCATGCATAGTGGCGTGCGACACTAAAAAAGAAGAAGAAAAAGCAGAAGCTCACTGTGCAATAATTAATTTCTCACCGTGCCAGAGTGAACATTTGCGGTTAGATTGAACAGTCCAGGTGCTGCCCACATCTCTGGCCCTCCAGTGACCTCTCTATACCGGGAGGTCAACATCTCAATAAGTTAATGGCTGTAACCGGCGGAGCCTAAATTGACAAAGCGTAACATGGTTTAATAGGATATCATGTAAGGGCTATAATGGCCGGTCCGAGGTGCTAAATCCCCCCCATAAATCTGCAGCTTGAGCTCCCCGGACCCCAAATCATCGTCCCACCGAGGAGTAATAAGGAAGGTAAAACAGGGGGCCTGCCGGCCTAATTAATCAGCGCCATCGCGGTTCAGCGCACCGTCTGAGCGGACTGCTAATACGTGGGACTTTGGGGGGGTGGGGAGGTGGGGGGGGGGGGCGAATCGTGTCTCGTAACAGATGAATTACACCATTAGGTTATGATATCTGACGCGTTACTCAAGTATGATTAAAGGAGGCATTATCTTTGAATCATCTATTATTTTACAGGAGGCAATAAAAAAAAGCAGGTGCTACTCCATCACTTTTTAAATAAATGATAGCTAGCGTAGTTTTCAGACATCGTTTTTTTTTTTTTTTTCTTCTTCTTTCCGCCTAGCCTCGTAAGTGTAACGTAGTTCTACGGCAGCGGAAAGCCTGCTATAAATCATAGCGGAAATTGCTCTGTTTGATCGCGGTCGGTAGAGATGCCGCCATCTGCTCCTTCAAGCTGCAAACTGCGTTGCCCTATTATTATTCATACTTAATTACTAAAAATAAAAAAAACTGCTTATACATCAGTTCAGCGTGTGTTCTTGTTGCTCGAAGCGTTGTTGCTCTTGATGATATCTTTGCTGGTGTTGACTGAGAAAAGGGATCTTTATCTCATTCTGAAGCAGTGGGGCTAAACCACAGCATTGACCAGAGGGGTTACGTTTGAAGGATCAAGAGTCCACATGAAAGAAGAATACATAAATACATAAATAATATCACACAAAAAAAACTTTTATTTTTTAAACTAATGCGTGCAAGGATCTGAGGTTTTGCGAACGCGCCAGTCCAAAGTTTAACAAAGTTTAACAAGTTTATTTTTTTCATCAGTTAAAAATCAGGTTTCCTTGCACATATTAAATATGCGCAGGAACATTAACGTTTCGCATCCCGCTTCACGTAGCATCTTGATTGCTTGAATGTGGTCACGAGAACGACGCAGTCCTCTTCGCAGAAAAGGCGCATAATAGTCAAAGAAACCGGCAGATAGCATGTATCACACTCCAGCCCCCTCCTCTCCGTTGGCAGCGTGGAAAGATCGCACCAGGCCTCGGTCCAGAATCCTCCTGTCAGTTTTAAATCCCTGCCATTACAAAAAACATGCCAGCAGGCTGTCTGGGCATTCAGTGTTAACCACCTGTTGTAAGCGACAAGTCTGGAAAAGTGAACCCAAAAAAAAAGGCATCTGTTACCCATTCATTGTCATGGATTCAACATCAAAAAACTGGTGTCTAGCTATCAGTGCCTCTTTTAGGGTGTTTTTTTTTTCCCCCCCTGTGGTTTCCTGTTCTTTTTTACTTGGATTCTTTAGCTTTTTTATTTTACTTTAAACAATACTTAATTTTAAACTATGCCATTGACATTGTTGTTTTTCATTTGTGTCATAATAGAACCCAACTGTAAATCTACAACTAAAGCCAAAATAAAATACATTTTTATAAAGTGTAACACATATTTTGACCCATTGTATTCTTCTTTCTGTACATCATCAGCATGAGTCATGAGTGCGTGTTTTTGCCTGGTAAACTAGTACATCAACATCATTATAAACTTCATTGCTTTTCTTGTTTTGAATGACCTTTCAAAAGCTTTGTCAGCAAAGATTCTTCAGTTTTGAGTGAGTCACAGTGCAAAGCCTCAAGTTATGTGACAATTTTTTTTTTTTTCCAACAAACCTCGAATCATGTTTAAGGGAGAAAAAAAGACTGTCTTTCGTGCTTAACAATTCTCAATTCTCCATGACTGCTCCAACTGCCCATATGAAAAACGTGCTTATGACATGTCAAATCTTAGTCTGATTGCAAGGAAGCCCATCAGAAACCAGAAGAAGCTCAAAACAAATTATGGAACAGGTGTTTTTTTTTTTTTACAGTACGCGCGGACATCACTTGCAACGATGATCGCCGTCTTGTTTTTAATGCATTTAAAACTAGGCAATGTGACACATGGGAGGGGGCAAAACCTCATGCTACAGAGAAACAGATGCTTTACTAATTTAACTGAAGACACGGGGGCTTCCCTGCAGCGTAGCCAGTTAAAGTGCCGCATTTCCATGCAGAGCTAACCGCCGTGGCTGCAGATATTCAGTCGGGCACTTTACTGGACACCCCAAGGACGTAATTGGCCCTCCTCACACCGGGGGTGGTTGACCAGGGTTGCTCGCTCTCCCTCTCTCATTAGTTTTTTTCAGGGACTTCCACTGGCTATGCGGAGCATGTGTGCGCACACGCGTATGTGTGCGCGCATGTGTATCCGTGCGTGTGTGTTTCTGTGTGATTGTGAGTTTCTGCGTGTGTGTGTGCATGTGTGTGTTTGTTTGTGTGTGACTGAGCGTGAGTTTATGTGTTTATGTGCGTGTATGTGCATGTGTGCGTGTTTGAGCGTGTGTTTGTGTGTGTATGTGCGTGTATGTGCATATGTGCATGTGTGTGTGTGTGTTTGAGCGTGTGTTTGTATGCGTGTTTGTATGCGTTCGAGGCCTGTGTTTACACTGTGGCATTCGGTTGTGTCACGTCTCATGAAGAGTGATAAATGTGACATCGCTCCGTCTAAAGATCATTAAATGTCAAGTCCTGCAGTGGCAGCAGAAAGCGCTGGCAGGAAGTCAATGATGTGAGAGGTGTGTGAGTCTCACTACCCTCCGAGCCATCACTCATCCAACACCCACACAAAGGAGGACCACTGGAGAACATGCTGCTGCATTCTAATACACACAATTCGGGTATAACAGGTGGACTCTTCTATCATTTATGGCTATTGTGAATAAAAAAAACAATGCCATTTTTTTTTTTTTTTTTTTTTTTTTAAACAAATGACTCGGTCGGACGGTGACGCTCTGTGGTGGTAACACTGGTCTGATTTCGAGCCAGGCTTCTCTGCTTGAATGATCGCTTAGGAGTCGAGCTGTTCTCTCAGTCCCGGTCAGTCCATTCTGGCTGTGCTGGATTTAGTAATTAAGTTCACAAGGTGTTGTCGGAGGTGCTTGGACGCCCCGTTCAGCCAAGGCTAAGACACCGCTGCGTTATCCAACGGGGGTTCCACGGTCTGGTATCGGTGTCCATTCTAACCGCGCCTACAAACCTTGCAGGGTAGCATGTAATTGGCTGTAGATTTGCTGAGGGAGGGGCTGATTTTAGCAGGGCAGCATGTAATTGGCTGTAGAGTTGTTGAGGGAGAGACTGATTTCAGCAGGGCAGTATGTAATTGGCTGTAGAGTTGTTGAGGGAGGGGCTGATTTCAGCAGGGCAGCATGTAATTGGCTGTAGAGTTGCTGGGGGGGGGGGGACTGATTTCAGCAGGGCACCATGTAATTGGCTGTAGAGTTGCTGAGGGAGGGGCTGATTTCAGCAGGGCAGCATGTAATTGGCTGTAGAGTTGCTGGGGGGAGAGGCTGATTTCAGCAGGGCAGTATGTAATTGGCTGTAGAGTTGCTGAGGGAGAGGCTGATTTCAGCGGGGCAGCATGTAATTGGCTGTAGAGTTGTTGAGGGAGAGGCTGATTTCAGCAGGGCAGTATGTAATTGGCTGTAGAGTTGCTGAGGGAGAGGCTGATTTCAGCGGGGCAGCATGTAATTGGTTGTAGAGTTGCTGAGGGAGAGGCTGATTTCGGCAGGGCAGTACGCAATCGGCTGTAGAGTTGCTGAGGAAGGGGGTGATTTCAATCACTGGGAAGACTGAATTTCATATTGGCAGATCTGACTTTAAGGGGTCAAGGGAAGAAATATCTTTCTTTTTTTTTCTCTACACAATTTTATTTTTGCTGTCTTCAGCCTTACAAACACATTGACTGACACACTGCGCACAGGCTGTTGTCATGCGTCTTTGTGTTTCAATCAATGCGATTTCAAATCACAGTTAAGGACTTTGTACTGTACAAAGCCCTCGTTGTCTAGGGCTTGTCCTTAGCTGCAGCATTCAAAATGAAATTCTCCACCTGTCTGTCTGCGCGTCAGTAACTTCAATAAATGACAGAAGTGCTTTTGCAGGGCTCTTCTTATGAGGAGCAGAATATTTTCTATATCAAGCCTGAAGAATCTTTTGACACTGATTTATATGAAAGCATTTAAGGTACTGGTCTTGACCACAATAGCTTACAGGATCTGCGTTGTAGGTGCCCTGGAAAAACCTATAAACCTGAAGTATCTCAGTATACATCCAGTTGTTTCAAATATATTATGGCGAGCAGGGGATTCTTGAGGAGGCGAAGGACTCTTACCAGGTGTGGTAACTAAATTTTGAAGCACAGTGCTTCTAGGCTTGCTAGGCTGCTTGGCAACAAGGACGACCAGGCAGCTGTGCTCTTCCAAGCAGCATCATCATCCAGCCTAACAGGTGAGAACACCAACACACACAAGAGTGTGGGTGGTGAAGAAAATTAATGAACAATGTAATTTAAAATACAGTAACTGATCTCTTTATAATTGTGAGGGTGGACACGTAACAGAAATTCAGGGATGATTGTATGAGAGGTAGCATTTATTTATTTATATATTACATATTATTATTATTATTATATTGTTCGCGTGGGGGTTTCCTCCAGGTACTCCGGTTTCCTCCCATAGTCCAAAGACATGCAGATAGGCTAATTGGAGACTCTAAATTGCCCATAGGTATGAGTGTGTGAGTGAATGGTGTGTGTGCCCTGCGATAGATTGGCGGCCTGTCCAGGGTGTATTCCTGCCTCTCGCCCAATGCACGCTGGGATAGGCTCCAGCACCCCCCCCCGCGACCCTGCTCAGGATAAGCGGGTATAGATAATGGATGGATATAATTGTTATTATATTGTATATGTTGTGTTATTTCACTTTATTAAACCTGGTGGAATGCAGTAGTAGATGGAGATGGAATCGTAGTACATTAAGTGCCATGATGCGACTACGCATCGCCCCCCCTGCCCACCCCCCCCTTCCTGAACAACCCCCTCCTCCCCCCCCGGTCGCAAAAGGTGCCATTCATATGCATGTACAGTAGGTTGAGAGTTGCACCCTATGGACTGCACCACGCATTTTTTTTGTCCATGTCTGTTTGCGCCGGTTTGATTCGCGCGCGGCAGGTCCCCGCAGGCACAGACGTGTCGGGAGGCCGCGGCGAACCGGAGACCTGAATCCTTCCTTGATTGTAATTGCTATTTACAGGTACTCTGGCCTTGTGCTCGTCGTCGGCTGATTTAATTTTGCCGCCGCGCGCCTCAGTTTAAGAAAGGGGTTCTCAACCCTGATCCTGGTGGGGCTGCTGTATATCGATGGGTTTTTTTTTTTGATTTTTCAGTAAAATAAGAAACCAGGCGAAGTCAGTTATTCAGCAGTTGTGTATTCACTGTCTTTAATCCTTGTTCCTCGTAATAATGGGTTACATTGCACGAAGAGACACTGCTGAAAGAAATCTGTGAGAGAGGTCAGAATATTTTTCACATTTTGTAAAAAATCTTTGCAGGAAGAAAAAAGTAATGACAAATGTTTTTTTTTTATGTTAGATTATTTATATTTTCTTGTCACAGAAAAGGTCATGATTTAAAAGGCTAAACGGGATATGGAATTTAGCAATACAATCCTTTTTTTTTTTTTTTTTGCCAGAGCAGTCAACCCATTATACGTTTCTGAAAACCTTTCCAGGGGAAGAGGTTAAAATATGTCTACAATTAGACTGAATAGCCGGGAGGCTTTAGTGGATATCAGATAATGGATGGAGAAGCGTACAGAATGACAGGAACTTAAGACAGTGGCTATATATGCCCCAGTGGCATATATCAAAAACGATTTGAACTAGGGGGACATTATTGAAAAACCGCAAATGAGTATTGCAAATGAGCAGGGTGGGGGGAAAAGTGGGCTTGACTACCCAGGGCCCGAATGGGGGGAGGGCCCTCGAAAAGCCTGGAATGATGCGTGAGAGACACGGATCAAGAGAGGAAGGGGGGGCCCGCAGAGACTGCTTATGTATAGGGCCCAGAATTTTGTGCTTACACCCCTGAAAATGAGTATTGAGTCCTGTCTGGTGACTTAAAAACTGACATGCACTGAAAACCTTGCAGTACCGAGCGCGTGCGTCCTTCAGCACCACAGGCTCAGCCAGACCTGAGATTCTCACCGAGGGACCGAAGGACAGCAGGGAGGGAGGGATGGAGGGATGGAGGGATGGAGGGAGGGAGGGAGGCAGGGAGGGAGGAAAGGAGGGAAAATGTGTGGAGATTTCAGTGTATATAAAGCAGCAATCAACACATTCAGAATTCGAAGCGACGCCACTCTGGCCTTCCTTCCTGTGGGGGTGTGAGGACCGGCGGCGGGAACGGAGAAGAAACGCTCCCGCTTCCATCGGTGGGAAAATAACCAATGAACCGACCTCCCCGGGATGCCGATTTCCCGGGGGGGGGGGGGGCCTTGGCTCCCCGACAGCCGATATCAAACGCGGAAACGTCTTCGTTCTCGGGCGCCCGTGCGAGCGGAGCAGGAGCTACGCGGCCGGCGGCGGCACCAGGACCCCGCGCGCACTCTCACGCGTCACGGCGGGGGGGGGGGGGGTGCGGTGATCCGAGGCGGACTCCCGGGAAACTCCGGGTCACAGGAAGTCCACCGAGGCCAAGGCTGATCACTCGTTCTGCGCATTTTAACATTGCATGCTGGGAGAAAACTCAGAAGTGGACATGGCGCCATCACTGCCTGCCCGTTTAAAAAGAAGAAGAAAAAAAAAGAACAGGAAAGTTTTTAGCAGTCACAAGGCTTTTATTGACTACGGAGACATAAGCATGAACTTAAGCTCATAAGAATGTTTGATTATACAGTGGCAATCAAAGTTATTGGCAACCACGCTTTTTTCACTATTTTGCCTAAAATAATTGAACTTGAGAAAAGTTTCTTGATTCTTGAAACCCTCGTTGGCTTTATTTCAAACTGGACGTAAAGAAAGAAAAACGTTGAAACCTAAATTTTGCATTTCTCCTCCACAAATAAAAAAGGACATGAACAAAACTATCAGCATCCCTCAGACTAATTCAAATAAATCTGAATGGAGGAAGTTGTCATTGTCATTTCCTGTCCACATCACCACTGTAACAAAAGTCCCTCTGCATGTCAAAAATGCCTACCGCCCACAAACAGTCCATAACGCCTCTCATTTACAGCAGAGGTTCCCAACCGTGTTCTGAGATCTTCCGCCCTGTAGGTTTTCACTCCAACCCTGAGAAACCGCACCTCATTCAACAGCTAGAGATCTCGTTGAGATGCTAATTAGTAGAAAAGCTTGTGACAAATTTGGGTCGAAATGAAAACCTACAGGACGGTTGATTTCCAGGAACAAGGTTGGGAACCGCTCATCTACGGTGTCCAGGGTGGTTCAAAGTCAGGTCGTTAATAATCCATGGACCTCTGCTCCGAGTCCTAGTAGACTATTCAATGGGACATTTTTGTTATGTATCCTGGCGTTGGTTTCCTTTTTACCACTTCACATATTGAGAGGGGGTTCAGACCAATCACTGCACATACCACCAGTCTAAAATTAAAATGTCTGATTTAAAAGTAAAAGTAAAAATGTAATACTGTGGCCACAGGGTTGGTTGTGGCCCAAAACGACAGTTTTTTCTGGCAGTTGATACTGACCCTCGCGGTGAGAACACCCGTACGAATCAAAGAGTTTGGTTTTGACTCTCTGAACATACCAGTTTTTTTTTGTGTGATCTCAACATGGTGTGGACCGTATTTGCCCAAGCCACACCAGTGTAGTAAGCTAACGACATGAGCAACCACACCGGCTATATTTGTCCTGTGAAAAAAATGTGTTGCATGTGAGATCATTAACCACTGAACATTCCAGTTCCCTTTTTTTTTTTTTTTAAAGTAAATGTCAGGCCTCACTTTGATCCAATCAAAAAGAGGATACGAGAACCGAGAAAATGTCATTTGATTTTGTGAAGAATTTTAATGAAGCTATTTTCTACATAACACGCAGCATTTTGCAGGACCCGGTCGGTATTTTTCAAATCCGTACAGATTACTCTTTGCTGTAGACATCCAGATGTTCATCGCACATGGCGAACATTTAAAAATAAGTATTTGTTCTCTCACTAAGTATGGGTTATGGCATTGTGTTTGGGCAATAATACTGCATTCATAGTCCTGACAAGAACGCAGCTGTTACACCCATTACTCTCTCTCTATTTCCCAAGAAAAAAGGAAACAAAAAAAAAAAACATTTTTGATTTAAGGATGCAGAGAAGGGTGTGTGTGTGTGTGTGCGCGTGTGTGCGTGTGTGTCTGCGTGCTGTGCGTGTGTTTTTTTATTTTTTATTTTTTTATTATTGAGCAGCAATTATGAGCCATCTGAAAGGGACCTTGGTGTGTTCCGGGTAACCGTGGCAACGTTACACACCTCTCAGTGTGGCGAATCACGCGAATCAGAGGAAGGGCTCAGTGTTTGCAGGGAAAACAGAATTGATTCCGGCCTAAATCACTGATACAAAGGAAGACCCTATCATGGTTATCGATGGCTCCTCGAGGACATCGACGAGTCAGGCGACGAGTCCGCAATCTGTTATCCTCTGCGGGGGACTCTTCGGATATCGACCCGGACCCGCTGCCGTCAATGCCGTCCTTCATCCTGAGACCGCACGTGGACCCAAGAAGGAAAATATAATGAAAATGGACTGTAAAGGCTCAGCCCTCAGAGTTCACAGAGTAAAGGGAAAATCAGCACACGCTATTATTCTTGTTATTATTAAGATGATGATGATGATGGTGATGATTATATCGTCGTTGTTGTTGCTGTCCTACAGAATAGAGAAGATTTTTCTGTGGTATGCACACACGGGGACTTTTTAAGGGTGCCTGCAAATCAGAAGAATGAGCAAACAAAAATAGCGCTGTTGCTACATAACAGAGGCTCGAAATTTCTCCTCACGGAGAAATGAGGCGGTTATGTGACTCCCAGGCTCCCTGGAGTTGGGAATACACAGAGCTGCCATGTGTTCGCCAGTATCTGACACAGAAAATGATTTTCTTGCGGAGAGGAAAAAAGCGTTCCTGGTTTTTTAAAATGTATTTATTTATTAATTTTTTATCTTTAAATAAACCAATGACTGACAGAATACGGTGGCTCCTCCCAGAAAGTGGCTAATTACACCTTGGGTTCCCATGACTCTAATGATGTGTTTTTTCGTTTTTTTTGGGGGGGGGGGGGGGGGGGTGCTGGAAAGCAGGGTGTTGGAGGAGAAGAGAGGGTTGCTGTCATAGCTTTCTTCTGTGAGGCCTTCGGGACCAAGGACAGGAGTGGCCCCCTTAACTGGGGGAGTGCAGCTGCAAGCGATTGGTGAGCAGCACAGCTGTTGCTCGTTGACTTCCCCAAGCCTGTTATAAAAGCTGTGGCTTTTTTGGGGGAGGGACCTTCACGGATACAATCATTCATTTGGCTGGATCCCCAGAACCCTCAAGCCAAGCACAACCACCACCACTCGAACGTGAGCCTGGATGACATTATGTTTTCCAGCCCTTGCGTATTTTTTGTTTTTCCTAAAATGGCCACTGGCAGTTTCATTTTTTATGTGTTTTGGATGTGCCTTCACTCTTTCTCCCTGGACGATGGATCCACCTGCTTACCGAAGGAGAAACTGTATGTACTAGTAGGCTTGAGAGAGAAAGAGAGAGAGAGAGAATGGGAGGCTTGCTGTAGGGTCCACCCTGTCAAAAGAACGGTTCGGTGGAGAACTTCAGGAACCTTGGAGATGGTGAGGCTGTGTATACAGAGAGGAGGTCATTAGCTGTACGAAGGCCATCTCCATGGAGCTGGAAGGTCAGAGTTCTGGGAGCTTACTGTATGAGTATGGTTTTGTATGGGAAAGGCTAGCAGTTCTTTATAAACAGTTAATCGTGTTCAAATGTAGTGGGAAGTGTTGAGACGTAGCAAAGCTACTAGTAGCAGGGCTGTGAAATGAACTACATTTTCAATTAGTGTGGGGTGGGGGGGTGTAACAAAATTCTGGGCCCAGTCCACATGCAGTCTTAGTGGTGGCCCTTCCCAAAGGAAATGTTCTAGTCCAGACCTTTAGAAAGAACCACCCCCCCCCCCCCCCCCGTTTAATTTTTTATGTGTTTTGGATGTGCCTTCAGTCTTTCTCCCTGGATGATGGATCCACCTGCTTACCGAAGGAGAAACTGTATGTACTAGTAGGCTTGAGAGAGAGAGCGAATGTTAGGCTTGCTGTAGGGTCCACCCTGTCAAAATAACGGTTCGGTGGAGAACTTTGGGAACCTTGGAGATGGTGAGGCTGTGTATACAGAGAGGAGGTCATTAGCTGTACGAAGGTCATCTCCATGGAGCTGGAAGGTCAGCGTTCTGGGAGCTTACTGTATGAGTATGGTTTTGTATGGGAAAGGCTAGCAGTTCTTTATAAACAGTTAATCGTGTTCAAATGTAGTGGGAAGTGCTGAGACGTAGCAAAGCTACTAGTAGCAGGGCTGTGAAATGAACTACATTTTCAATTAGTGTGGGGTGGGGGGGTGTAACAAAATTCTGGGCCCAGTCCAAATGTAGTGGTAGTGGTAGCCCTTCCCAAAGGAAATTTTCTAGTCCAGACCTTTAGAAAGAACCCCCCCCCCCCCACCCCCCAGCTTCTTTGGGGCCCTGGGTAGTTATTCCTGTCCTACTACAATGTCCCTGAGTAGCATGTGTAACTTCTTTCGAAATGAAATCGCTATCATATATTCCATTTTAAGTCTTTTTATTCAGAGTAGCAGGGGAACACAAAAACAGCCATAGCAACCCCCCCCCCCCCCCCCCCACCCTCCCCCTTCTGCCTGATGGTGCAGTGCCAGTCAACTGAGGCCAAAGGTCAGCTTATGATACCTGGCTTATGTGAATGAGCTGCCAACATGGCAGACATAATTAGCATCGTATGCTACTGATAATGATAGCAGGGCATATTGTGCAAACTGAAACGGACTTTGCTTCCAGCTCAAAACTTAAACATTCAGGTAAATAATGTAATGTAAATGATCAACTACAAATTGGCTTGCTTGCCACCATCATTAGCTACCAAGTTAAGAGATTATCAGGGATCAATAACATTTAAGAAAGGAAAAAAATGAATTTACCTACTAAGTAGGTTTGTATTTTATATTTCTGCTTACTTTGCCCTTATTTTGACAAGAGTAAGAGCAGGCACATTTGTAACACTGACGTTAACTGAGTGTTTCGATAAGAACGGTTCCTCAAGGTAAAGCTATTTTAGGATGCTGGTTGTAAAAGCTTGGCAGGCTTAAAGGCTAGCAATAGATTATGGGTCTTGTGTCCTCATAATAGGGTTTGTGGCTTCAATCCATTCATTTGTTTAAACTGAAACATTTTCAGTAATAGCAGGAGAGCCTGTCTTTGGCAAATCATTTGTCTTGGTATATCTCAGAGCAAAGGTTTCAATCACAGAGGCAAATACATTTACTGAGTATTTGCATCCAGGGTAAATAGGATTTTTTTTTTTTTTGCAGTGACATCTTGTCAGTGATATTTGTCACCTGGGGTCGGGGTGGGGTAAATAAAATCATCAAAAAGTAAAAACTTTGCTATAGCTAAACCTCTTCCAATGCATAACAACCGGAAGCTTTAGCTGACTACATTTTTCAGAGTGGCTGATGTGTTTACACTCATGTGGACCCTACAAAAATAGCACTTTTCCCTCAGCAAAATAGTTAAAAGGCACTGTTATATCAGAGAATGATTTTTTTATTTTTTTTTCCCCCGGCCTGTACTAAAGTATTGTTGGTTTACTGCTGGGATCATCGTTATTGTGTTTTGTGTACGACCCTAGGTTAACAAATAAGGCTCTTCCATCGGAATGGGTAGAGACACATTAAATATTCATTGAGGTGATTTTTCCTTCAGTACCACAATGCCATTATTATGACCAGAGAACTCCCCGAAGCATTTCATACAATGCACTTCTTTTTTTTTTTTCTTTTTTTTTTTACTTAAAGGGTCAGATGTTCAAAGCTTTTTCTTTCTGTTCCCCACTTAAAAAGGGGATGAAACTTTAATGCGGCAATGAATAAATATTTTGTGTCCATAAGTCTGGATTCAGCACTTTTTTTTCCTCCATTTCTACAGTTGTACTAATTAGAGCATCTCGTTTTCTATATTCTAACATTAGTCCTGGGGCCACCATATTTATCTTACATGTATTCATTGTGCAGATGGGGATCGCCAGAGCGAATGTAAATATATCGATATGTCAGCATCGGAATGGGCATTGGAAGAGATTAATAATTAACCCACCCTTGAGTCACTGTTCTAAGCTATTGGACGGTTTCCAGCCCAGGAAGTAAGCCGTGTTGTTGTTGGCAGGAAGTGCATTTAGGAATACATTGTTCCCTCAGAGAAAGGACTGTGCCGTGCAAATTGCCAGCGCGTCCCTGATGAACCTGCCCAGAGGAAAAATCTTTTGCTCAGGATAGTCTTTTCTTTAACTCTTGAGAAAGTAGTAAGATCTCAATTGTACATCTTTTTGAGATCACTCTTCAATCTGAACTGTTGTTGGGGGGGGGGGGGGGGGGGGGGGGGGTCTGTTTAGTTAACGTTATTACATTACATTACATTACAGGCATTTAGCAGACGCTCTTATCCAGAGCGACGTACAACAAGTGCATTGGTTCACGGTGTAGAGGTGCAAAAGAAACACACTAGAGTGAAGTTATGTTTAATAGATTTACTGTACGTGTTCATTTTACATGGCAGCTTAAACATACGCTCTGTGTGAGAAGGACTGCATAACCAAGCAGCCATGGAGCTGCAGAGTTGAGGCTGGAAAAACAGAGTGCTTGTGTAGTTCAGATAACTTGCCTCACTATTTTAACCCCAAAGAGGTAATTACACATTTGTAAAACAACATCTGCACTATAATAATACCTATACATATATATATATATGGTATACTGTAGCATCAGACACTGTAGGGTGAATAGCACTGAAAACCTCCAGCAGGCATGCAGTGTACTGAGGTGTTAGTGTCATTTTTGCAAAAGAACAAGAATTGGATTTTGCTATTAATAACTCAAAACCGCGAAATGATTCCATTCCCATAACAATGTACATCCTTTTTATACGATTCAGAGTTCTACGCATAGTAAAAGCATAAAAAGGTGCCCGATCGATTTCGGCGGCTATATAGCGCATCGTGAAGACGAAGACGACCCTCCGGCCTCACGTTGGTAAGGGACGGGGGAGCGGAAGGTGGCGAGAGGCTGAAGGGATTAATCTGAGAAATTAAAGCCGCAACCTTGAAGGTGTAACGAAATCCGAGCCGCAATTAGAGAACCGTCCGGGAGACGAGACGCAACGCGGGGAGCGTTTGAGCTTAGCCTGGGGGGGGGGGGGGAAAGAAACGTGTCTTCCGCGAGGAGGGGGGGGGGGCAACGCGGCAAGGTCACAGAGACGTCTTACAGCGCAGTAAGAGTCGTGCTACCAATATCCCCCCCGCCCCTACCCGCTTCCCCACCCGCCAACAACCGTGCTCTTGAAAGTTTTTCGAGCCAGAGGCTACAATTAAGCCCAATCTATCACATTAAGCTAATGCGTTCTCCTTCAGAATTACACCCCAAAATGTAATGTCTTCTCTGTGTTTTATAACCGTCATTAAACATCCATGTGTTTTGGCCTCCGCTTCGTTTTCTAATTTATTTTTCTTTTCTTTTCTCTTTTTTTTTTTTTTTGCATACGCATACGGTTTTGCGGTTGTCGGACTAACATATGGTTTTGGATTTGTCTGACAATAAAAAATGTACATTTCTCTTTTAGTCGGTCGCATTCATTTTCAGCCATCTGTTTCAGATGAAATGCATGTACCGTGGTCACCGACCGATTCAAAGACGCAGCTCTACTGCATCTCTACGGTCAGTTAGGCCAGCCTATCAAAGAAAAGGTCATGAGGGCAGGTCTGTAGCATAGCTGAGGATTAAACTTCAAAAGCGACAATTTAGCGAGTCCAAGTTTCATAGTTGACTATTCCATATTGCGTCCCGCTCCAAATAAAAATAACTGAAAAAACCGGACCTATGGCTTCAATAGGGCTGCTGTCTGACCACATTGTTTCCAAGCATATGCGACCAGGCTGGAACTGCGAAGGACAGCAACTCCATGACACTTCTGTGCCAAGTCAAGTCAGTCGGTTGGCAAACTTCTCTCTCACCAACATCAAAAAAATAATTTTTGGACCTGTGCTGATAGGTGTGAAGCACGAAAGAGAACCAGCTCTTGTCTTCTGTTAGCGAAGCACAGAAGCCATGTTGAAATGATAGTTTTTTTTTTTTAACAAGCAGAGAATGCCATCGGGGTGCGGACCGGCTAACGTTTCGACTTCCCCGCACGCGCTCACGCCCGCCTTCGGGACCCGTCCCCTGGAGAGCCGCGGCTCATCTGTGTGTGTGTTTATCCGCCGTTCCCCACGGGAGCGAGCGCGTTTCCCGCCACGCTGAGGAGGCGAGACAGGCCCGACCGCTCTGCTCCGCGCGGCGCCATTTCGCTTTTTTCTTCTGTTTGGTCTTTTTTTTTTTTTTTTTGCTGATGTCTACAAACGTCCCCTGAGGAATGACAAAGCGATACGTTGCGTGGATTGTCTTACACCCTCCCCCCTACACCCCCCCCCCCACCCCCCACAGTAAACTTTGTTTTGGGGTCTGGCTTAATCTTCTGCTGTCCCAGCTGTTACACACACACACACACACGGCGATATAAAATAGCTCAGGCTGGGTTTTGCATAAATATTTTAAAGTCCCAGGTGATGAGACAACTTTAAAATTGTTCTGTATATCAAACGGGCTGCAGGTGTTGCATTGCAGATATAGGGCTCGGGTAACACCACACAACTCCCAGTTTTGCCATTAGCCGTTGGAGGTTATTCTGGTTCAGGGCTCATATATAAATATCACCTCAACTGGGTGGCTCTCAGTCTTGAGCCTACGGACCTCTGCGCGTGCTGGTTTGCTTGCTACAGCCAATCTCGCTCAATTTAGTTGTTGAACACATTTAAGTTGTTGGACAGATGTGTTTAAGCTCTTCCGTAATGCTTTCCTTAAACTCCAGAACACAATGCAGGATTGGCCTGTTATTTCCGTCGTCTTCATTATCTACCAGATGGTTAGTTTGTGTGGCCAGGTGTCCACTGATTACTTCAGACTTTAATTTGATCAGTTAAAAAAAAGAATGTATCTGTTTTTATGCAATCTTTTGTAATTTAGTGTAATATAGCACAATGTGAAAATGGGACTTCATGGCATGCACAGCTATTTCTGACATAATGTGGCTTAAGAGAGTAAATAGTCCCTCAGAACATGAAAAGTGTTTGGTAGGGGGTTGAACGGGACTCCTGGATAATTAAGGGATAAGTGGATATGGACCCATAGGGCTCAAGAATCTTGCATTTGTAATGTACTCTCTCTGCTGAGAATCAATATTGGTTTCGTAGCGTATCCTCAGGGGAAAGCTAGCAGATCTTGTCAGTCTCCAAAATAATCTTGCCCCGCGAAGAGACCCCCTCAGTTTCCATACCTACTGTAGCTCTACGGGATGCCCCAGGAATGAGGACCCCTTTATCCAGAGGAGCTGATGAACCCCAAATCAGGTTAGCCATGCAGCGTAAATTACCATGGCGATATAACCTGACTGACTGACAGTGACTCAGCGTTGTGATATGGGGGGGAAAAAACCCTGGGATAAAACCTTAGGTTAGTCATTGTACAGTACACCCCCCCCGCCCAGCCCTCTGATTCACTCACAAAAATCACATCATATATGACTCAATCCTGAACCCCCCCCAACCCCTACTCCCCCGTCCCCCTCCCAATCACTTACGCCAAAAACCAAAAATAAGCATTAAATATCTGTCACATACGCTTACAGGCTGGTCTGATGATGGTGTTAGGGAAGGAACACAGTGTCTCTTCGCAAGTTCTCAGACAGATCTATCAGCATGGTGGTGTTACTGGGACGGGAAGAATTCCTGGCGATGAGCAAGCTTTCGACGCCGTTGCCTCGAATCTTACCGCCGCACCTGCGGCATTTTCAAGGTGTTCGCGGACGGACAGACGCCGCGACAGTTCTCAGCCCGCAGCTGAGAATTAGCAAGAGAAATAATCTGCTAATAACACATAAATAATGGAGAGCGATTGCGGCGGAATAAGGAAAAAGGGAATCTTAATGAGATCATTAAAATCAAGACGAGAGCGAGAGGAGATGGGTAACAACGTGTTATTAGTTTGGGTCCTGCAGCCATCCCAGTTAGACACAATTAACACACATCTATTTGTATAATTGAATAATCCCCATTGGCACAGGGAGGATCGGTTTCGCGGAGGGGAAGAGGCAATGACTCCCTCCCGAGCTGACGTCGGTGCCTTTTTTAATTTTTTTTTTTTTTTTTTGGAGTCTGCCAAACCGGATTTAGTAACCGAGCCCCTGTCGACGGCACGCTTGGGCTCCAAATCAAAATGAGCATCGTGCGTCATCCTACGTCCCCACGTACACGGGCAGGCACTGCTCCTCTGATTGCTCAAGTAACATCACGAGCCCCAGCAATCCAAGAAATAGGGTTGAATATTTTTATTATTTTTTTTTTCGTTCAGTGCAAAACCGAAAATGTGTTCAGTGGAGGAGGGGCTAAGGAAAAGGAAGTTGCTGCAAGCTTTGTTCGTTTTTTTTTTTTTTTTTTTTTGCACACCTCATTACGCAGAGGTGCAAGGGAAAGACGGGTTATAGATCGGAAAGGCCTCTATGAATTCAGCAAGAGCGCGCGTTAGGATGTGCGTCCCCCCAAAAATGCACGTAGCCAGTCGTGGCTCATTTCTAACCTCCGCCAGTCCAGCAGCAGCGTAGCAACTACATCACAGCCACAGGCATGACCGCTGGGCTTCAGTTAAAGATGAGCGACATGCGAAATCGCTTTTAATTCAAAGTTGCGAGATGCAACCCCAGGTGGGGGGTAGTGCTGTTGTACCTGTGGGCACAGGGTACTTAAGCTTAATTGATTCAGTGAAAAAATACGTCTGTATAACCTGATAACACGTAAAAATTGTAATCTGTTTAACCTGGATACGTGTGTCTACTATGCAAACAGTAAATAACGATCCACAGCGCCAGTCGTGGTTGTTCCGAGCTCCTCTGCGTGTCTGTTTGCCATGACGACCTTTCACAGCTGCAAAGAAATGAGATTAAATGAACAGGCTGGAACATCAGAGGAGAAGTGTTTTTAGTGTTGAGGTTCATGACCAGGAGATCCTGAGACTGACAGATCAAAGCTGAACCTTTAAGCAGGCCACCATTCCCAGGCCTTGTTTCATTCAAAAAGCTAATATTACTTTTAACTTACAAATAGAGTTTATTTTTGCAATGAAGCTTATTTTTTATTAATTCTAGTGAGTGCTGGCTGACTGTCTATGAACACAAACACACACACACACACACAAAAGGGGCAAACGTTAATTGAATCCACATCGCAGCGAAAGCATGACAGCACGCTGCAACGCAACGCTCGCTCGCTCGCTAGGCTAATAGGCAAGGCCTGTGTTCAGATGAGTCTCGCGCTGTGATTCGTCGAAGCCCGAAGGCCGTTAGGACGCGACCATCTTAAACTTCTCACAGGATACCGCCTACGTCCTCAGCTCCCCAAGGTCACTGGCGGAATGTGGCAGGAATGAGATAAGGAACGCTGGCGACATTCCCGTCGCTAATCCGGAACTTTCTCCCAGCCCTGTCCGGGTTCCACATCGGCACACGCAACGAACACACAGAGAACGTCCCTCTCTCGTTTGTCCCTCTCCCCACTCTTAGAAAACAGAAATTCCATTTCAGCCGCTTCTCAGCATTTGTCATTTTTTGAATCTTATTTTTATTTGCCCCCCCCCCCCCCCACCCCCCACACACACACTCATCCACCCCACCCCAAACCCAACCCACCCTGCCCCAGACTCCCCTCAAGACCAGCAAATCTTCCTTATTATTTTCACAATCAGTCTTTGGCAGCCTGTAATCACAGTTTCGGCGTGAATTTGATGGTGCCCCTCGTTGTTTTATTTCTGGTTTCGGTGCGACGGCGCAGCTGGGGGACTTGTGCCAGGGCAGCTCGGGCACGGTGCTCTGCCAGCTCTCTCTTCTTCTGTGGTATAATTGCTGCCAGCTCTCTTCTTCTGTGGTTAATTGCGGTGGGCAGGAATCAATGTTCTGCGCACTCCGTCAACAGCAGCTGCGAGAGAAAGATTTAATTAGTTTGTGTCATGTAGACATGCTTTCTCATTGTGGGAAGTCACGTCTGGCCATCAGAGCATATGAATTAGGGCATCAAAGCAAGGTGGGCCCTAATTCCTGTGAAAATAAAAATAAAATGTTTCTTTGTTTGCTGGGGATTTGGCTGTGCTCTTCATCACAAACAGACATGAAATAATTACCCATAAGATTTTTTACATTTTTGTTTTTAAAGGACATTTAGCCATGTCTGAAGCACACACAACTGAGCTCTTGTTTTTGTGCGCTTTTTGTTTAATAGTGTCACGCGAATGTGTAATTAAAGCTAAAGTTACTTTGTCAAATGCCCAAAGTGCATAATCAGCGGAGCGAATGGGATTTAGCACACTTTAATCAGGAACAGGCCACCTCATCAGATTCCAAGAGAAACATTTACAGTTTCCCACTTTAAGCAATAATTAATAGAGAGCTGTTTGAAAAATCAAACGCGGAACATAATTATTCATAGACGCCTCTAAAAAGTTCTCAAAACTCCGACGCACAGAGTGATGATCTGGCTTCAGGCTAAAGAGATGAAGTTTATTAATATTGATTTATTATGCACTGCTTTAGCAAATAATGAAACTCGTTGGCCCTAAAGACACAGGACTTATTGTGTGTTTTCCTTTTTAAAAAAAAGTTAGGCACGGTACTTTATTAAGGGTGATCGATCCCTGTCGTTCTTTTAAAGATTTGGTCCTGCTAACAGATGCCATGCAGCAGGAGGAGGAGGAGGAGGAGGATGGGGGTGTCTCGCATTATGGTATCTCCCTTCTTCTTCTTCTTTGGTTATTTCTGCCTGTGCGCCACCCACTCGCAAATGCATCTGATTGGACCTAACTGGGTACGCGGCACGGACAGAATTACGTTCTGTACAATCCAAACACGACCTAATTGGGCAAAATCCTCAGCGCCGTCCAAACGGAGCGGGTTTTTGTGTCTCCTCCCCCGGTCTCTCAATCCGATTTGTCGAAATCGCCCACGGCATTGCCGAGACGACCCATTAGGGGCCGCTCGGTCAATAAGCAGCCCGCGAGGGTTCAAGTCAAAGCCTCCGCAAATCACTAATTCACCAAACATAATAACGTCGACCGCTGCAGAACTCGGTCACGTGGCACCGAGGGCTGCGGGTTCTTTAATTGGTACGGCGGAGCGTGTCAGGGGGCTTGATTCTGCCCTTTCGGCTGCGTGGGCCGGCCATCTTGTGTTTCCAAAGAATATATAAATATTGGAAGGTCGCAGTCTGGACAATTCCCCGTTAGTTTTTTCGAAATTGCTCGGGCGTAGAAGGCTGGAAACGCCTCCCTCCGCTCAACCTCCGCCAGTCGAAGCGGCCATCTTGTTGACTGTCCGTACGAATAAATATGTCCTGCACGGTTAATTAAAAACTCACAGAGACAATATCCCGAGTCCCGTTAGAATAAAGAATCTGAATTGAATTTACGCAACAACAAAAAAATATATATTGTGCAATGTGCACATCGAGTCATCCGTTTTTGTTCAGTGTGGTCATGTGCAATTCTGAGTTTGATTTAAGTTTCTGCGGTGAGAAGATGACTTTGATGTGAAGTAAATTTGTTGCGTGACTTTCATGTGAAACTCGCCAGGCTTCATTGTTTATGCTCTGCTGAGAAGCGTTGTAATAAAAACAAAATAAATGAAATCTGAGGAGAGACACGATCATATTTGCAATGTCTGTGACGATAAACAGGCAGCAGCTGCTAACTTTCCACAAATTATCGTAATTACTGAGAAGACATTGTCATGTAATAAGATTGTTTAAAGACAAAAAAAAAAAAACTCCCAGACTTTCTGCAGCTGATGATTAAACAAGGGCAATCTTTCTTTCTTTCTGTCTTTCTTTCTTTGTTTCTTTTTTCTATCTTTCTTTCTGTCTTTCTTTTGTTGCACCCTACAGATAAAATTAAATGCTGAAAGAGAACTGCTCCTGACGTTCCCTGCAGCATAGCTGCATCACACAGTGAGAATTAGACAGGAAGTACAGGTTGGCTCACAAAAGACCGGAACCTTCTCCTGATTTATCTAGCCTGGCTAGGATACCTCGTGAAGTTCCAGGAAGCGCAATGTACTGATGCCATTAGAAATAGCTGCAGTTGCTGTAGCAATTATTACATGTCAGTTCTCCCAGTGGAGCTGCTCAGTGGCCAACAATAGAGGATTGTGGCTGTACTGGGCAGCTCCCAGGTGTGAATGCGTATGAGTGTGAAGCAGGGCGTTGCTGCAAAAGAGCATCCGTGCTCAGCGAACCTACCCTGGGTAAATAAAGGTTAAATTAAAAAAAATTAAAAAGTTTCAAATCCCTGGGACTAGGAAACGGGCTTTTGAATTGTATGCAAACAGCTGGATATATTAACTTTGTGGGAATCCCATTCCCTGGGAGCACAGCAGGTGATTGGGAAGATGAAGCAATATCTGTGTGCTTTACTGACTGTCTACACACACAAAAAACACATTGTTTTTTCCACTGTATAATTAAGACCCCCCCCCCCCCCCTTATCTTTCAATAACATGGCAACTTGGTCTATTGTGTATTGTAGTATATGAGTATATGAGTATGTGAGTACATTAATATTTTGATCTGTCATACACCCCCCCCCCCCCACTCCCTACACACACACACACACACAAATAATAATAAAGCTAAATGCAAAAGATGAACATCATTTTCAATGTTTCATTTTTTTTAAATACACAAATACAGAGTCTCTGCCTTTTTATTACAAATTAAACAGCAGGAGACAGGTTCTCACCAGTTGCAGTAATTAAAAAAGAACCCAGCAAGCGCAGTGGGCCTCCACTTTGAATTCAATTTCACCCCCTTATTTTATCCATATCTTTGTTTGAGTGAATGGCTCCCTTCTGTCATAGATGAGAACACATTGCCGCGTTGCCGTGCAACCTGTACAGCTGATGCAACCAGGAACAAAACTCTTAATTCAACATCACTCAGTTGCTTTGTGTCAGCGCATGTGAAGCTTTGTCTTGCCTTTCAAGGCCTGGTCACGTACATGCTAATAGGCCTTCTTGATTTCTGAGTCACCAGGCTACTGGAACATCACAAGAAAGAGAGCTCAAAAAAAAAACATATACAAAAGGGCATAGCCAGCGGTCTCGGGCTTGCTTTTGTCCGGGTAGCTTAAAGGAGACGCGAGTTTGCCAAAGGGTTAAAATTAAGGCAACATCAGGTGTTACTTCTTTATCCGTGCGCCAGCTCAGGTCCACCCTGAATAATGCATGCGCAGCTTCTGTTTGTTCCCCAGACGGGAGAAATATTACTCTTCAGTGTTCTGCCCAAGTGCAACTGCAACCCCCTGGCGTTGTTTTTTTACACACTCCCCTGAACAAGGAAAAGAACCCCCCCCCCCACCCCCCCCAATGAGCCTTGAAACTACCGCAGGGCCTGCTTTCATTGGGAGGGCCCCCCATAGCCCCCCCCCCCTCCCCCACCCCCAACAAAGTCTCCTGTGCTGTACTGCATGCTGTACGACCATAGAAGTGCCACACAGCTTTTTTTGTTCGGAGAACTCCTATCTGTGAAACAAAATAAAATTAAGATTCACTTGGGAATGAGGGGGGGGGATTGTGGATGGGTCTGTGGAGGGAGGTAAACGCCAGACAACGTAAGTAAAACAGCAACCTGAAAAAGTTGCTGGAGAGAAAAAGCCGATTTTGTTGAGTTAACAGCTTCTGTTGGCGCGTGGAGGACGGAGGCGGTGTGGCTCCCTTCCCTCCCCAGCGGGCCGACAGCTCACGGTCCTTCGGGCTAACAGATGGGCGAGTGATCCCTTCAGAGCCCGGCTCCTTAAAATTGGGAATTCAATTCGTTAGTCGATGATGGGAGTATCCCGTGCTGGACCAGATAGCCTGGTGTTTTAGTGCGGCTTGTTTTTAGAAAAAAACAATTTACAGTTCATTTCACCTGGGGGTTTTTGTATTCCCTTTGAGGAAATGTCCTTTTGCCCTGTGACTGATTTTACTGCCTGTCGCTTTGTACTCCACATGTTGTTTGTGGTCAGTGGAGATGACTGGGGCGACATAGCTCAGGAGGTAAGACCGATTGTCTGGCAGTCGGAGGGTTGCCGGTTCAAACCCCGCCCTGGGTGTGTCGAAGTGTCCTTGAGCAAGACACCTAACCCCTAACTGCTCTGGCGAATGAGAGGCATCAATTGTAAAGCGCTTTGGATAAAAGCGCTATATAAATGCAGTCCATTTACCAGATGACATGGAGTATGGAAAGGGGCTCTAATGATCCGTTTATTCATTTTATAAGCCTATGTTTTTCCGATAGCTTAAGTGAACATTTTGTGAGGTTTGACATTCACACTTATCATGTAGGCCGATAGACAGAGATTACTCAAAGAGCAGCCAATCAGTCAGAGTCTTAGATAGTGGATTCAGATTGACAAGGATCAGGAAATGGCAGGACAAACTTCTAAACCCACCCCAAAATCATATTTATTGCCAAAATCATTTTTCCTCTTTGTGTTTATAATGAGCAACGCTCATAGAATGCGCAGAGCCAGTTCTGTCAGGAAACTCTTGCTGCGCTGACCAATTATCGGCCTGACCAATCACAGACTTGCGCGTTTCCATAATCAACCAATCACATACACACAACAGATGGGGTAGTGCACGCTGGTGTGTGCACTGTAGTACCTGAAGCAGATCCATTCAGAGCCAAAGCAATTTTAATTCATTAAAATATTTAATCTAAATATGTGAGGGGCTTTGACTGAAGTACTACTACTACTGTGCCTCTACTACTACTTCTCCTGCTACTTCTACTACTACTACTACCACTTCCACCATGTTTTGGCTTATTTTTTGATGAATAAATAATGATAAAATACAATTTGTGTGTTTTGTGAGTCACATGATGTTAGATCGATCCCATTTAGGACTTGGTTAGGACTAGATGAAGTCATGTCCTAATATGTAAAACCATAGACCTAAAAGAGGGTGCACTTTCTTTTTCACATCACTGTAAAGAGCTTGGCCTGCTGCAGGTTTTCCCGTAGGAACACTCAGCAGTCATTCTGTACAGCCAAAGCTTCACCTGACTCCCCCCGGTGACTGATTAACAGCTTTGAGAAGTAGACATAATCACACTCTTATTGAGGCTTCAGGGGGTGATGTTACCTTCTGTAGTGGGACATTACAGTACACAAACAGTGAGTTCTGTGTATCCTCTCTGGCCTAATGAAACTAAAATGTGGACTATAACCTCAGGGCTGCCCAGCTTTGTTTCTGGGGATCTAACATCCTGTAGCTTTTCACTCCAACCCTAACAAAGCACACCTCATTCAAGAGCTAGAGCAGGGCTGCCCAACCCTGTTCCTGGAGATCTACCGTCCTGTAGGTTTTCACTTCAACACTAACAAAGCACACCTCATTCAAGAGCTAGAGCAGGGCTGCCCAACCCTGTTCCTGGAGATCTACCGTCCTGTAGGTTTTCACTCCAACACTAACAAAGCACACCTCATTCAAGAGCTAGAGCAGGGCTGCCCAACCCTGTTCCTGGAGATCTACCGTCCTGTAGGTTTTCACTACAACCCTAATAAAGCATTAGCTAACTACATTGTTTTTAATTGAAACCGCTACTGTCACTGCAGTTGCTAACGTTGTTGCTGATCAGTCGCTGATAACATGTTTGCAGCCCTGCTATGGACTGACGGCCTGTCCAGGGTATATTCCTTCCTGGCTCTCACCCAATGCATGCTGGGATGGGCTCCAGCCCCCCGAACCCCCTCCTTCTCGTCCCCACCCCTCCTAACCTCCAACTGCCTCACCCCCCCCCCCCCACCATGCAACCTTGACCATGAATAAGCAGGTTACAATCAAGGCCCTCGCCTGATTCCTAACTTTCTGCTCCTAGCCAGCAAAAAAAAAAAAAACACAGTTTCCGAGCTGTGATGTGGAAGACGGAGGGAGGGAGGGAGGAAAGGAGGGAGGGAGGGAGAGAGGTGTCTTAATGAGGGATCATGGGGACATTAGCGACTGCTGTGATTGGCACTGATTAACGTCAGCAGCGACAGCAGAGCAGGAGTGCCATGATCAGACGCCGCTCGCCCTCCCTCCCTCCCTCCCTCCCTCCCTCCGTCTGTCTGTCTGGGCACAGCGGCTGGCGGCCGGCCCTTCATTACCGTGGTGTGGCTGCGTGGCGGCCCCAGTGGCGGCCCTGTCCAGCTCCTCCAGGTCCTGTCCGGGCCCCTCCCTGGCCGTCCTGTTAACGAACCGGACCCACGGCAGGAGGGCAGTCGCTCAGAGCATGGGGGGTGTGGGGGGGGGGGGGGGTGTTGGGGGTTTGGGGGGCGTAGGCGGGGGGGTTGCGGTTGGGGGGGGCAAGAAGATGAATTCTGTGCTTCTCTGATTCCCAATAAGGAGATAATAATTACAGCAAAAATGGTAAAAAAGTTGGGCTGGATGGGGGGGGGGGGGGGTCTTGGGACTGCTGCTTCAGGAGACTGCCTGGCCCGATGCATTCACGTGTGAAGTATATTTTCCGGAAATGCACCTTCATATATATACCAGCAAAATAACTGCATGGCACAATGAATTCATTTCTAGCAATTATTTTAGGGATTCGTATGGTTAATCGATTACCTGAGTATCTGTACGAGCATCCATTGCTCAAGTACCTCAGTCACTCTGGAATAGAACGTCTGCCAAATGCCAGTCATTTAATGTTGTATAAATGAGTACAACAGCCACTGCTGGGTTATGAGTTATGTGTTATAATCACAAACCTGCAGACATCACATGTGAAGTATTTGCAATGTGGGACATTCAGTAATTGCTCTCATGCAGAGCAACATAGAAATCTTACGTACAATCCATTTACTGTATACAGCTGGATATTTACTGATGCAATTCAGGTTAAATGCTTTAGTCTGGAGTATAACAGCAGTGCCGCACCTGGGGTCTGAATCGACAACCTCAGAGTTACAAGCCCGTCTCCCCAACCAGCCCAGAAGCACAGCAGATGCTATCTTAGTTGACCTTTGTCATCTGCCAATTGACTGCGAGGTAGTCATTATCAGTGGTCATTATCTCGAACCATCCTTATAGTCCCCTGTATCATGGCCAAAAGAGGAAACGCGGCAAAGAAACGTGACCACAACGGTTTCCACAACCACAAATCTTTTGCTTTCGCTTTTCACAGCGCTAAAGGAGCTAAATTAATGATAAACAAGGCCATTCACTGCTAGCATATCATCGTGAGTCTGTAAATCGCATTCCCAATCAACAAAATTGCAATTTAAAGGGTTTTGGCTGCTGGAGAAATACATCACTGTGGGCGTTCCTATGGGTTTCACCTCCTTCGTGTGGCCACCTGCCTCCTCTGCTCTTTGCATTACGCGTGGTGAGATCCATGCGCACAGGTTCAGGAGCTCATTTTAACTGCTTCTTCCACATATGCCATGTCCCAGAGCACAGAGTCACGACCGGTTTCCCCGCACTGGAGTATTTTTTTTTTTTTGGGGGGGGGGGGGGGGGGGCAGAGAGACCCAGAGGAAAAATCTTTTGCTCAGGATAGTCTTTTCTTTAACTCTTAAGAAAGTAGTAAGAGCTCCTAAAACCCCCTGAGGAGAAAAGATGAGATAATGAGAGGATGAATTTGAGACTTCAGTAAGACGAATGTATATTGAATTGAGATGCTGTTGTTTCTCTTGAGGTCACTATGAGAAAACTGAGACATATTTGAGAAGAATCATGAGATCCTAGGAGTCATAGCTGAGTTTTCTTTGAGCTCTTTCTCTGATCTCATGGTCCGATGTTCAGGAGACTTAAATTAGACTTATTTAAGATCATTTAGAGATCTCTTGTTTTGATCAGAGTAAGACATAAATGAGATTATATGTGGTTGTTTTTCCTGAGTTGAATTTGAGAAGTAGGAGGAAAAAGCCTTTGGTCTCACCTTAGTATTAAAAATAACTAATTTGTGTCTAGGAGAAATGAAAGAAACAACTATGAGATCTCTTCTTGGATTTTGCTTTCCTATGGGGAAGGCCAGTTCCTCACTGGCATCCCGAAATTGCTCCCATCAGCGATGGCATTGCCTCCCCCAACCCAAGTATTAACCCAGGCGCAGATCCATGTAATTTCAGTCGTTTGGCACGATAAAACGAAAACCGGCTGGAACTGGCTGCAAAAACAGCCAGATTTACATGATTTAAGAAGCGATGTGAGAGCAATTAATGATGTGCTGTTCAAAACATAAGAGGAGAAGAAATGTGTTAGAGCTGGGAACAGCTTTCTGAACTGGGAATAGTGTTCAGAGTAGAAAACAGTGTTCAGGACTGAAAACACTGTTCGGAACTGAAAACTTCAGAATGGAAAACAATGTTCAGGACTGAAAATACTGTTCGTAAATTGTAACTGTGTTCTGCACTGGAGACAGTGTCTCTGTTTTTTTAATCAGAGGGCGTTAGCTGGATTCTTGGCATGAACATGATATTGTATTCAGCTGTGGAGTTGGGCGTTTGCTTCACAAACTTTTATTTTTATTTTTTTTAATGTATTTTCTTGGCAGATGCCCTTGTCTCAAATAGCTCACACGTTATCCTTTAATACGTCTGGATATTTATACTGACACAACTACGTTACAGCACTTGCTCAAGGATACACCAACGCTTCACCTGGCTTTTGAACCAGAGTTATAACTTATAAGAACAGTTCCTCAATCACTTACCCAATAGGCTGCACTGTTAACTGTAAGGCCGTGCGGACTGCATACGAGCTGATTTGTCTCTAAACGAAAGGGCTTTGATTCTGTCTCCGAGCAACAGAACTGACAAATGAAAACACACGCAGAGTTGCGATGACAGAGTGCGCGTTCTTGACCGATTTTCTGGTGTGCCGTTCACTTTGTTTTGTCTTCAGATCATTATTGCAGTAATTTTGTCTGTCTTTGAGGTCGTCATGGTGACTGGAGATCTGAGGAATGGAGTGTTTTCTCCACATTGTTCTCTAAGACATACTGTAGCTCACCTGTATGGTACAATACGCTGTTTCAGGATTAATTACCAACAGCACGCGCACACTAACACACACACACACACACACACATACACACACAAACACATACACTCGTGCGGTGTGCATATTCCTCTTTAATTTGGATACTGTTTGAGCTGGAAGTCTTCAAAGCTCACAGTCAGTGTTTGAAGTCACAAATTGTAATGAGCTCTTTTTATTTTTTATTTAATTCTCAAATTAAAAATGGCTGGGATCCCTTCGGGGATAATGTAACGTCTTCCTACGAAGGCTTTGCATGTCACGGACGTTACAAACTAAGTCCTTAATTATTGTCAACGTACACTGTGTACTCTTCCTTGCCCTGGAAAATTAATCTATGACCTCATCATAGTTGGACAGTTCGATTTCACACTAATGCCCAGCACATACAAAAAAGAAAATCAGATTCATTTGCCACACTTGCCGTGTTCGCCCCTGATGAGAAATGTTAATCACAGTATAGACCTGAATGACTAATCAGCCAATACTTCACACATGAATATATGCTGGTACAGAAAGGGTCTTGAACCTGCGTGCGTGAAAGTTCCTTGAATAAGGAAAGCCTCTCATTTTTTTTTCTTTTTTCTTTTTTACAAATGCAATTTCTGTTTCTCTTTGAAAGGAGCATGGCTACTCTGGCCTTCTGGGGACTGGAAATGTCAATTTATACATACTTAATGAAGCAATATGTTAGTAATGAATGATACCTGAATGTGCTGGTCCAATATCGCAGCAATATGCCATGCGTTAATTACATTAATGAATCATTAGCAGGTGTAGTGTCTCATGAATATAAAATGTAACTTTGAAAGTGTTTTTTTTCACAATTCTGAAGTTTTGAAGGTGCTTTAGAGCATTTATTAAATCATCAGGTCTCCATTTTGATTTACACTCTATTCTTATTGTATAGGAACTTTGATGCTGTTTGAAGCTCATCCCCTTCATCTCTCAATGTCTCAAAAGAATTTTAAAAATGGCTACAAAGCATCTGTCATCTGCATCACTGGTATAGTGTCTGAGATCCACATTAAATGCCTGACTTTTTCAGACCTGTGTGATCAGCATTGCTTTCAATGTGACATCCCATTCAGGAGCAACAACCATGTATGGTGACTATTTTCAGAACTTAGAATTATAGTATCCTATCTGACATCATTGCAGAAACAAAAAATCATTGACATGGTAAATGTTTTTTTTTTCTTCTTTTTTTTTTTGCGTCTTTGCTATACAACAGATTACAGTCCTGAAACTACTTAGTTAAAACTAACATAGAGGCGATAGAAAGCAGTACTGTTAGCAATAATAATACAAGGATAGGTCACACAAACTCTGAATGAGTAACAGTTTGAATCCATGACAAAGCCTGACATATCTGAGTTATCACCTTTGTATATTATTTACTAAGGGATCAGGCAATTTGCTAACTCCACCTAAGGCATTAAGCGTACTTCATGCAAAACTCCCAGCCAATCAGAATTGCAACTAAGCTGTTGTATAAATGAAGGCATTTTTAAGGTAGGGGGCCAAAAGGCCTTCATCTTGGATATGAAAATGGATATTTGCTACAGTCGTGTTTGACAGTGACATTCATAGACCGTAACTAGAAACAGTACGACTTCATTGATGAAATAAATCTTGAACTAGCATATTTTAAGCGCACGCACAGGAAGCATTTTCATTTGCCAGCGTGTGGAACATTTTCCCATCACTTCTGTCCAAAATGGCACCTCATACGTCTCAATTTGGAGGAGAAAAACAGACTTGTCGATGTGCGAAGACATTAAAACGCATTTATAGGTATTGCAAAGCATCAATTAGTGGCGAAATGTAGATGAATGGTGCAATTTAAAAAAAGGAGAATGGCATGTCTCCTTTAAGGTAATGTAATAAAGACCTTGCCAGTGAATGGCTAGAGCAGACTATTTGTACCAGCTGGCCTTTTAATGGGATTGCTGTGTGTTTTACCAGAGATCATACAAAAGCTAAACATAACCACATCCAGCTCTTAGTGTAGGGTGGGTGTGTCCATACTGAAGTACTTACTACTTGTATACTTTCACATGTGAAGTTGCAACTTGCAGCTCTTTAGCTTCAGTTCAATGTATCTGCTGATTTAATCTGACAGTATTTAGCAAGAACAGTTGTGCTGTGAAAGTGTGTTTGTGTGTGTGTGTGTGTGCGTGTTTATGTGTGGGTGTGTGCGTGCGTGTGTGTGTGTGTGTGTGTGTGAGAGAGAGAGAGAGATCTTGGAAAATGTAGCTGCTTCAAAATGTGTTTCTTTGAATGGTATTCTGACCTTCCATTTGATGGGGCATCCTATTTCCTGTATGTATTTGTATAACAGAAGATCTGTACATTATATATTATATTTATCCTGTCAGGCATCATGCATTTGATCTTTTTCTGTATCTCCTTTCTCTCCTTTCAGAAGTTAATAGTGAAGCTGTTGTTAAAAATACTTGTATGGTTTCAGTGAATGTAATTTTAATTAAAACTTCAGTTAATTGTTAATTAATTGGTATAATGTTCTATTTTGGGCTGATTGGTACTAATCATTTCCCACATAATTAAAGCAGAATTGCATCATGTGACTATTTGCATATCTTATTTCTGCAGATAATAGTATCAAGTATCTTGATGAAGATCCACAGAGATCAAAATCCTGTCCATCCATTCTCATTTCACTTTAATGTCATTTTTGGAGAAAGAGGGTCACGAGTTGAGACTCCCTGTGCTCTGGAATTTATAAACAGCATCCATACTAATCACATTTGTTATGGATGCTATTCCATAAAATTATGCGATATCCCTAACTGTAACATGTACCATAATCTTTCAGGAACTTTCCATTTCAGCACGGCAAACAGGTGGTGAAAAAAAGCGAAAACAGTAACGTCATCCCTCGTTCAGGTGTCGGGCTGATAACACCTGTATACACATCATCATCATTACATCACAGGCATTTAGCAGACGCTCTTATCCAGAGGGACTTACACAACTTTTTTTTACATTGTATCCATTTATACAGCTGGATATATACTGAAGCAATTTCGGTTAAGTACCTTGCTCAAGGGTACAACGGCAGTGTCCTTACCCAGGATTCGAACCTGCGATCTTTCGGTTACAAGTCCAGTTCCTTACCCGCTGTGCTACGCTCTGTCCTCACCCCGAGTGGGGTCTGCCAGCGCTTGGATTTGTGTAGATCTGATGTCTGTCAGAGCGGTAGCACAGTATCCCATACGGCAGTGGTGTCAAACTCGTTGCCATGGAGGGCCGTGTGTATGCAGGTTTTCATTCCAGCCTCAGATCTTGATTATATAATTAGTTAAATTATTTGCTGAATTAGGGATGCAGGTTTGTGCACAATGGTGACCCGACGTCTATGGTGACCCGCATTGTCTAAATAAAAATTTTCTTATATTCTGTGCTTCAATGCAGTTAAACGCATATGGCTGAATGAGTAATTGGACTCGATTAAGGCAGCATTAATTGGTTGGAATGAAAACCTGCATACACACGGCCCTCCATGGCACGAGTTTGACACCACTGCCATACGGGCTGCACCACGGGGATACTCAAATCTGCCCCTCGAGCTCAGTATCACTGCTGGTTTTCACTCTTCTTCTTCCCCTCCAATCAGGACCGATTTAAACCCCGAGACACCAGGTGAGTTAAATCTCTGGGCCAATCGGTGGCCTTTAATCGGTCAGTTAACTGTCTGGTGGGAAAGAACGCCAGAGGTACCGATGGCCTCGAGGACCGGATTTGAGTGTCCCTGCTCTTCCGGGGGTGGTCAGATCTGGGGGGTCAGATCTGGGAGAGGGTGACGACATAAACAACACCCGCGCTTTGCTCTTCCTGTCATTGGACAAGTCCTCCCTGCTCTGTGGACAGAGCCAGTGTCATCTAGAACGACACTCCTCTCTATAGGTAAGAAATGCTTCAGCAGGGGCTGAGGAAGTACGCCGATTAGCATTAAGTAACAAACTGACATTGATCTTAATTCTGAAGTTATGGATGCATCCAATCCATACCAGGAGAGTGTGCACCATTCCTTTATGGTACCTGCAGAATCATTCACTGTCCAAACACTGTTGTCTTTCCATTTTTTTCTCACTAACTGAATAATGATGCAAATTGATAATAAAGAGACTAAAGACTAAAGTACTGAATTAAGAACAGTTTCCATGGTCTTACTTACTTTTACTTTTACTCACTCACTCACTCGCTTACTTACTTAAAGCAAGCAGAAATAAGAATGCAAAATTAGGTTTCTTTTATTATGAACCTTTCCTAAATTTAAAACCACTGGCATACAGAAATTGCAAAAGAAAATTCACTTCCAAAGAAAAAGGAAAACATTACTGAATAAAACATTCTTCATATTTTTGGATTCATCAAGGTTTTTTTTTTTTTTAAACAAAGTGCTCAAAAGCATTCATGAAATTCTTTCTGAGCTCAATGTTATAAAGGGTTTATAGAAAGTATTAGAGAATCAGAATTTCTGAGATTTTCCGTTCTTTGATTTTGTCAAATAGGTCTTTAAAAATTTTTCTGAAATCATGCAGCTGCCTACAGGAAGGTTTTCTGAAAATAAAATAAAAAACCTACATGTGGGAATGATCTTGCCCTGTATAAATACATTTGCATAAATTATCTGCGTCAAAAGAATTTCATTTGCTCGTAATTAAGGTGCCAAAATCCATTTTCATAAACAAACGCATAATTGGAAAGACGCTGGTGTCCATTATTCAAGCATTTTGATAAACTCTCTGGTAGGCTGAATACGTTTTACAGGGGGGTAAGAAAAGAAATCTAGACGGAGAGAAAGAGAGAGAGAGAGAGAGAGTGAGAGAACTTTTCGGTTTGTTTGTTTGTTTGTTGTAATTGCCGGCAGTCTGCAGCGCGAAAAGGCCCGCTCGTGCTCGTGAAAAAGGAAGTGGCTCGGGTTCCAGCCAGCCAGCTTCCTGCCGCACTTTTTGACGCGCCTCCCGCCCCGGTACGAGCCCGATCCCGTGCCAGTGGATGCGGCATTAAGCGGCTCTTTCTCGCGTGTCAGAACTAATTGCGTGTTTCGCTAATGAATGACAACCTTGGGCGAGGCGCTGCCAGCAGCCAGGGTGCCAAGTCAGATGGGATCTGTGAGACAGCCGCTCGGGGCAGGGATGGGGGTGGGTCGGGGGGGGGGCAGGAGGGCAGCCACAAAGGGAAATTCAACGGATCCGCCATCAAAAGGTCAAAAGGTGCTGCGGCAGACATGGAACCCTCTTCATGGGATTTTCTGCAGCTGACGTTGAAGCTTCAGCCAGTGACCTGTCTGCTCGCAAACCCAAACACATTTTATCTTTCCTTTTCCCCTTACGGTAACTCGCCTCTACAGTCACTCACACTGGAAATGCAGCCCAGCTCTCACTTATTCTGCTCCTTAAAAGGCATGCAAAAGTGTACATGAGTTGCAACCCGAGTTGCTCCCACGATCCTCCATAATAAATGTGCATCGCATTTCAGGCACATCGTTTTATTCAGGTCAAGGTCAAAGGACTGATAAATGCACGGCTAGCATTCACATCCACTAACAGCGGTGTCTTCCTTCAGCAGATATGAACATTTCTGCTCTGCTCTCTACCAGTATTTCCTAAACTATGGGCTAGGATGCCAAATGGGGTGTGGGAGTGTATGAGGGTGGGCCTTTGAATGAGTCTGTAGTCTGCTAAGCTGTGCTAGTATGTATATTTGATTGGTCCCTGAAAGGTACTAAATTTCTCATTTGGGTCCTGATGTCAAAAGGATTAAGAACCAGTGCTCTATACAGCTGCAGCCTCCCCCCCCATCCCACCCCATCCCGCCCCACCCCCCTTCCCTCCCAGCAGATGAGCTAATTGCATTAATGAAGACACTGGGGCTATCCGCCCTGCCAACATGATGCTTAACAGGAGGTCTGATACCAAAGGCCCAGCACGTAGAGCTATGAACAACATGCTCCTCAATCCCCAGGTCTGTGTGACTCAAACCGTTACCCACCCCCCCCCCCCCCCCCCCCAACCGACTAAACCGCTGTGACATACAGGCCTCAGGACGTTTGTTTTCAAACGGCTTCCTTCTCTGCTCCGTGGAATAGCTGCGGTATGACCGATGGAAAAAAAAAGGGCATCAGTTAGCGAAGACAGCGCTGACTGATCTTGAGAAGAATAACATCCTGAGAAGAATAATTCTATGTAGCCACTCTTGTGCACTTGACAGAAACTGAAAAGGTTTAAGGGAAAAAAATCATTTTTGTTATAACCGAAGTGCAAAAAAAAAAAAAAAAAAGGCGAAAATGTTGTGGGGTTTTGTTTTATTGTGCGGCTGCCTCGTTAAGCTCAATTGGCTTCGACCCCGCGCCCTCTCCGAGCCCCCAGCACCCTTGTAAAATTAGCCTCACGTTGTTCCTGGGCTGACCGCATACAACAGCATACAAATCATCCGCTACAAAAAAAAAAAAAAAGATAATATCTACATAACTCAATATGGCAATTAAGATAGAAAAGGGGGCCGCTGTGGCCGTGGGAGCTGTGGTGGGGGGGGGGGGGGGGGGGGGGGGGGGGGGGAGCAGGGAGGGAGCAGGGAGGGGGGGCCTCCGTGACCCCACTGGCCGAGCCGTTCGGCTCATCTCCAATTAGCCGCGAACGTCCCCCCGATTAGAGCCGGGGGCCCGCGCGCCATCCCGCCATCCCGCCATCCCCTCCCCTCCCTCATTATCCCGCCGCCGAATTTGTAGGCGCTCGCTCGCGGCCGTCTCCCGAGACGACGAAGCCGACTTTTAATTACCCCGGAGCGCACCGCGCGGAGAGCTGATGAGTCGGTGAAGGGGCGGGCGGGGCGGCCGCAGAGGGGGGTTCGGGGGTGGCTGGGGGGAGTACGGGGCGCATACTGAAAACGGGGAGGAACGGCGGGAGGGTGGGCGATGGTTGCCACGGTAATCGGTGAAGTTGGTTGACTCCCCTTTTTTTGCGGTGACTGTGTACCGGGGTGGGGGGTTTGACCGGGTGTTCATGCCGCCCTCTGAATTTGTGGGCGGGTCGGTGACGATCCTGTGTATGAAAAATACACAGTGTTAATGTCCAGTGTTAATTCAACACTAACAGAGTGCATATGAGTCCTGTATGAACTATCTGTACCCTGTAAGACGACATGATTTAACACTGAAAATTTTACTGTGTATAAAAGAAAGATCGCTTTTTCCCTGTTACAACTTCTTTTAGAACGTATCATCTAAAATGCATTGTTTTATTACATATCTCAAAGTATACTGTGTTCTAGATATTATTCTTTGACTTGTAAAAGTAGTAAAAGTTACTGTTGTAAAAGTATATGCATTTACATTCAAAAATACTTTTAAATTTGTTTTCATAAAATATGTAATATTTTAGATACCATGTCCTTCTGCAGTCCTGATTTGATCTGTGTAAAGTTTCTGTTCTATTTCCTTATCCCTGAATATCAAACACCAAAACCACAGATGGGACCAGTAATCCATTCTTACACAAGATATCACTCTTTGATGGTGGAATATAGAAAGTCTGAATAGAAACTTCAGCAAGCTGTTAAGTCACAGAGAGTACTTTCAGCTATTTTCAGTCTTAAAAGCTGGAGTTCCTCTTTCTTTGTGAATGACTGTCTGGATTAGCCAAAATAACTATAAACAGACCTTGAACTGGGCTCGTGAATACAACAAGTAAACAAAAAGTACGTAGGCCTTGTTGGCTGTTCGCAATGGGAACTTTAATTCAAGTTTTAAAAAAAATACCTGATCCAAGTTTAGAGCTAATTAGCATCCATGAATTCATCAGATAATGATGCCATGTAAATACAAAGAGACCCCCTGCAATTCCACCACCTGTATCTGTTTTTATTAACTGGAATGCCTTGCATTGAACTCGTGTTTGAAAACAGTCTTTTTTGTGGTGTTGTTTTTTACTTAGTCACCTGTGGATATGTTATCCATCTAAGGAGGGTATTGTCAGGCCAGTGAATCTCTGGTGTATTCTGTTTCTTTGTTCGTTTGTTTTGTTTTGTTTTGTTTTGTTTTTTGTTCAGTTTTTTTTTTTTTTTTTTTTGTGGGGGGGCAGGGGGTGTTGTGGGTGCCAAATTTGTACAATCTCAGCCACCAAAAGAACCCCACAGCAGTAGCACAGCTCTTGAAATGACCTTATCATCAGATGTTATGGATACTGTCCAATATTCGATATTATGAGTTTTTTTTTTTTCCCTAAAAAACATTTTTTTCTGCAATGTCAAGAGAGGAAATATGTTCAGGAGGCAAGTTGACTTTGAATCAGTTCCAACTCTTACAAATAAATGTGTTTACGACAAGGGCGAAATCTAAACCGAGATCGGTGTTCTGCTGCAGTATCTACTCGACAGCTTGCTTGTGTTTCAGAGCACATTTTGACACCGTTGAACAAATGGCCACTCGGATTTGACAGACATCTCTATGAAGTAAACACCACAAGAGGAAATAATAATATGAATTTCATGCACTATTATGCACTGTAATATATTCTAAAAGACAGCTGTACAGGCAAACTAGCTTTACTTAGACCCTGCTCACAATTCCATGTGGTGCTCTCAGCTTAGAATGCTAAAAGGGAGCAGGCCTTTTTTTTTTCTTCTTCAGAAATAATTCAAAACCGTACTTGGACTTCGATTCAATCAACTTCAGTTTGTCTTTAAATATGACCTCCGAATAAACGCGTTTCTTGTTTAAGTGGGAACACAGTTGTCTTCATTAGTTGTCGTGAGATTGAGTGTAAGTGTGAAGACGAACCGTTGAAGGTCGAGAACTGTCCATGGTGCTGATTGGCTAGATTTACGTCCTCAACCGGGGGAGTGACAACCCTACAATAGGCTCATTACACAAACACAAATGTTGTACACACCCATCGTCACCCTTGATAAACAGCATTAGCGTGAATGCGTTTCTGTTCATTAGTGGTTCTCAGCATCCTAGGTATGCGACAATAGGACAGGCTTGAACAACTCTGCATGTTACTTAAATAGCCCCATTAAAATCCAATTAAATTCTGATTAAAACTGGCATGAGGACACAGGAGTGGAAGTAAGTTTAGAAAACAGACCAAGTAGGCCTATGTTAGGTAACAAAACATGTAAGGAACTCATACAGGACCAATGCTTGGAAGTGAAGTATACATTAGTTTACTTGTAAAGTGCATAGTAAGGTATGGAAACCTGTTGGTTACTGTTACTATGTCATTTTTGAAAACATGTTAGGTTGTTTATGGGAATATGTATGTCAAACAAATAATGCCAATTTTTCGATGATTTATTTAATGCTTGTGATACATGTTATTTAATGCTATGTGACCTTAGATGGGCATACTTTTTCTCAGTCGCCCATGTTTGTTTGGAAACTGTTTCTTTAATAGCACACTTAATGTGCATCCAATTTTGTTTCATAGAATTGCGAGATACACACGTTTGAAAAGAAAAACAGTAGAGGTTTTGTTTGCTTTTACCGTATTATAAAAATATGACACAAATCAGAAAAGTTGGAACGAGGGCCATTGAGAGGAATAAATTAAGGTAATGAGGGATCGGAGGAAGGTAAAAAAAAAAAAGAAGGGATGCATAAAACATTGGGAAACGCTGGCACGTTGTGATGGAATGTGAACGGTGGCACCATCGCCGTGACATAATGAGACGAAACGTTTCCGTCTCTGCCTCACTTCTGCTGATTCAAGGAGATACGAGGACACCTAATCTGGCTGCCTTGCTGATTTCGGAACGAGAGCGCGTCGGCGTGTCGGACCAGTGAGATTCGCGGTTCTGCGTAAGAAGAACACCGTCGAGGCTCGACGCGGTCGCTCTTCTTTAATATTCAGCGTGAAGCCCGAGGTGTTTTCGGCAGCCGTCGAGCTCGATTTAGGGCCTCGTCTTTTCCCCGTCTCCGTCACTCTGACATCCCTAACGGTAACACACGCCTCGCTAGAGAAAAGGCTCCTGGCTCGCGGGAGGACGTCGACCGTAATATTCTCGACTGAAGATCTCAGCGGTTGACGGCAACGTCGGCGGGGGATCGGACGAAGTCGCCCCGAGCCCGGCGCCGCTCTTTGCTCTCGCGTGACAAAAACGTTCGGGATTGGTCGGACGGAGACAATAAGACGGGCCGCGATTGGCCGGAGGACGCCGGCGGGCGGAAACCCGCTCGTACTCCTGGAGAGAGATCAAAACGTTTTGAAGTTAGTTATCGCGCAGCTCGCGTTGCAAATGACAGGCAAGGGGAGGGACGTGGGCTGCGGTTGAGATTGCGGTGGCCATTTGTGGTTAGGACCCGGCTCTGATTGTCCGTGAGTGCTCCTGCTGTTTGAGCGAATGAGGAGAAAGCCCCCGGGTGTCACTTCTGCAGGCTACAGTGGTGGCCACTCCAGGTCCTGGAGAGCCGCAGGGTCTGCCGGGTTTTCGCTGTTCCCCCGACACTCAATGGACCAATTGAAGCATCTCATAATCCAGTTAAATCGCCTCACCTGGTTTCTTGGGTCTAAAGTGGTTGTTGTATTTAAGGTGAAAACAAAAACCAGCTTGACCCTATGGCTCCACACGACCTGGGTTGGCTAATCCTGTATAACTTTTCTTTTTCAGATGTTGTGCCACTATAAAAATATCTCATTGAGCTTGTACGTAGATCGGGTGTAAAGGATTCCTGTTCAGTTTTTTTTAAAAAGAGCAGTAAAATAATTAGTGAAATTTATTTAGATTCAGATATCTTGTGGCTATGGAATACTCTAGTGCTGTCTGACACATGTCCAGTACAGCAACTTATCATGTGTGTCAGTAAAATTAACACAATTCCTCACACAATTTAGTATTATATTCAAATCGATTAATCCTTTAAACTGCCTCGAGTAATAAATGCATTATAAGCACATACAGTGGACAGTCATTTTTCAGGATAATTGGATGAGTTCAAGCATCGCTAATTCACAGACAGTCGACCATTTTGTCCTTTTTTTAAGTGAGAAAAAGTCAAATGTCATCGTGCACATGACAAGACAATTTGCTTTAAAGAGCAAGCAGGGGTACATTTGTCAAAACACAACTGAACTGGTGGAAATGGTGCCCACGTAAGCATCAGTATGGACTCCCGTTGTAGCAGTCAGTCATAAAGTGATTAAACAAGAAGCAAGCCCTTGGGGGTTTTAATCACAGTATTAAACCATGGACCAGGAACTTGGCACCGCACTTCCACAAAAAGCCATTACAGAAAAGTTTCAGTGCAATCACAGCACAGCACATTTTGTTTTTAGAAGTTGTGAGGCAAATATGCTTCTTTTTCCTCATTTGTCAACTTTTTGCTGTGGCTGTTTTAATATCACGTACCCCAGGAAATACAACAAAGAATGTTTCATTTCAAACTGGACAGTTTTGTCCTTGGAAGCATTACCATGTTGGATTGCAGTGAGATGTTCATCTGGTGTTTCAGACTTTATGAATCTTTAGGGAAAAAAAAAAAAAAAAACTTTATGAGGACATAACCCTGAAAATATGATGTCATTCCATAAGGCCAAAAGCATAAAATATAACAATTTATGACAAATAATAATAGAGGCCAGACACACAAGAAACCTTGGACATTTGGTAAATTGACATGTTATTGTTGAAGCAGACAATTTGGTGTGATGTACATGTTTTTGGGTGTTATTCTTGAACTTTCACATCATGCTATAAAAGTACATCCCTTTGGAAAAGAGAACTGGTTGAAAATAGTAGCACTCTCCTCTAATGTTCTCATTAATTGCAGTTCTGGTTCCGGTACAAGCTTAATGGAGAGTGTTTGGAAATTGCAAGATAAGGCTGCAAAAAGTTAACAGACACATTAAATCCTTTTTATAAAAAAAAAAACAGTAGACAAGATTTTAAGAGACTACAAATTGCGCTCAGCCTTATTTTACCAACTTTGGAAGGGGAACTTTGGCAAATTAACCAGCCATCGAGAACCTTAGCCATACTAGCAAGCTAGCAATAAACATAGAGACTGGAAAAATGTCTTTCAGTTCATTGCATCAATAATGAAAGTCTCCTTGCTGTCTGGATTGTTTTCTTTTGATCTTACAACACCTTGTAAGTGAGAGCCACTAACCTTATATGTACTCGGAAAAGAGGGTTCTGCAAAGGGTTCTTTCGCCTGTTTCTTTGAACTTCTGAACAAGATTGGGT
Source organism: Anguilla anguilla (assembly GCF_013347855.1). Taxonomy (NCBI): domain Eukaryota; kingdom Metazoa; phylum Chordata; class Actinopteri; order Anguilliformes; family Anguillidae; genus Anguilla; species Anguilla anguilla. The sequence continues at coordinate 7,891,703 of NC_049208.1, read as the reverse complement.
TCTTGTTCAAGTTTTCCCAGGACAAAAAAAAACAAAACCTTTCGTGTTAAGCAACCAGCATGCCTAAACATTTCTTTTTGTTGTTGAAAGCACTGGGATTTGGATTTGAGATCAAATCAAAAGATGACGATAAGACACGAAAACACAGACCACTTTAATTTCATGGTGATTACACGTGTGTACGTTTTACCATTTTACAGAAACAGCTGTTTTTGTGTTGAGCCTCCCCCCCCCCACCCCACCCCACCCCCAAAAGGCCATTGTTATGGAGATCATTGGTTAAGTTGCAAACAATACTAGATAATTTAGAATTTAGGACCCAACCATTATAATCAACAGACATTCTACAGGCCGGTTCAGTTACACCGATTCCCTGCATAAATGCTGATACCTTGCCTCATTAATCCCTTATTTATTTAAATGTTTAACTACTGTAAAAAGTAAACATCTGCATTAGCCAATCTTTAAATAAGGCTTAAGACGCTTAAGCCTAATGTTTACTATCATAATTATCATTTTTCCTTGGGCAAGGCACTTAACCTACATTGTAAAAGTGTTGTTTCTGTAAGAGTCGAAATACGTAACATGGAAAATGTGAACTTTCTATGTACTTGTGGCTAACCCCTGGATAACAGGATGACAGCAAATAAATATAAAAACAGTACAATCAAAAGAGTGATAAGGCAATTCAAATATCCTCTCATTACATTACATTACATTACAGCCATTTGGCAGACGCTCTTATCCAGAGCGACGTACAACAAAGTGTATAACCATAACTCTCTCCGCTATGCCAAAAGAACCTCATGAACTGCATCTTACTTTTCAATAATTAACTGGACTCCTTAGCAATTGTTCACCTATAGTAAATTATGTGTAAAAAAGTTGCTACTTCTCAAAAGAAACAAACCTGGGGTCTTTTAGCTTGGTTTTGAGCATACATGAAAGCTCAGACAAAAATGCACATGTCCTGGTGCATGCGTGCAAAACATCACATAAGTGCAACGAAGTACATAAATACATGTACATAAAAGCGCACACAGACAAACCTGTGATCCCTGCATCTCCTTCGTAAATAAAGAAGACGGCCTCTTTCAAAGCATTTGCATGTAAACGCTGCGCAGCGGGGCTGAATGTTGCACCCCGCGTGGGACAGCTTTCCGAGGGAGATACGCTGTGTGTGACTTAAATATAACAAACAGAGGGAGCGAGGGAAAGCGGGAGCGGTGCAGATCTAAAATGCCACCGTCGTCCGTGCTCTCTTAGCATTTGGGGCACAATTCAATATGATGAAGTGTGTTTGAGCGAGCACAGCCATGCAGAGCAATTCAGTGAGTCAATGTTTTTTTTTTTGCGTTGTGTCTTTTCCAGTCCGCTTTAATTCGCTCGCTAAGACCGATGGCGTGCTGGGATACGGTCCGTCACTCCGTCAGGGCGGGAGAACCCCACTCCGGTCCAAATGTCAGTGATTCCAGCTGACACGCGTGCTCGCTCTTGGCGAGGCACACCAGGAAATCCTGTCAGGAGTGGGAGGGTCGGTGGCGGACGAAGGCGATGACTGTAAAATTACCCCCCCCCCTCCCTCGAAGGGGCAGCCCCCGGGTATGTCGTCACTCAAAGGTCAGTCTGCTGTTTCCCCTTAATTGCCCCCCCCCCCTTCCCCCAAGGACATAGATCTCATTTCAACTTTGGGGGGAGGGGGACAACAAACAGGAAATTTTCTTTAGGATTTTTTGTAGGGGTGGTCCAACTGTTCCACCCAATACTACATGATAATATTCTGGGGGACCATTAGATGTTTTTTCCAAAGCTGAGGGTCCCTTTGGAGGGACCCCCCGTCCCTCCAAAGATCTACGTCTATGCACCCCGCTCTTTGTCGCGTTTCGAGGGACCACGAATCGGGATGTCATCAGTTTTGGTGGAGCTGTGGGAACTATCAACAGGGGATTCTGGGAAATGGAAATTGCCAATCACCCAAACCCTGATTTCCCGGCTCCGCCGCCCTCCATTTGAGCTCCTCGGCGACCGTTGGGCCTGTGCGAAACGGCCGCGCGGGATGGCGGACGATGCCCGTAACGGGCGCGGTGGCGGGGGCCGTGCCGCGAGCGAGTCCGCGGGGCCCGATCGCCCGTCTCTCCTCTCCCGTCGCTCGTGCTGCCGGCTTCGTCCGCGGATCCCCCCCTTACCCCCAGCACCCCTCCCCCTCCCCCCCCCCACCCCTCCCCCCCACAGCGTACGGCGGCTTCTGCTCTCGCGCCAGAACTCGTAATAGAAACTGCCAACCGCTCCGCTCTCTGGGGTTAGCCTATCGCAGCCCACGACTCCGGAAGCGTCTCCCGCCCTTTTCAACACGTCGAGCCTGACGGGGAGAACAAAGGGAGCCGCTCAAACGATTCCCACTGCCCAGAAGCGCGCTGCCGAATGAAGGCCAAGGGGGGTCAGCGTTGGCTGTATCTGCAAACCTCAGGAAAAGGCCGTTGGGTGTGTACGCGCACCGCGTTTCCAGAGTAATGGACTGCATTTATATAGCGCTTTTATCCAAAGCGCTTTACAATTGATGCCTCTCATTCGGGGGTTAGGGGTTAGGTGTCTTGCTCAAGGACACTTCGACATGCCCAGGGCGGGGTTTGAACCGGCAACCCTCCGACTGCCAGACAAGCGGTCTTACCTCCTGAGCTATGTCGCCCCTGAGCAGAGTTACGCGGAACACCTGAACATCACGCCCGCGTGTACTTGTTGAACATCTCACTCCAAAACCATGGGCGTCAATATGGGGTTGGACCCCCTTGCATGGCGATCTTAGGCTAGCGTATGGCTGCTCGGCCACGGAGACCCACTTAACGAAGCTCTTGACGAGCAGTTCTCGTGCTGACGTTGTTTCCAGAGTAAGTTCGGAACTCTGTAGTGAGCGTTGCAACCGAGGACAGGTGATTGATTTTTTTACGCGCTACATGCTTCAGCACTCAGCGTTCCCGTTCTGTGAGCTTGTGTGGCCTACCGCTGTTGCTCCTATACATTTCCACTTCCACAATAACAGCACTTACAGGTCACTGGGGCAGCTCTAGCCAGGGCAGAAATCTGACAAACTGACTTGTGGGAAAGGTGGCATCCAATGACAGTGCCACGTGGAAAGCCACTGAGCTCTTCAGTACGACCCATTCTACTGCCAATGTTTGTCTATGGAGATCGCATGGCTGTATGCTTGATTTTATGCACCTGTTAGCAATGGGTGTGGCTGAAATAGCCAAGACCACTCATTAGAAAGGGTGTCCACATGCTTTTGGAAATTGTAAGTGTATATAGGCTATAGGACTATAGGAATGCAACTAATTGCTCGACAGCAGGCATAATTTCACTCGACTGGGCTCAAATCCCCAATGTTTACGAGGTAGATGATCTGATAAATGACTTTTTTAATGCTTGTGGATTCAGACAGATGAGTTATGAGACGCGAGGACTCATGTTGTTACCGTAGCGCCAGCGTTCGCTTGAGAGACCGTCTCAAACCAAGGTCTCCCAGGAATGGGTCCATCTTACAGGGGCCTCACCACAGAGGTTGACTGCCCAAGCTATGAAATATGAAACCTGTAAAAGAAAGTTACACTACAGGTCAGGGGGAAGGCTGCGTCAGGTCAACCGTAATAAGAAGAGAGAGAGAGAGAAAAAAATATGTAGGAGGAAAGGTGAAGGCGAACCCAAATGATTTGGTATGTCATTTCTTTTTTCTCTCTCGATCTCTCTCTCTCACTCCCCCTCTCTATCTCTCTCTGTCTCTATCTCTCCCCATCTCTCTCTCCCTCCCTCTCTCACTCCCCCTCTCTATCCCTCGGTCCACTCCCCCCTCTCTCTTTCTCTCCCCCTCTCTACCTCTCTCTCCCTCTCTGTCTTTCCCTCTCTCTATCTCTCTCACTCTCTCTCTCTGTCTCTCTCCCCCCTCTCTCTCTTTCTATCTCTCTCTATCTCTCCCTCTCTCGCTCCCTCTCTCTCTCTCTGTCCCCCCTCTTTCTGTCTCCCTCTCTCTATCTCTCTCACTCTCTCTGTGTCTCTGTCTCTCTCTCCCCCCTCTCTCCACTCCCCCTCTCTCTCTCTCTGTCTCCCCTCCCTCTCTCCCTCTCTCCACCTCGCCCTCCCTCCCTCTCTCTTTCTCCCTCTCCCCCCCCACACCCCCCTCTCTCTCTCTCTCCACTCCCCCTCTGTCTCTTTCCTCCCCTCTCTCCCCCCCTCTCTCCCCCTCCTCTCTCTCTCTCTCTCCCTCCCCCCCTCCTCTCTCTCTCTCCCCCCCTCTCTCCCCCTCTCTCTCTCTCTCCCCCCCCCTCTCCCCCTCCCCTCTGGGCGGGGGCTCTAAATCACGGTGGAGGCGCTCTTCCTGGTCGTTTGGCGGGCGTGACAAATCTCCGGCGGCGCGTAATGGCGGGTCGTTAACCCGCCCGTCCGCGCGGCCACCTGTCAAACCGTTCACCGGACGCCTCTCGCACGCAGCGGGGGGGGGCGAAATCTACGACCACCCGTCACACGGGACGCCTCTCTCGCACGCGGCGGGCGTGGGGGGGGGGGGGGGGCGCGGGGGGGACGGCCACCCATCTAAATGAGGACTAACGGATGGCTCCGGAAGGTGTCCTCCCGCGGTGCGAGGGCACCTGTTCCGCAAAATGAGAGAGAGAAGGAGAGAGAGAGAAAGAGAGAGAGCGAGAGAGAGAGAGAAGGAGAGAGAGAGAGAGAGAGAGAGAGAATGGGAGAGAGAGAGGGGGGGAGAGAGGGGGGAGAGAGAGAGAAAACCTTTTCACAGTCATTCGAAGATTTATGGAAACCCTGATTTATTCTGCCAATTTCATTAGCGAGAAAAATAATCCCTTCATTTATTTATTTTTTTTGTCCATCCCCAAAGACCCTTTGATTACTGCAGCATGATTAGGGTTGGGGTAGCGAAGCCCGGCACCGATACGGTGCTGGTCCTCGTAGGACCGGTGCCCGCTGGACCGAATCGCACTGCGGATTTCGGCGTCTCAGGCCTTCCCCGGCTAACGTTGCAGCAGATACCGTTAGCAAGCCAATTCAGCCCCCTGCTGTAACCCATTGACATAAACACTCTTGTTCCTAAAATATTCTAATGCCCATTTCAAAACAACTTCTATTAAAAAAAAAAAAAACACATTCCAGGCACATCTAAGAATACTGTAGCCAGAATGTAATCACCAGTCAGACTACATATTAGTTACATTATTCTAGTGCCTGGACTTCGTAATAAATTGGATGATAAATTAATGATGGGAATGTGGTTTTATTAGAGAGTACCCTTGAGCTCGCGCTTGGCTTGGAGCAGTTATAATTATTGTCCAGGGAAATTTTACGGAGCTTTATATTACGTAACAGCAAAAAATAAAACCGGCATAATTAGCGAAGAGAAGACGCGCCGTATATATGCCCTAAAGTGACATGCCGCGTGTGTACGCGCCCTGTGCGGAATTCGTTCGCACAAATTTAATATTTGCCATGTTAATTGCAAATTGCCAAGTAAATTTAAAGTGGCTACATCCTGTCAGCACTGAGGAAGCAGCGGAGCGAAGGCAGCGCTGGCCGGAAACGAGTGGCGAGGGAAAAAGCGGGTTCTTGCAGGTTCAAATCCCTGGCGTGTCGTGGCATTGCCGTCGAGCCCTTGAGTAATGGATTTAACGTGATCTCCTTCCGGGCAAATACATAAATGACTGCTGTGTAAAAGTCAAGCTGTCATAACGCCCCTTCGCCCCCCGCCCCTTCCCAACCCCCCCCCCCCCCCCACTCCCCCCTCACCCACAGATAAGGGGCGCTCGTTGTGCAAATGAACGCCATCAAATAACCCGCCGCGAAACGGCTTCAGCCTCCGCGCTCCTTGTTCAACAGGCGCCGGCCCGTTACGTCTCCACCACCACCGCCGGCGGCTCCTCCATTTGCCCCGGACTCCTCCTCAAGCCTCGCGCCTCACACGCGTGTGTGTGTGTGTGTGTGCATGTGTGTGCGCGTGTGTGCCGACGCCCATTAATCTCCGTTAAACACCCGGAGGGCAGGGAGCTGTCATGCCTTCCCATGTTCCCCGAGTAACTTATTAGTGCCGGGGCCCGGCGTAAGAAACACATTCCCTTAATTAAAAGGGACTGAAATATGCGTGCGCTAGGCCGCTATCTGCCGCCGAGCCCTCATCTCCCCCTCCTCCTAATTGAGGAGGACCATAAACGTATCCGCGCGTAATCAGATTTCCCCGCTATCAACCGGTTCCGATGTAATATCCTGTCGTTAATTAGGCCTGCTTCCAAGAACATTGCTTAGATTAAAGCGGGTGGGGTGGGGTGGGGGGGGGGGCGGGGGGTGGAGTGGGGTTGGGGGGGTCGGGGGTCCGGGTTGGGGGGGGGGGGGGGATTTGCGATCGTGCCGAGGAGGGATTCTAGCCGCGCCGTAAAAACCGACCTTCGCAAAAAAAAAAAAAAACCGACCTCTGTAAAAAAATTAATAGATTTTTAAAAACGGCGCCAGAGACTGACTGCGTCGAACGCATCATCGCATTCTGAGGCCTGCCTAACGCTAACAGGGCCCCTCTGTTCCATGCCGGGGCCCGTACAGGACTGAAACACCAAACAGGGGCCCCCGGTGGCTCTGCGCAGTCACTTCTGTTCCATCTGAAACTCTGAAACCGCTTTTTTTTTTCTCTCTTTGGTCCGGTCGCCCCCAACCCCCCCCCCCCCAAGTGCGCCGGGCCTCTCTCAGCCGGCCTGGCCCGTCACGCGAGTCTCCCCTTCTGTGTGTCTGCGGTAAATGGGCCGGGATAAATCTAATGTGCGGGGGGGTGGGGGTGTGGGGGGGGCGGATGGGGGGGCCATTGTTCTCCGCAGCTCCTGGAGTGTAAAACCGCTTGACCTACATACGGTGAGACGCTCGCGGGGCCGTGTGGAGCAGACGCACGTGCACGCTCGCGGGCTGTGTGGAGCGGATGCACGTGCACGCTCCCTTTCGCTTCTCACACCAAACGCAGCTGCTGGAGATGAATCGATCCCAACGCAACAACGTTTTTTCTCTCATTTTTGATGTCAACAATTGTGTGTTATTTCTTGCGTATATAGACCATAAGGACAAATTTATGAAACACGAGCAAGTGAAGAGGGAAGAATACACAAAACAGAAATATTTTCTATCGTAAAGGAGCGGTCAACGACGAAGAGCATGGCGCCAAGACCAGTGACCGAAACTCAGAACCTGCCTGTGGTGGACCAAGTGCAAAAAGACAAGGAAGCCAGCTCCCACACCAACCTCCCAAAAAGAAACAACGTCCACCAACGAAACGAGCGTTAACGAGGAGCATGAAACTTAGCAAAGTCTCCGGCTCTAACAGCTGAAAGCAGGAGAAATTATGTGAGGGTTCAGCTTAATCTTGATTTTGGCTGAGGCGACGATGAATATGTTATTAACTTTGGCAGCGGGGCCCGGGTGCTTAAGGTTGTATATTTTCTCCCATTATGCATTTTTTAAGAGCACGGTGCAGTACCAGCAGGCACCCCCCCACCCTCCCCACCCCCCCTCCCTTTCCACCCGCTCGCCCCCAAATGTCCTCACTAAACAACGTGGAGGTGCCTTAATAAAGAAAACGCTGACAAAAGCCTTTGATGCAAGATATTATATCTTGCAGGGGCTGATATCTGAAGAGGCCCTGGGAGGAAGGAGCATAATGTAGCTCCGCTTCTGTAACGAAGGCTAATGATGGTGTTTCATTTCCAAGCAGCGCTGGAAGACGGCAGTATTAGGAGACATTAGGAGAAAGAGCTGAACGCTCACTGATGGGAGGCGATGGCATAGTGCTCACAAAGGCTTTATGAATAGCACAGGTCACAGATGCTTTATGAATAGTATAGGTTATAAATGCTTTATAAATAGTATAGGTTACAATTGTCTGTTGAATAGGATGAGTCACAAAGGCTTAATGAAAAGTATAGGTCACAAATGCTTTATGAATAGCATAGGTTATAAATGCTTTATTAATAGGATAGTTTACAAATGCTTGTTCAATGGGATAGGTCACAAATGCTTTTATAGGTTACAAATGTTTGTTGAATATCATAGGTCACACGTGCTTTATGAATAACATTGTTTATAAATGCTTGTACAATAGGATAGGTCACAAATGCTTTATAAATAGTATAGTTTACAAATGCTTGTTGAATAGTATAGGTCACAAATGCTTTATGAATAGTATAGTTTACAAATTCGTTATAAATAGTATAGGTCACAAAGGATTTATAAATAGAATGGGTCGCAAATGCTTTATAAATAGTATAGGGGTATATGTATATATACATATGTGTGTGTGTGTGTGTGTGTGTGTAAAGGACATTTAGGGCTTATATAATGACAGTTCTGCAAAAAGTCTTTCATGATAAATCAATATTTATGTATTAATATTAAGCTGTATTATTTGCTGTAATGACTATATGCACATAATTGATATTCCTGTGTATTGTGTACACAGCTTACACTGGAAAGCACCACACAAAGATCACATTAGCATGAACATAGTGCCTGTTATCTGTAAGAAAAACATTAGCTCTTATGATGGTGATCACTCTGTGCCAAGCGATGATCCACAAGAGTATCTTCCATCGAGTGAACGAGCTTGAACTACTGGTGCCAAGTAATGATTGTTTGCAAGCTCCATTGTAGCCATTCAGGTTTCACGTGGAATTTTTTTTTTACAAACATTTCAGCGCATGGAGTGATTGGGAGTGAGCCACAGCGATACGTTAAAGCCCTGGACCTGGATCAGTTCTGAAGTAAAAGCATTTCCCCCTCCTCTCTCTTTCATACAAAGGAGACACTGTAGAGACTGACGCCGCATGCCCGAGCGAAATCGCCCTTTGAGGGATTTGAGGCTGCCGGTTCGACGGCGAATTAGAATGCGACGTGCAGGCGCAGCGGCCGCAACATTCCGCAGGCGCAGCGAGGAAACGCAGGCTGCGGCGCATGGTGCCGCATTACCGGCGCATGCTGCGCATGCAGCCGAGCGCAGCGACTCTGGCGGGGCCCCCAGCTCTGCGGTTAAATTAATTACAGCGGTCCCCTGTCACGCGACGGGCCCACCTAAACCGGGGGGGGGGGGGGGGGGGGCAACGGGTCCCGCAAGGCCCCATCGCTATGGGAACCGGAGAGGGAGGGGGGACACAGGCGCAGGAGACTTAGTGACTGTGAGCAGGGGGCGTAGCGTGGAATTCTGGGGCCTGTGCAAATTCAGTCTCTGTGGGCCCCCTTATCCATTTTAGTCCAGGTTTTTCGAGTCCCTCCCCATGCCCCTCCCTCCCTCCCTCCCTGTTTGGGCCCTGCGTAGTGTACCCCTCCCCCCCCCCCCTCCACACTGTGACACCCTGACTGTGAGGCCCCACATGGAGGTACATGGGCACACACGTGCCGTAGGGGGTAAATAAAAAGGCACACACGCATGCTCTAGAAACACATGCACACAGATATAAATGTAATGCGTACTGACAGATGAGGCGCAAAAACGTTCACTTTCTCTCAGTGTCAGAAGCCTTTTTTTATCCCTTTATTTGTTGTCTTCACCACAAATTGATTAGACTGTCAGACTAACAGTGGTAATAAGGAGGCAATGGTAATACGCCTGGGCTCTTACCTGTCATCTTCTGCAGTCGAAAACATTCAGAACAGCCTCTTTTTTTCCGACTGTTTCTTTGTTACTGTCTTTGGTCACGTTATGAATCGAACAGCTCTAAACCATTCGAACACTAGGTCTTTTTTTAAAAAACGTTGTCTTTTTCAACGTTCTAAGCCGGTGTTCTAGAACTCCACCTGCTTTCAGTCGCCGGTAGCGATTGTGACAGCAGCATTAGAGTGCTCAGCTGAGAACACTCCGATCGCACGGCTGCGCATCTCGTACCTGAAAGTGCTCAGGATATCCTCGCTTCACACGCCAGCCTCGGTGCGCCTCTGTCAGGTCGCGTCTTCATCAGCGCGGAGGCTCCCCGGACGCCGCCGCCGCTTTGACGCCTGTCACCTTGGCGCATGATTATGCATGAGCGCGCTCGGAAGATTAACTCAAGGGGGAACCCCCCCCACCCCCCCTCCCCTCACCCCCCTCGTCTCGACGAGCAGCCAGACTCCGCGGCGACCGTGCGTCTCCATCAAAATCCGTTAATGGCTTAATAATCGCCGCGTGCTCGCGAATGGCTAATTTGATTTGTTAAACAGTTCGCCGCGCGTCCGCGGCCGGGCGGGGCTCTCGGGTCGAACGGTAACGGGGCACATCGACGAGAGGCAACGCAACGCGGCTACGCTCCGTAGCCTCCGCGCAGAGCGAGGCCTACGCAAAACAGCTTGTATTGTAACATTGCCTTGCGCTATAAATAGCACGTATCGCTAATTATCGCTAAAAAACAGTTTACATTTGAGCAGATGCTGGGGTTGACCAGAAGAATATAGGTTCACTTCCTTATGTAGTAGTAAACAGCTGCTATCCCCTTCAACATCCATATTTAACCAGAATGTCCATTGGTATGAATGTATGAAAATAAAAAGTAAATAACAAGTATAGTGAAAGGGGTTCTTAACCCTGATGCAGGTGGGCTGTGGTTTATGCTGGGTTTTTTTTTTTGTTTGTTTTCACCTTATAATCTGTAACAAGTAACACGCCATGCAAGTCATACTGAATTAACGTGCCTAATAGGCAAATAAATAGCAATTATAATAATCTGTCTAGTTCACCTTCAACACACTACACTCAACCCGGAGTAGTTCAGGAGGACTTCTGCGACATTCTTGCAATAGTGACGGGTCAAACATAGCACTGCTTTCCGGTGACTAATATTAACATTCTTTTTGATTTAGTGGTTCCCCCCTATTGCTGTGTGCTTTCCCTCTCAAAATCGTGGGACATCATTGCTTGACATGAGGAACAATCAAAATCACAGCCTTGGCAGCCCTACTCCCGAGACCCCATCCCCTTTCTTCTTCTTCTTTATCGTTTTTTGTGTCTGGGAACTTTTTTTGATGGATAACATCCTTTTATTACCTCTACCCTTTTTATTGCTTCTCGAGTCACAAAAGTAATAGAATTATTCCGAACGAAAAAAGAGGCCGCATCTGGCAGGCAGCCGTGAAGGGAGCGGGGGGGTGGGGGGTGGGGAGGGTGGTCAGACGAGCGGACGTGGGAGGACGGCGGGTTGTGAGGTGACACAGGTAGCCGGACACCTCCGCGCTGGTGGCGGTAGCCGCCGAAGTGGATTTGCAATAACGCGTCCACGTCGCTCTTTGACTCACAGACCTCTGTCGCGCCGGTAAGGAAGCTTCCAAGCGCGACCGTGGAGGCGGCCTCCTCCGCTGCTGCTGCCTGTCCATCACCCCCTGACATAACAAATTGCTTGTGATGTCGTCGCAGTCCAGGTCAGGGGGACCCATCTCTACTGAGGTCTAGGTTTCGAGCTGCGGACGAACGATTTGAGAAATCGGCTTTTTTTTTTCTCCTTTCCTTTTTCCTTTTGTCCACTCTGCACACCAGGCCCTCAAGCACACCACTGATTATCTGCCCTTCTAAGCAGATGCCTAATTTCTAACATCTGATCAGGAGCCAAACCACTTTACCCCCGACAATACCTTTTTTTCTCCTGACAAAAAAAAAAAGTGCTCAGCTGCAGCGGAGAGGGGTGGACTGTGGCTCCGCTCGAGGTTCACAGGTGTGGCAGAAGTCAGTGACTTCGGGATTTTCGGGGTGATGATCTTATCCATGGTATGAAAGCAAAAAGAAATAGCGAAGCTCAAACCCTGGCCCTTGTCCACAGGAGAAGGTTAAGAAGGTCACAGTAAGTCACTGATCTGATTTCAGCATTGTTTTATTTGCCTCCTCGTCAAGGCAACGCTTCTATGAAATAGCAAGGCTAAAAAATATACTGCTAAGTAATAGGGAACTAACTGTAAAACCTCAGCATTCAAGATCAATTTTTGTAAAAGGATTTTGCTGTAAACAACACATACATTTTGACACTTCCTTGGCGATATATGAAACGTTTTAGAATCTGCAAATGAACTGACAGTACTTTGTTATTGTAAGGGGTACAGTATGTCTTTTAAAAAATTTTTAAAATGTGCCTTGTTCATCTTTCCACTGAAAAATGTGAAGCCTGCATCACGAAAAAGATTACTTTTCTATAATTAAAATGACACTCTTTAATGAAGTGAATCAATACCCGTAAAACAATTAGATTTCATAACAAAAGATAATTAACTAAGAGCAACACAGAAAATTCCCTCAAGGCAAGAAGACCAAAAATAGTCAATAAGCATTTGTACGGTAACCTCATTAGCGTGTGAAAATACTCCGTGCCATTGGTTAACATTTGGATCACAGAGGCTGTAGACTGCATGTGGAAAAAGATGCTAAGGGCTGATGCTAACAGCTTTCTCTGTGGCCAGCTTAATGCAAGAATGGCCACCGCATATCATACGGTGTTTGAGGGTATCGAATATCGAATAACTGAAATACAATATCATAACCGACATCACCTCAACTATAGGGAAAATGTATTTTGGAGATAATGAATCATGAATCCATCAAAACTATTTCGCAGGTTCTTTTTGTGCCAATGTGTGAAACACAAGTCCACACTCAATAGCCGGCTAATTGCAGAATTACTGTGAGAGACAAAATGGGAGCATTTGCACTGATTTATCATGTCAAAAAATTGTGGCAAAAAAAAGCTAATGGATTTGAAAGAAGCACTGGCAATATTTCAACATTTAGATTAAATGGATTCCTCTATCTACACTGCTATAAAATGCAATTGTTCTTGACATCATACATAATGCTTTTATATGAATGAACACAGTTTTTAAATTATTATTTTTTTTATGAACCATCGTTTACACTTACTGTACAATTTACAATAAAATTCCATACTTTTGCGTTCTTGTCTTCCATTGCGTCCTATATTGCCCAAACAAAACAGATTTATAATTTTTTTGTGCGATGGTAATCCATGGACTAACACGCTGTGTACATGTAAATGTTTTTAAGTTATCACTGCAGCCAGCACAAAATGCTGGCCATTCTTGTGTTAACAGCTTCATTTACTATTCTGCAGAAAAAAAAAGAAGAAAAAAAAAAACTTTCACAGGACCTCTCAATTTAGCGCGTGAAATCGGGTCCATTAGTCAGACGCAGGCCAATGCAGTGTATTCACAATCACCCCTTAGCACCGGGAACTTTCAAACAATTGCTCGCGCAGGCCTTTTAGTGCCGTGAATGCTTTTAAGGCCTCATATATTTTTTATTGTCTTCGTGTACACATACATGCTCGGGACAGCATGTTTCTTTCATTCCCAAATGGAAAAAAATGGCTTCGAAGCTATAAGTGTATATCTCGGTTTGTTTAGAATGCGATGTTCTGTCACGTTCGCACCAGTAGCACCCTATTAAAAGTTAGGTTGCCGAGTGGAGAAAGACCATTTCTGTTCAGCTCCCAATATTTATCGTGTGCTACTTGTAAACACCATAAATCTGGTAAATACCTGCAAGGTCTCCGGTTCCCAGAGAATTACAGGTAACCGAATGCATGTTCACCCCTTGCCTTCTGAGGTGAAATTAGCACTTTCTAAAAAACTTTAAAACAACAAAATAATGACGGAAGTTCTTGAAGGCAGAATGCAATCAGAAAGCGAAATGAACTACGTCTAATGCCCGTGACATTTCTGTCAGGTAATTCTGATTTTCCAGACAGCCTCTTTCTGTTGGTGAGGTGTTCTTTTAATATATTTGTGCGGTTTGAGGAAAAAAGGCTCCTGTTGGGAAATTAATTAATGCACTTAAGTCGGCGGTAAGATTATATACTTCTTGATTTTTGCTGGAGGATTTTAATGACGAGCTGTGCAAAGGCTGCCGGGCATGGTGAAAATTTCAGATGCCAACAAGGGCAATTTGTTGATCATACGACCATTAATAAAACTGACCCCCTTTCTCCAGGTCGCTATCCAAGCGGAGGGTGGTTGATTAATAAAAAAAAAAGTGTGAATCCATAAGAATAAGAGTTTTAAAAGTTTGCCGCGTTCTTTTAACAACTTTGTTGCACTGTTGGAAGATGAAGTGGAAAAAAAGTGGAAGTCTTACCAGGTACACCTGTTCTTTATTACTCAGTCTGGGAATACATTATAGACCCAGAAATGGGATGAACATAAAGGTACAATGTCTAGGGGGTTGGTTTAGAGTCCAAAAAAGGTATAATACTACCGCTATCGTGGTGGAATGGGAGAAGAACTGCAAGCTACTTTTAGCTGTCTTTAGTCATTTTGTCATTATTTTTGTACATTAAGGAAAATACGTGCTTATTAAAATGTAATTCAGTTATTTATTTTGATTAAGGTGATCGTAAACAGACGAGATATAAAAACAGCCTAATTATGAATAGAACACAGAACGCTGAAACACGAAGCGAGACCGTAATCCGCAGGAACCCAGAAGCACTGCGCCAAGCACATCGTCCGTCTCCCAGCAACATATGGTTAGCCCGCACCGTAATGGCCGCTCGCGCGGAGCTCAGTTTCCTTTCATAAGAATGTTAGCAGATGTTGATTTGTCCCAGCGGCTAGAGCCCCAGTGGGCCCGCGTATAGATTTAATGAAGAGCCGCATCTTGCGCGTAGTATGCTAAACCGAACAGTGTTCAGATTGCGCAGGACGTATCGCAACCATTATAGTTGATTGTGGCAGGGTGGGATTTCTCTTCAGGGAGCTAGCGCACGCAACGCAGAAGAGGTTGCGAATGCATTCTGCATTTAAAGCACTGCAATGCTTTATGGAGTTTTAATACAGAGAGTGCAAGCTTACATTGAACTGAACTGATATTTATTCAATTGTGATTTAATGACAGGCATAAGGGTGTGAATGGCATTGTTTTATATATCTGAGTGCAATGCAATATTTACAGACGTGAATCGTTGTACCATTCGACAATGGAGTCAGGCTAGAGTTTGATGTGATTAAGATAGAAATCTCTCAAATGACAAGCCATTTATTTACGAGTGTAAATGGAATGGAAATCTCTCTCTCTCTCTCTCTCTCTCTCTCTCTCTCTCTCTCTCTCTCTCTCTCACTCACTCTCTCTCTCTCTCGCTTTCTCACTCGCTGTCTCTCTCACTCTCTCTCTCTCTCACAACAACAAGGTGGATGTGCAGGTCTGAAAAAAGAAACTTATGTTTTGTACGGCGTATGATACCCAAAAAAATGTTTTTGGGTATCATAAGTTGTACATGAGGTAAACGGACAGTGAGGCAATTGCTTGTTGCTAGCAGTGGTGTCGATCACCTTGTGACCGTATAGCGGTGCGGTCATTTCTGTCGTGTGATATTAGAAACAGAGGCGGAAAGCACTTGTCAATGCAAACGCAGAGCAAAAAAGAAAGCTCTAGATGAAAAGGGCTAGAGACCTTGGTCACAGAAAGCTGTTGCTTTCTCTTGTCTACCTCTTTCCTATTTTTTATTTTTATTTTATTTTTTGCACCCAGCAAAGAAAAGGGAGATCAAGATGTGGGAGAGAGAGGCTGAAAAGGTTGATTGGGAAAATTAAGGCCAGTGCCGCGGAAAGGCTACAATAGTTGGTCTTGAAACTTCTTCACACTTAATTAAGATTTATTTTTCTGTTCAGCAGGAGCCGTTTCATTGACGATTAATTTTGCTTTTATGCTCGCAGGTGACACATGCATTGTCTCTGACGTGCGACGTGTTGCGTTTATGGTGGCAATGAAAGCAGAAATGTCAGTGGGATTTTTAGAAGCACTGATTCCCGACGGCAGGAAATGTTCATTTACTGACCAACATTTTAATTATTTGTTGTGCAGATGAATGATGGTTTTCATTGCAAAATTGAAATAGACGGATTAAAGTCGGCAATCTGGCTGTACAGTTAGACTTAGTACGAGTAAAGATTATTTTGAAATAGTGAAATAAAATTGTATAATTGCATAGAATGCACTTTTAACATGTCATTGAAGCAGCTCAGGTAGAAGGTACTTTTCAGAGAGAAGAATATCGTGATGAATAAAATGACTCCATCATTTGAAGACTTCATCTTCAAATAAAAACCAACATTTTTCTTGAATACTTTATTCATACCTTTCCCAACCTTGAACTCCAGGAACAGGGTTGGGCAGCCTTGCTCTAGCTGCTGAATGAGGTGTGCTTTTTTGGAGGGTTGCAGTGAAAACCTACAGGACAGTAGATCTCCAGGAACAGGGTTGGTCAGCCCTGCTCTAGCTGTTCAATGAGGTGTGGTTTTTTGGAGGGGGGCAGTGTAAACCTACAGGACGGTAGACAGCAGCCCTGCTTTTATCTCATGGATATACTTTCTACTTCTTTTCCTTTTTCTTTCTTTAGTTTTTTTTTCTTTTTTTTACTGCGGCCTCTCCGCAAGCAGAACTCTGAGTCAGTTCATTACTCACGCTCATTCGCCCGTTCTCCCCACTTCCCCTGTCCCCTGCGGTTTCGTCACACTCCTCCTTGAGACCCCCCCCCCCTCACCACACCGCGCCCCCCCCCCCCCCCCCCAAACCCCCCCAGTTGTGTCCGTTCCACTTTGCTGTCCCGAAGAGGCTCACAACCTGCACAGCCCTAGCTGAACTGCACACCGAGTGCGCTGAGCGTTTCAGGGCGGGGCTGATTAGTTTGATCTGTTTAATCATTTTTAGCACTGATTGCATGATGCTAAATAATAATGGATTTTTAGATTAAAAGAAGAGATTGCTGTGCAATGTATCCGGGGCTTTTTAATTTAACAAACCCAGACGCCCAGTAAACAGTCCGTCTTGTGAAAACCGTAGTGTGAAGTTCCAGACCATCAACACGTTTTGCAACACTTTAAAAACTGCAAACATCACTTGCGGAGGAGGAAGGCGGGGGGGGGGGGGGGGGGGGGGGAGAGTGTGGGCTGCAGTTAGACTATTTTTCATCTTTGTGCACTGAACTGGGGGGAAGAAAAAAAAAGAAAAAGAAGCATTTTAAATGAATCAAAATGGAGAACGAGAACACTCCAGAGACTGTCCCTGACCAGGTAAAGCACTCAGGTTGCATTTTTTTTTGTTTTTGTTTTTTTGAGAAAGGATGGGGCGAGGCGGGGCGGGAGGAAACGAGCGGGATTCCCGCGAGAAAGCGCGGCGCGGATCTCTCTCTCTCTCTCTCTCTCTCTCTCGCGCCGTCGTCGCGGCGACGCCTTTGATGTCGCTGTTGCCGTGCGTTGCGCCACCCCGTCATTTGAATATCACAGGAAACGGGCGTGCGCGTGTGTGTGTGTGTGTGGCCACTCGCGGGCCCTTTGCTGGAGTGATTAAAGCAGGTGTCACCGGGGGGGCGGGGGGGTGGGTGTTTGTTAATGACATATTTCGTTGAAATGTCTGTCTCTCTCTCTCCCTTGTCACCGGGAGGTGTTCGTTTCCAGGCTAGAATAACTCTGGAGGCATATCCTTTACATAAAATTAACCTAGCAATGCAAATGATTTGTTTTGCTTTGTTTTTTCTTTCTTTCTTCATCAGCTCAGTTCATGTGCCTGAAGACGTGTTGATATGAATGACAGGGTCCAGCCAACATATCATATTTCATATCCATACATACGTCAACACACAGACTCCAATTTTAAAGCAACAGTTCGAGAGGCTTTCATTTGAAAATGGTGCTGGTTTTTGTTCCAACCGGTTACCTTTAGTTTTAGGTTTCGGACAACTTTGTAAACTACACTTGGGTCACCGCCTGTGCTGAGCACAGTAAAAACCTTTAGGGTGCAGTAGCAGTCGGCGGCTGTACTGCAGCTGCTGCGTATGCAAAATGGCCGATGAAGATAAGATTGAGCTAATAAGTAATTAAGAAGCAGAAGTTGGCACAAGATCCTGAAAGGGATCGGGCCTTCTCTTGCACCCCTGGTATAGCTGCATGCGTGAGCTTTGGCTAGGCCTCGTTAGCCCAGGTAACTTTGGCCTGAGCCTAGCCTAGCCTGGACTGCTTCACTAGTCTACCATGACCGTGAGTCCGAAGCAGTGATACACAACTTCACGGCAAGCATTTCATCGTACCAAGATTCCTCACGTTCCTGTTACACATGACGCCTACGGTGTAACTATCATGCTTCTCAGTAGGGTCCCTGCCTCTACTGAGATAGGTAATTATTTAGCCAATATGTTTGTGCTCATGCAGAGTTTTACATACTGTAAATGTGCGCAGGACTTGTTCGCAGATATATGAACAAACGCACACAAGCAAAAAAAACCCCAAAAAATCCACTCTGCCTACAGGATGTGGAGGTAAGAACTGCGTAGGCTCCCACATGCCTCTTTGAAGATAAAAAATATAGTAAGTATAGTTTTGTGACACTGCTGGACACACACAATTACCTACAGAGGTTCTGCATAGCGGCAATGGCAGAGAAAGAGAGAGAGAGAGAGTGAGAGAGAGAGACAGAGAGAGAGAGAAAGAGAGAGAGAGAGAGAGAAAGAGAGAGAAAAGTTGGCAGATATATAAATAAGTTAGAATTGCTGTCAGTGGCTAATTAAGCACAATCAAGCTGTTTCACAGCCATTAGTGGAGCGCAGTCCTAATTACTGTCCGCATAATCAGACCCCAGCGGTGTGAAGAATAACCTGCGATAATCACCATTTGGCGGACATTTTACTTTCTGTCGTTTAGAAATTTTTTTCTCTTTTTTTTTTTTTTGAAGTTGGCAGAGTCACCGGGGCGAAAAGCAAAGGGCACTTTTGAAGCAGACGGCGGTGGCCATCGGCCCCTCCCCCCCTGCCCCCCCCCCCCCAGTGCCTCGGTGACTGGCGTTAGCCTCCGTACCGCGGTGCTAATTGCCAGGGTGGCCGTCTCTCGCGGCCGAAAACAACCTCGGCGCTCTCGCTGGAGCCCCCTCGCGTCGCGAACCCCCGGCATCTCGCGGGACCCTTAATTGCGGTAATGACGGACGGCCTTTCGGGGGGTGCCGCGAGCCAGCCTCGCCTTCCTGCTGCACCCCCCCCCCCCACCCCGCCCCCCTCCTCCCCCACCCCGTTCCTTCCACCCTCATTAGCGAAAACCCAGGGAGCTTCGGTATGTATCGCCGGAGACGTTACCTAAAGGTCTAGCGTCCGCTCCAAATTAGCCATTCCAGATCCACGGAGGCCATCTTGAACATCTATACACTGGATTTTATGAATGGCACTAAACAGGAAGCAAGTCTGAGCTTGGCACATCCGCCTCTGCTGCTAATGTCATTTTGCAATGTTTTGAAAAATACAGCCTAATTGCTTTTTTCAGTCAATAACAACTTCCGGACTTAGTGTAAGAAAGTGTCCCTAACTGCTATGTACAACACAGCAGATCACAAGATCATACTGGGTTTCAGTCAGTGTCTTGGTCGTATTCACCCTGTATAACACAGGGGTGGCGCAAAAGAAATATAGGTCTTGCTCTTGTTGAAGTTGTGGTTGTGTTGTGGTTGTTTTTCCACCACCGAATGGCTAGAAAGGCCAGTGCCTCACGTGCCACACTGAGGCCATGAAATCTATGGAGATTTAGCAGCACGCTGGCGAGACTTCTTGCACCCTTAAACGCTAGCCTAGCAGGAGCGCGATGTGCTTTTACATATATTGCCGGAATGTCAGTCAAGGAACTGGACCGCAACCACATTGCCGTTCCACCACCTGAGCCAGACTCTTAACCCGAATTGCTTCAGTAGACGTCCGGCTATACAGAACGTGTGTAAATGAATGGATGCTGTGAAATTTAAGCTGGCTAAGAGCGTGTTCCAGGCTAAAAATGAACATATCAAATGGTGTGACGACAGTTGCAGCTAATATGTTGCGTAGTCAACTTTTCTTTGAGAATTCCTACATTTCGCCTCGAGCGTGGCAGAGCTCAAAGAAAAAAATCTGCTCCGGGGTATGGATAAAAATAATTTTAAGAACCCGCCCACAATTAATGCTGTAAGGCTGGAGTAGCAGGACTACAGAAATGTTCTTTGTTCCGAGCCCACGTTATTATCAGAGTGACCCCTTCAGGGTTAATCGCACCCTGGTAAATGCAAAAAGTTGGTCATAGGGTCTCTTTCACACGGACGTACGGTGCTCTTTCTCTCTCTCTCTCTCTCTCTCAGGAGATGAATGCGCTTCCCCGGCTGCATCATTTCAAACCGAGTTACTTCGGTTTCGCCTTCCAGGGTTGTTTTTTTTTTTTCTCTTTTTTTTTGCTCTCTTCCAATTTCAGGCACCGTATCCAATTTCACGATGACCCCCCCTCCCCCCACCCCCACCCCCCCATCCCATTTAACAACTGTGTAAGTCTGGCTGTCCTTCTTCTCTCATTGAGATAGAGAGAGAGAGAGAGAGATGTAGTTCCAGGGTTCCATATCCTCCCAATTCCGCGTCTGCCCTTCATTTCATAACTGAAAGAAAATGTCATCATCGCCTGGCACGGCCAGCTTGTGTCCCAGAGTCTAACTTTCAGAAAAAAAAATGTCTTACAGAGAGCTTATTTTTCCCCTTTGTGTGTTTAAAGGCGAGTTTAATCTCGGGATTATTTAATATTAGGTTTTTTAGAGAGCTCAGGACAAGAAATGGGTCCCCATCTTCCCCCATCAGCTTTAATAACAGTGAGACCGTTCGCCGGTAAATGATGTGCTCCTATCCCAGAATGCAATCTGTTATCCAGTTGGGCCCACCTGATGATCCATGCAGGAGAAAGACGGTTTGAATAAAGAAAGCTCTTCTGCTCGCTGGTCTGGGAGTAATTCAGAATCTGCTGAAAAACACTATTGATCCAATGCAGTTTGTTTTTCTGCAATACTATGGTATAAGTATAGTACGGGGTTATTTGAATCAAATACCCTTGCTCCTGAAACACCTATATCTCTATAATTTGTATTCCATTTCTGAATATTCATGGGCAGTTCTCTTCCAAACATCATGCGAACATAATTTTTTTGAACATGTTACCTGAAATCTAATGAGAAATACATTTTAAATAAGCAAAAAATCTTACATAATAATACATGAAATAACATGTACACAATGGCACTTTCGTATACAAGCGTTTGTGCATAATACATGAGTAATATACATAACGATGTCAACCTCTAAAAAAAAGGTTGGAATATGTATAAATCCAATAGAAAATACTCCAAAAATTAACATGGATGTAACATGCAGCACAGTTGCATAACCTGGGAATACATTGACATAAATTGCTGTTTCATAATAGCTCACAATGGGCCCGCATTACAACGTGTTCTTTCTGTTCAGCGGCGAGGCTACAGATATTAAAATCTCAGCCCGTTGCGTTATCCTGAAGCTGCAGAGCGGGGACGGGAAGCGGCTCCCGCGTACCGCAGGTATTTCATTTTGTTTTAAGAACGTCGGGACATTTTAATAAAGCGGCGGGAGGAAAAGGCACGAATCGCCGCCAGCCCCCCCCCCCCCTCCGCACCTCCGAACGCAAGACTCATCCTAGCCGCTAATTAGAATCAGCCGAGCTTGCTCGGTTTCCAGGCAACGGCGCCACCGGGGGGGCTTCGGCAAGATTAGAGCTTTGGTGGACCCCCCTTCTGAGTTCTGCCGGATTGGAACACGGGTGTCGGCAGGAGCCCCCATACCCCCCACCCCGCAACAACGCAACCCCCCCCCCAACGCGTGACACCTGCACGATCCTGTTCCTCCAACAGCTGTCTGTAGATCCAGCGCGGGACGGGGCGGGGCGGCACGTGTGTTTTTCGCGGACGTGCCAAAAACCGTGTTTTTTTTTTTTTCGCGGATTCTGCGGGGAGATGGTGGGGGGCGGGGGGTGGGGGGTTGACGAAGATGGAGCCGAAACGGCAGCCCGGATGTAATCTCTTTCCGCGCCACCCGGGGAGCCCCTCCCCCTTCTGAAGGAATAAAGCGCCAAACCGTAGAGCCGCCTCTCATCCCCCCCACCCCCCCCGCACCCCCCAGGGTTCCTGCCGAACAGCTCCGCGTGGCACCCGCCAAAGGCGCTCGGCTCTCTCCCTTCCCACTGAGTCACTGTTTTTTTTAACGCTTCCAAAAAAAAAAAAAAAAAAAACTTTTTCAGACGGTTCTCGTGCCGTTGCCCGCCCGTTCGTTCCCGGGCTCGGGGCAGAGCAAGGGCTCCGTCAGCGTCGTCTTTGAGCATCCCTGAGAAACTCCCGCCGCCCCTTTCTTCGTTTAAATGCAAAGAGCGTCCTATAGCAACGCCCCGCCAACCGTACCGCAACCAACCGCCGAGCAGCGTGCCTCGGAGGCGCCCGCGGACGTCGGGCGGCGAGATTATATAAATAAATGCTAATGAGCTGATTGGCCATGCTGAAGTTGTGCGCGGATCCTGGCACCGAACAGCCCCCGAGCGACATGGGAATGAACACGCACTCCATTTTAAAAATGACCGGCCTTATATTCGCAACTGAAAGCCCGCTATCTCCCAACACGCAGAAACACGCCTCACCGGTGGTTGTCTCGTCTATATCCCCCCCCCCCCCAAATATAAAACAAATATTTCTTTATGAATTGCGTGGAGTGAAAGTTACAGTATGCACTGTATATTTGTGGTTGTGGAGTGGTCCCGGCCTTTTTTTTTTTTTGGACACTTCTTGTCAGTTGGATTACCGCAATGTGAACACAGCGACTGCAGCAAATGTTCGGCTCGCTTGGCAGCGCCTGTGAATGAGAATTCCTGCAGTTTTCACAGGTCCATCAAGATCTCTAGTCTAGAGTTTTGGCCCATGTAATTTCGAGGAACTGGTCACATTGCAAATGACTGTGATTTCTACCACCTTGCCATTTTATCAGAGTGATCTTTAATTATGTAGCCAAGGCCTGCCATATGGTGTAGAGATTTGGGGATGGAATTACACAGAGCAGGTTACAGGATGCAGGCTGGGTGGCCCATTACTAATGTGGACGTTTGGTGCTGGATGACTTTAGTAGATAACCATCCATCCATCCATTATCTGAAACTGCGTATTCCTGGTCAGGGCAATAGGGGAGGGTGGGGGTGTCCTATATTCTATCCCAGCATGCATTGGGACAGGGGCAGAAATACATCTAGGAGTGGCCGCAAATCCATTGCAGGGCCCCACACACTATTCCCTCATATTCATACCGACGGGCAATTTAGAGTCTGCAATTAGCCTGAATGCATGACTTTATGTCTTTGGACTGTAGGGGGAAACTGGAGTGCCCAGCAGAAACCCACGCAAACACAAGGAGGACATGCAAAGTCCACACAGTAAAAGGCCTCGGTCAGGATTCAAACTCGGTACCGTCTCGCTGTGCGGTGACAGTGCTGTGCCCTGCGCCGCCGTGCCACCCAGTAGATAAGCAGAGTGTACAAAACGATAAGCAAACTGTAACCCACGGCGTTTGAGTCACCTTTAGATACGGTCATGCGGCTGAGTAAATAGGCGTCGTCTGTTCTTCTGCTGTCACCTGCCGCCTGCGTCGAGTCGTGACAATCAGGTAAAAATGTCCGAAGCAGCTGGAACTCTAAATTTTATCCGGTCCACGCCAATAAACCCAAAGGCCGAGGGACTCCCGGAGGCAGAGAACACTGCGATGGAGTGAATGAATTCATGTGCTGCCAGGATAGATGGAGGTGATGCATGCAGCCATTCAACGGCTCTCCCTGTTCCTTCTTTTGGGTGACAGGAGAGGTAACATGTTTAGCACCTCCCCCTGCGTAATTAAACCTTTTTGAAGAGTAGTAGGTTTTTTTGAAACCTTTTATTTTTCTCCCACAAATTCCAA
Source organism: Anguilla anguilla (assembly GCF_013347855.1). NCBI lineage: Eukaryota > Metazoa > Chordata > Actinopteri > Anguilliformes > Anguillidae > Anguilla > Anguilla anguilla. The sequence goes on along the minus strand of NC_049208.1, from coordinate 7,867,935 downwards.
AGCCAGTGTTCTAGAACTTCATTTCTCTCGGTGACCGTATAGCGATTGTGACATCGCCATTAGAATGTTCACTTACGGTAAGGGCATTCTAATGGCATGTTTGTGACCTCACGCCTTAAAGGGTTAACTGTTAGCCACACGCGGTGCCAGCCCGGGACGAGCAGCCGGCAGAGCTGTGTTCTTTTAAAGCGCTGTTATTGGAGAGGCAGTTCCGCTCAATACGGATATGGATTATGGATTCGAGCGGGCAGCCCACCGGCACCGGAGAAAAAGCCAATGCCTCCCCCTCGCCCCCGTGCTTTATGCCTCCACACTGGCTGGCTTTATTTGTTGTTGTCATTAAGAACGTCGATTTTCCGAGTGTTTTTTTTTTTTTTCTTTTCCCAGACTCAGACCAACTTAACAGACCCTTAAGCTTAATTTACTGTGTTTATAGAGCCCTGAAAAAAAGAACGAACTGCAATCCTTTTTTCCTTTAGAAAAATATATGTTTTTTTTCCTGAAGATTTGTGCGTAGCTAGCCAATTTACTTAGATATTTTAAGAGTGCGTGGGCTGTGTGATTATAAGTAATTATCATCCAAAATGTTGCATTTCAGTATCTTGATACCATTTACATTTTTTAATATGGAGTGTGAAGATAATGGGTCCAACTCTGTGGCCTTGTTTTCCTGGAAAAGCTCAAAATGTTTTCATGGACCAGAAATTAACCAGGTGATCCTTTATTAAGCATTAAACAAAATGTGATTAACCCCCTGAAGAGTAGTTTCTTGGAATGTTTTTATTTTTTTATTTTTTTTATTTTTTTTCAAAATTCCAAGCCAGAGATCTAGAACTCCATTGCTTTCGGTTACCAGCAGTGATTGTTACATCAGCATTAGAATGTTCAGCTATGACCATTCTAATCACATATCTGTGATCTTACGCCTGAAAAGGATTTACCGTAAGGAGCCGCACCTCCACCTCAGTCGCTTGCCGGTTACAGAACTCACAAGTGGCCTCGTGTCAAATCCTGACCGTGCGCCGACAGTGGTCAGCAGTCCTGTGGGGTGACGTGTAATTGGCTGCAGCTCCAACATGCAGTTGACAGGCTTGTTCGCATCTTATCGCACAAGAGCATCTCCTGTGATCAGTCAGCATGCTGCAGTCCATGTGAGATAACAGCTTGTGAAGTGTACTCCTCCACAGGGGCACCAATGGGGGGGGGGGGGGGTGGGTGTAAGTGTAGAAGGGGGGTTGGGGGGGGGCAAGTGGAGAGGCTGGGTGGGGGGGAGTGGCTAGGACGTTTCCAAGAGCCCTGATCAGCAGGGGCCCTCAAAAAATATTAGAACACAGGATTTTCTGGGGTGGTGGGGCCTAATGTGTGTGTGGTGGGGCCACAAATCCCTGGTGGTGCCCCTGCTCTTCCAAATACAATGACTAAGCGAGCTCAGCTGGTCGACTCTGAAGTGAAAATAAGCAGAGGCTTGCAGGACGAATAGAGGACAACACCTTCTGGTCTCTGCTGTCCCCAAACCGACAAAGGAAATGCAAAAATGCTTCCAGGTTAGCAGGAGAGCTCGTTTTCACGTAGAATAAATATGGCAGCCAAGTTATATTTTTAAAAAAATGTCTTCTACTGCCTGATGTAGAGCTCTGTGAGTTAAAGCAATCAATAAGTTTGATCAAATAACCTAACTGACTCCAGTTTACTGCCAAAGTTTATTTTTCCAGACCAAAGGCCTGCCGGGGGAGATTAAAGCCCCTTAATCACCGGAATGGGGTGCTGAATACATTTTCTGGGCTGCATTTGTTATGACTGATGTTAAAAAGTGGAAAAACAAACTCAAAAAGGCACAGAAACATCTTGTTCAGATTTTTAAAGAACCTCTTAACCACTGACATTAAGGTATGGAATTATTATTGGATTTGCAAAAACCAATGTTTGTCAAATGTGATATTAAAAAGGCAGAAAATCAATATGGCTGCCAGGAAACAGAAAATGAGCCAATATATCATATTTTTTTCTATGGTAATCTTTTGTGGGTGTGGGTGGCTGTGCGTGTGTTTGTGCGTGTGTGTGCGTCTGCGTGTGTGTGCGTGCGTGTGTGTGTGCGCGCATGTGTGCATGCGTGTATGCTCGTGTGTGCGTGTGTCTGTATGTGTGTGTTTGTGTTTGAGCGTGAAGACAAAAATCTTCTTATACACAGTCACAAACCAATATTACACAAAAGAATCAGTGTATGTTTTGTACAGTGTATTGCAAGATTTTGTTATCCTACACTGTAATAAGTTCTGTATCATAACTATATTTGTCTAATAAACAGAAGCTTTACTGCCGTTCTGTGCCAGTCTTATAATTCCCAAAGTATCAACCTGCTCCTGTTTTCTCTTTCATAGAAAATGGTGTTAATTTGTAACTTAAAGTTACCCTGCGGTTATATTCTGGGGAATTTGCCCCAGGCTAATGACAATAATAAATAAAAAAATAAAGCACAGTCATATTTTTCACACAGAAAATAGTATATCCACTGAGCAATGATATATTACCATTGACCTTGTTAGCAGACTTTCCTAAAAAGTGTAGATCAATTCGTAGATCACATTCAGTTGTCCCAAAACTGTCCTAGTTGTGATGCATTTAAATGCTTTTATCTTTATGACGATACAACCATGGCAAACCCAATCTGTCCGTATTAGATACTGCAATATTTTTTTTAAATACTCTTCAATTAACTGCATCATTGCTTTATTTTTAGATGTTATATTTATATAAATCAATTATCTCACACACATTTATAATGCGCTGTCCCTAATGGTTTCAGGGTAGTCTGGGCAGGACGGAGTCTGTCCCTGTATTGACCTGCTATAAAGCAACTGCCAGACTCAAGTTGCCCCATCAGTTCTGCCGTTAAACGCATCATTTACTCCAGCATCCACCAGGGAAGAGTAAGCGTCCGATATCTCCTTCCAGCAAGCTCCCCCCCCCACCCCCCCCACCCCACCCCCCCCCCCGTAAACAGAGCGGAGGCCCAAACAAGTTCCTCAGCCTCCACCCGAAAAAGGCTTAAGTTAGCGGGAGGGGTCAACGGAGCCAAATCCTCTTATCTGAGAAACCCAGCCACTCCATCGGTGCGACCGCAGCTCTCAAAAGAGAAGGGCTAAGGACAAGCACATTGGGGTACCCACCCCCCAAATCAGCACTTTGGGGTGCACCCCATCACATGAAAATCTCACCCGGCAGGCCTGTGCCAAAGGTCTCACAGCTCCATGTTCAAACACTGCAAACTGCATGCGTGTGTATGTCTTCCCACCAAAATAAACAGGGAGAGTACACAAGTACAGCTGGGTATTGTATTACGTTTTGGGCATTTAGAGGCTGTTTTTTTTTATCCTGAACGACTGACACAGCTTGGGTTCTTTTACAGGCAATCCGTTTACACGGGCCGGGTATTTACGGAGGGAATTCGGGTTAAACTCTTCGCTCGCGGGCACAATGGCCGTCCCCCCACCTGCGGCCGAACTCTCTTTTTCCAATCTCTTTCATTCTCTTTGACGTATGAACACAAAAAATGAAATACAGAATTGGATCCGTTCGGGCGAGTCTAACGTCCCCGAAACATCTCAGAAAAAAAGTCCGTCGCGCAGACACGGTTCGTCCGAGTGTAATCCGGCGGAATTGAAATGAACCCGCAGAGTGGGAAAGCGGGCGGTACGGTACATTACGAAATCCCTCCCCCTCCAAAGCAGAGAATCGTCTCACATGCACCTGTCCTGCCATCCTTACTTTTTTTGAGCCTGATTAAACAATAAATAAATAAATAAACGAATAAAAGAAATATTTAGGGCTGAACTCCTTCTGTCACTCCCTGTCCTGCTCCGGTCTCCTGACTTCCTCCCCTAGGGGATCAGGCCTGTTAGTCACTGCTCCTCCAGGATTCATAACCCCCCCCCCCCCCCCCCCCCCCCCCCCCCGTGGACACTCCTGCTGCTTATCCTCCAATTCCCTGTGCCCTTCATCCCCCCCCCCCCCCTTCAGAGTGAACTCTGTCCCTTCCAGTGACTGATGAAGACCACCAAATACATCCTGGGGATGGAGGAGGGGGAGGAGGGGGTGAACAGGGACTGGCCAAAGCTGTTGACTCTCATTACGATCAGCAGTCAGATGAAAGTCAACCTCGTTTATGATTGGCCGAGAGATGTGGCCATCGGAGAGGACGGGAGACCATGGAATGGATGACTGTGACATCTTCCATCTGAGGCCTCCAAGATGAGCGAATGAGTGAGCATCACAATGACAAAATGGTGACCAGGGAACTACTGGTCATTAGGCACTTGCACAACACAGCTCATGTGATGATGATGAATTGATTATATTAAAAGTGGCTGTGTGGAACAGTGGATAGGACTCTGTGGGTGTTTTTGGGTTTTTTTGGCCAAAACACACCCCTTGCTGAATTTTCCCTGTTACAATTGGTCAGAGTCTGACACTAGTGCAAATTGGCGAGAGCCTTTTAACGAATTTTGGATGTCACTCAGACTGGTTTAAAGGCCTCTTATCTTATCTATATTCAGAAATTTGGCGGGGAGCGGGGAGTTGTGTGTGTGTGTGTGTGTGTGTGCGTGTGCGCATGTATGCGTGTGTACGTGTGTATATGTACGCGTGTGTGAGCGTATGTGTGTGTGTGCGTACGTGTTTGTGCGCATGCATGCATGTGTGTGTGTCCATGCATGTGTGTGTGTGTGTGTGTGTATATGTGTGCCTGTGTCTGTGTGTGTGCCTGTGTGCCTGTGTGCCTGCGTGTGTGTATGTGTGCCTGCGTGTGCCTGTGTGTGTGTGCGTGTGTGTGTATGTGTGCCTGTGGGTGTGTGTGTGCCTGCGTGTGCCTGTGTGTGTGTGTGTGTGTGCGTGTGTGTTTGAAGCGTCGTCCTCCGAGGCTGTCATTCTCAGGATATTTTACACTTTGCTTCACAGCACATCTGCACTCACTGACCTGAGCTAATGTCTCATTCCCACACATAAGAAGGCAGGAGTGAAGGATGGCAGCGAGAGCGAAAGGGTATTTCGCTCCGAGTCATTTGACAGCGTGTAACTTGAGTCTCCCCGTGCGAGGCTGTGTGTAATTGATTTTTAAAAATATATATTTATTTTTTTTAAAACTTCTGTTGTTTCCTAATGGGATTAAAAACGCCTCCTGAAGAAGGATGATCCCAGAGGGTGTCCTGTCAGGGTAGACGTCGCCGTGCGTTAGGAGGTTTGCTGAGCGCCGCGTCTGAATGCGGCTCTCCGTCTGCGCTCGACCCGGTTATCGGAACTCCGCCGCGGTCGAGCGGATTAGCGCAGACGCGCCCGCGATTAGCCGCGCAGCTGCGAACATCTGCCAAGCCGGAAAAAAAAAAATAAAGGAAGAAAAACTGTTTTCGAAAAGAAAGAAGAAAAAAAAAGGTCTTTTACACGCACGGTTGCTTGTTAATGCGCGTTAATATCTGGGAAAAGGCCATTTTAATGATGTCAAAAAAAAAAATCGTAATAATAAAGGTAACATGTGATGTCGCTTTGAGGTTTTTACAAATCCGTTTGAGAGGATGGACGTCTCGATGAATATTTTCTTTTGAATGACTTCCTGGCCTGAATAAAGAGGGAACTTTGTTTGAGAAAAATGTTGTTAAACATGTTCAAAATACGAGCTAATGCATAGACTGCAAGCTAGGTGGAATGTTGAAGATATACTCTTTAATAGCACACCATTGTTGACACATTATTTTGAACCAGTGGCTAAAACACTTTCATACTGTAAGTGCATTAAAATGGGTTCTTCTTTTCAATTTGGGGCAGTAATGTACTTTTCAGACTCCTGGGTTCAGTACGTAGCAGTGCGAAATCAGTTCTGCGAAACCACTCTCCACCTGTCTTTTTCTTTTTTTTTTTGTTTGGTTTTTCCTTTTTTATTTCAGTGGGTGTAGATGGGTTTCAGCAAAGCCAAAATATTGAGGAAAAACCAAGAAATTGGGTAGCATTTTATACTGGTGACAGAGGATACTATTTTGGGAATTATTATGAATGATTATTCCCCTCTGTGCATAACCGCATTACCACAAAACAAAGCTTTGTCACTGTGATTAGAAACAAGCATGCGATTAGTTACAAGCATGCAAGTTAATGCGATTATAAGACTTAAGATGGTTAACTTGCCTATGGTGTAAGTTTTCATCACACCCAAAAAGCAGTGTGAAATGATGTGAAATTTTGAATAATTACTTAGTATTTAAAAATAATGTGTTTTTGTGTGCGTTGTTCTTAGTACATCTGTTTTTTGGATGGGTTGCGCTGCAAGCGGTGCTTTTACATAGTGAGCCACCCAGCAGCCCCCCCCACCCCCCCCCCCCCATTGAATTTTTTTAATAATGTTACAATGTTGCGAGTTTTTTTTTTCTTCTTCTTCTTCTTCTTCCTGTAGGTTTGATCAAGCCGTCCTCCGGCGCTGTCATCAAAACTGATCAGAGGAGACCCTCGCGTTCGCGGCTGAAGCTAAACGCAGCAGACAGCTCGCGCGGCCGGCCCGTAAACGCTCCCTCGAGAGGAAACCACGGCTATTGATCTCCCTTCGTCCGTCTTTTCTTTTTCTTTTTTTTTTTCTCGCTCGCTTTTTTCAAACGGCGCAGATGAAAAAAAAAAAAACCCGGCGGAAATCGATAGAAGCGCGAGGGGACTTTCCTGTGATCGCAAACGTGTCATTTCCCGCTCGGCCGAGCCGCGAGTCTGTCTCCTCTGTTCCGCCATCGTCGCGGTTTTTCGACGAGGCGGGTGGCCTTCGTAGTCAGGGGTCAGGAGCCGATCGAGAACCAACGACAGGTCCGCGCGCTCGTTTGTGAAGGCGCGAGGTTCGTTGGCGCTACCAGGTGTGCACGCGTAGAACTAAGAGCTGGAAGAGGCCATTAAGCCTCCTGGTGTAGAAAGCACACGGCTCCAGCTATTCAGGGAGACCATGGAAATGCTACAGATGTTAATAAGACAGAGGCGGGCCCCTCATTAAAGTCCACTACAGAGCCCTTAATAAAAAAGAAATTGTGTATTAATACGTGCATGAGGAAGCCTTGCTGAATTTTAAAAGACGGCCTCACTGCAGCCATCTCCAACAACTTGGATGATATCATTCCTCTATAGCAGATAGTAATATTTCCTCTTATGTATATAGTGGAAATTAAATGGATATGCGTACGAGTGTGTGAGTGAATGGTGTGTTTGCCCTGTGATAGATTGGCCAGCTGTCCAGGGTGTATTCCTGCCTACCACCCAATGCATGCTGGGATAGGCTCCAGCACCCCCCGCGACCCTGACCAGGATAAGCGGGTATGGATAATGGATGGATAGATGGATGGACAAACACAGTGACAGTCATGTAAACACTGATCACATTACTGTCACCTTGTTTTATAATTAGACTGATCTCATTATGTGACTATAGTGTGAATGAACAAGTTTCATTATTATTTTCATTTCATTATTTTAATAGCCTTAAATTAGCAACATTCAGATCACTGGTATCTCATTGTTTATTTCATTTCTGCCACAGCTTTCTAAACGTCACATTTCCTTATTATTTTGTGAGCTGCTATCATTGGTTATTTTTGGCAATAATTTCATTGTTCAAATTATATAATTATATTATATGTCAAAGTGTTTGCGTGACAATGATTTCCTCGCACTTCTTGTATTCGCATTATTTATTTAAATAGCCGATGAGCCACTCTCTCTTCCTCTTTATCTGCAGCTCACCATGCGCAACATCACTGATTTGCAAGTGCGTAACCACCATTGCCGCAACACTATTTCTCACATGCTTCCCCTTTCTTCAGAAACAGCGTCTAAGCGTCTAAGAATTGTTCCGTTATGTCATGTTACCCATGTAGCTCACTACCCAGCTTCTGGCCCAGTTTTTTTTTTCTTTTTTCTCTTCTTCAAAGAGCACCCTTCCCTCAGCTTTCACGCGGTGTTGCATTGCTTGTTAGAACGCCTCGCTGTGACACAAGCATGTTTTTTTTCTTCTTTGGAGCAGAGAAGAGGACAGGAGGAAAGGCCTTATTGCGCGCGTCATGCTAAAATGCAAAAAAGCCAACGCTAAGAGCTGAGGGTGAATAATAATATCCATATTTAAGGGGCCAGGGGAAAAAGGTAACATGGTCTCCATGCATCAGGACCTCTTTTGCTGATTTCCATAAGCCTTGTTGTGTCACTTCCTGTGGTCTTTTAAGTTCAAGAAAAAAAAGAAAAACCTTTTTTTTGCGGTCTATAATGCATGCCATTTGGAATTTCCTGGAATTGACGCAGACGGTGGGGGTAAACCAGGCCGAGATGTGAAGAGAGCTTTTGAAGTGAACGTTCTCGGGCCTCCTTTGTGTTCGGAAGGGGGGGTGGGGCGGGCGGAGGGGGGGGGGGGGAAGGAGGGTTATGAGCATGAATTATGTATGAGGGATTAGAAATTCATAACACTCTTGTTTTCACCTCCTGCGCCTCTCTCTCTCTCCCTCGGATATACCCGTGTCGGAGCCGGTCGAGCGATATCTTATCTTATCAGGTTTTCGGCAGCGTCCGTGTCAAGCCCCAGATACGGCTGGACCCCGGACGCTAGCCGCGCGAGCGTAGCGTGCCCACGGAGACCGGGGTCCTAATTGGTTCAGCCGGGCCTTTCCTTCAAAGAGAAACACGCCCAATGAGTTTGATGCCAGGTAGTTAAAAGCCAGATATTTTGTAGAAAAGAAAAAAGAAGAAGTAGAAGAAGAAGAAGAAGAAGAAGAAAACAGCGAACCAAACTGCCAAACACCTCTGGCAAAGTACGGTTTGAGTTCCACTCCCAAGTCCTGTTGTCACACCGTAGGAACTAAGAGAGACAGATAAACTCATTGCAACAGTTTGGTGCGATGCCAAAACAAACGTAATCCATCTACACGCTGGCGTCACAATAATTGCCATGAATCATGGGAATGGATTCTGATTTTCATAAATCAAGGACTGTTTATTTTCAGTCTATCCATCTTGGAATGGGGCAGTTCCCAATCTGTAAAACCGCCCCTTAATGGGTACCAGGTGTATTGGCCTCTCTAATTAAATCTGTAGGATTTTTTTTCCGACATTAGCTCAGGTGGTAGGGCTGTTGTCTGGCAACTGGAAGGTTGCCAGTTCGATCCCCAGTCTCCTGAGTGTGTCAAAGTGTCCTTGAGCAGTACACTTGACCTCTTAATTGGTTCCGATGAGCTGGTTTTTGCCGTGTGTGGCTTCCTTGATCACCATCGGTGCGAGAGTGTGCGTGTGTGAATGGCTGAATGTAAGGGTTTGTACAGTTGTTGCTGGAAAATGTGCTATATAAATACAGTCCATTTACTATTTTTGTTAGTTACACCAATAAATGTAATGTAAGGAATGTACACTTCAAAAGTTCAATCAAATATTTTTCCTTCTAATTTTTTTGTGTATTTGTAGTTTGTTTGTTTTTTTTAAGGAGAAAAAATGAAATGCTCATATCCACCTGACCGGCACAGAACTATATATATATTTAAAAAAGTCTTTGTTTTTTGGGAAAACGTCGTGCACAATGTGTTCATACTGGGGACAGTGAACACCAACGGCCTCGCCGTCTGAAATCATGTAACGGCCGCGAGATAATCAGCGGGTAGTCAGTTTGTTTAATGAAGCGCCGGTTCTGAATGGGATTCGGCAGCAATTAGAATGACCCTCACACGTTCCCTCGCTGCATAAATAAATCAGTTTCCAGAAACTCTTCATTTGTAGCGGTGCTGTCCGTGCCCTGGTGGGAATGGTCATTTCTGATCTGGCACGGCGCAGTTTGCCGTGCGGTGGGCTATCTGACGGGCATGTTTATGAGATTTTCGCAGGCTTCTCAGATCACAGCTATGGGGGGGGGGGGGGGGGGGGAGGAAGTCCCCTGCGCTCCTCTCTGCGCATCCAGGAAGAATTGTTCTATCTTGTTTCAGAGGAAAGAGGAAACGGGGGGTGTGGACACTGCACTGTTTAAATTCCTGTGTGTGTGTGTGCGTGTGTGTGTGTGTGCGCATGTGAGAGATAGAGAGAGAAACACCTGCCATTGAAAACTTAAAGTGTGTGTGTGCGTGTGCATGTGTGTGTGCATGTGCGTGTGTGTGCATCTTTGTGTGTGCATGTGTGAGTTTGTGTGCGTGCGTGCATATGTTTGTGTGTGTATAATGTGCGTGTATGTGTGTGAGCGTGTGTGTGTTTGTATATGCGTGTAAGAGGTAGAGAGATAGAAAGAGAAACACCTTCCACTGAAAACTTACAGTGTGTGCATGTATGAGTGTGTCTTTGCGATGTGTGTGTGTATATGTGTGTGTGAGAGCATGTGTGAGTGTGTGTGTGTGTGTGTATGTGTGTGTGCGTGCCTATGCACCCGTGTGCATTTATTACTAATTAATATCCAGGAACGAAGCAGGACGTATATAATTAATCAGAAGGGACTGACCTTTAGTGGCTCGATACCGCACACACCCCTCTGTTTACTCCTTGATGGCCGACATCCAGGGGAAGAGCCGGTGGTGATCGAGTGCGCCCTGGATACACAGTGCTGTAAATCAGAGCGGGGGCATCCATTATTGAAGAGAGCGGAGCTTTCCCTTTTGTTTTTGGGCCTGGTTTTATGTTTCACTTAAATTCCATTTTCAGTCCACAGGGCCGCCGCATTGTACTGGACTGCACTTTTTGCTGAGAAGTGAAAAAAAAAAAAAAAAAAAATTACCCGGAGAGTTCTGAGAAAAATATGACCTTCCATCACAATTCATTTTGTTTGTTAACGGGAAACAAGGTATTTCTGCCTCAATAGCCATTACCCACACAAACACCCATTCCACAATGCCGAAGGACTCTGGTTTTTTTTGTTATACCTGCTCTGTATTTTTGCAGACACTTCAGGATCCTGAGAGCACATTTCCTTCGGCATGTCTTGCCATATGTCTGTTTGTGTCCTCAATGTCCCTGTCTGGTTTAATGGTTTATATTAGCACTATTTTAGTCATATTTCTGCACAGTTTTAATCCATCGTGGTCATGTTATTTATTTTTTTTAGGGAATAACTGCTCTTGTCACATCACCAATTAGGCATTAGGGTGGCTGCTCTTTTTTTCTTAATTCGGTTATTTTAGGCTTTTAACAATGCTATTTTGAGGTTGTGTTTTCCAAATGTAGGCTGCGGTGCGAATTCCATTTAGCAGGAAAATGTCAGGTATGGCTATAAGGTTGTTTTTCCACGCACTGAAGTCTGGATATTCTGTGTCTGATGATGTAATGGCTGGGGGGCGGATCTAGTCCGGGACGATCACATCAGCCAACAGGTCTGAGTAATAATCCTTATCTGACAGATGTCTCCTCGCATAGTAATGACAAGAACGTCCTCAGTTGCGAGGAGTGAATCGGAGGGCAATGCATTGTGACATCACCCTCAGCGTGATGTCACAAAAAACCCTGAAATTTTTGCCAAGATTCCATTCCAAAGCCTTTTATTCAGTGAGGTCTCAGTGAATGTTGAGTAATGGACAATGGCTCTTACATTCTGTAGTATTTTACACAATATTTCCTCTGTTTTCGCTCAGTTTGGAACCATAAATGGGCCTCAGAATTCTGATTTAACACAGAATTCTGACTTAAATCCAAATATGGATTTCTGGATCAAAGGGTCATTTCTCTATGGAGAAAATGAATGGTAGTTTCATATAACCATTCCAGTCAGTCTGTGATTTAAACTGGCTTTTAAAACTTGGACATTTTTATCTGGACACATTTCTCTCGTAAATGGCATGTGATCCACAGAATTTCAATGCCACTGTCCAATATAATCATTTTGGTACCCACAACCTAACACTGATGTGAATGTTATTTACATCACAGCTAGCCTGCCAGCTTTTCAAGTATTGTAATAACTTAAAGAAATTACTTACTTCACAGTGATATATTGTGAAATAAAATAATTAGTCTTTTTTTAAAACTACACAGATTTTTTTAATTATAAAAATTGGTGAAAATCATTCTTTTTGCACATACTAACAGCCATAAGTTTAAATGTCATAAGCTATTTTGAAGGAATTAGGAGAATGAGAATGTATGGATAATGCAGTGATATTCCAAAAAAGCCAGGTCAGTGTAAAAACCTGCCTTAGCCCCAATAGGAAGAAGCCTGTTTTCACAGAATTACCCAGCCAGTGCAGGACTGAATATCCAGGGTCTGGGCTGTAGGGCCCCTGCCTATGTTTGTGACAAGTGCCTTCATTAACCTGAAGCACCTGGGAGCCCTAGCGTACACATTTTTTTTTTATTCGCCCCATTATTTTTATTCTTTGCTGGGTGAGATGAGACATGCTGTAAAAAGCACCTGCCTAAAATTGTTATGCAGAGTTATGGATGAAGAAGTAGATTGCAGTTGCATTAAACAGAAGCTCGAGTCAGAGGGGCTCTCACTGTGAAAATGCAGCTATTGCCCTAACTTGTTGGTATGACATCGTACAAATTAGTTTGATACTCTCACTAATATTGATAACAAATTGGTCCAATTATCTGATATACGCTGCTTTGTAAAGCAGTTTGAGTCAAATGCAAAGAACGGTGCGACCGATTTAAATTTAAAAAATCTAATAAAATAGAGTAAAATGTTCTCCGGTGTCCTTTTTCCAATAACCGTTTTAATCTGCATTGTTAAACAAAGACCCTTAGCACTGCAGAAAGGAATTACTGCTGCTAAAGCCTGTGATTATGGGGCTCTTATTACTGAAAGTGTTACCAACAGTGCTGTGATACGACAAAATTTCCATTTCCTGCTTGTATAGAAGTGTGTGGAACGGCATTGGCTACGGAAAGTCCCCCAACTGCCCCAGCAGGGACTCACGCACACACACACACACACACACACGCACACATGCACGCGCACACACACACACGCACACACGCACGCGCTCACACACACACGCACACATGCACGCGCACACACACATACGTAATACATGCCACCGAACTATACTCAAACGCGTCACTGGCGCCTGCTTAAGACATTGTGATCGGATCAAACCTCTGAACGCACGCCTACAATTTGCATAGACTGACAACGGAGACACAACGGAGACACAACGGACTCACAACGGAGACACAGCGGAGACACAGCCGTCACACGCGTGTCAAGTAGGTGTCGCGCTGGCGGTGTTGCTGAGGCGTTGCGAAGGCGTGTGCGCGTAACCTACGCCACACTTGACATACGCCACACATACGCCACACCTACCTGTACATGTAATCCTCATATGCACACATACGCCTCATTAACACTACACCTAACGGTTTGATAGATAGATAACTAGGGGTGGTGCAGGTAGGCGTTGTAAGTAGAGCGCGTGCATGCATGTGCACGCAGCCTACGTCTACACGCCTAATCTATTTATGTTTTTCCTGGATGCGACCAAAGCTTTTGATCGAATTAATCACGATAAATTGTTTGTTAAACTAGAGCGTGGGGTCCCCCCATAGGCTATTTGATAAGGATCTTGCACTTATGGTAGGCTATTCGCAATTTCGCATCAAACCATGCAAGCTAGATGGGGTGTTGTTCCTAAGTATTTGTAGTCACAAGTATTTGTAGTCATTTGTAGTCTAGTGACTAATGGGGTCCGACAAGGTGGAATACAGTAGGCTATTGTGTCTGTACTGTCACCTGTTCTCTTCAATCTGTATGATCTTTCTAAAAAGTTAAAACAGTGTACGACTGTATGTTTACATACTCACATGAGTTAGCTCAGGAGGGTTAGTAATCAAGAGGTCGCTGAATTGAATCCTGCCATTTGCCAATTGCTAGTGAATTTTTAATTAAATTGAATTAATTAAATTCGCACATTTTTATCATCTTTTTTCATATATTTTCTGACAGGCACCTTATAGATAGATAAACTTTATTTCAGACACATAGGTCCATATCATCATATCATATATAATCATTGCAATTCACAAGTCCATGTGTGATTAAAACACATACAGACATTTGTTCCAATGTTTCCAAAAATAATAAACCAAGAATAGCGGTGTCATCGGAGAATTTCACAATGTAGCCTAATTTCACAATCTAAAGAACACCGTGCAGACCCACAGTTTATAAGACTATATTAATGAAATCAGTTTACAGCAAGAGAAATCACCGCGCTCACGCGTTTTAATTTGTTTGGTGCATAGGAACCAGTGAAATATCATCAATTGAAAAGAAATGGGTTCTCACTCAAAAAATGGCTACAAAGCTTCAAAAAAAATGTCATTATTTTTTTTTTTTGTAATTGTTTTCTTCAATGCAGAATCATGCGCAAACGTTTCGGCATGTTGCCTTCTTCAGTGTGCAGGCACAACGATTAGGACGTTCCACCTTCCTCATCTAACTGTTTCGCTTGAACTTGGATGCGAGTCCAGCTAGTTTTGAACCAGCGATCTCTCGGTTTGAGCCGCTGAGTTTGCACGCGTGTTGGCGATTGCTGCTGCACACAAAATGTATACGCACTCCACTGACAACGCGTACCTACACGCACGCCTATTTATCTATCAAACTGCAAAGTGTGGTGTGTTGCATTTGCTACAGCTCGCCAAAGTGCACGTGTACACGCTTACACGCACTTTAGCCGTAGCAGGTACGTGGTGAAGGTACCCTGCGTTAGTTGCGCTGGCACGGAATACGCCCCATGCACACACACGCTATTTTAGTCCTGCTAACTCGCAGTTTAGGTAGTAAATGTATAATTCGTCCAGGTGCGTAGAACACTTGCGCACCTGCGCTTCCCGAACACGTCTCCTGTCTGTTCTGGCCCCACAATGGTGGAATGACCTCCCCATGGAGGTCAGAACAGCTGAGACACTGACCCACTTCAAGCGACAACTGAAGACTCACCTCTTCAGGCTGCACCTCTCCCCATCCCTCCCTACCTCCCTGTAATCTCTAAATTGACTTAAAAGCTTAGGGTTGTAACTCGGTAGCTGTTTCTTAGTTGACTTAGTTAATGCCCTCGTGTCTTAACTACTGCTTGTATTTTTTGCATAGACTGCGTTGTTGCTGTTCTTGTTTGTGTTAGTGCTAATCAGATTAACCTACATGGTCCAAGTTAAACTATGCCGTTGTTCCCTGCACTTGGACCGGTACTTCTCTCTAGGGTTTTCGACACACTTGTTCCTAGCTATGGTTATACACTTTGTTGTACGTCGCTCTGGATAAGAGCGTCTGCCAAATGCCTGTAATGTAATGTAATGCACACACACACACGTACACACCACACACACATACACACACACACACACACACACAAACACGCACATTTTCTCACCCACACACACGCAGTAATACACAGCAATGTCACTAGGTTTTATTTCCCTCAGCTCTCTTCATTAAATTAGTCGTATCCCATTAACCACAACAATAATTTCCTTCAACCATTTTATCCCGTAGACAATTTGTCCAGCTGTGCGACACCTTGAGAACGGACATATTTATTTCTCATGTTCCATCTTAGAGATTAGGTATTTTGTGTATTTGCTCTTGATTGCCTCCGGCTCTTGCAGAAACTGAGATGCTCGACGGACGGCACTTTTCAAGAAAGGGGAAAAGAGCAGAGCGCAGAACTACGAGTCACTAAAGAAGCGAGGTTTTTTTTTTGTCTTTTTTTTTGGGCCTGGGTGAAGACTTCGGGGGATAAGGCGGCTCATTGGAATGGCTCTGGCGTGGGTTTCAAAGTCACCGGGGGAGTCCAGCGCAGCGCTAAAATCCCCCGAACGACCGCCGGGTCACGAGGGGTGAGGTGGCCGGGGGGAGAGAGTCGCTGAGTCAGCGGAGACGAAGAACAGATTTATCCAATTAACAAAGAGCTCAGAGGGCCCTTATACGCTGAGGCTGTGGTCTGAGAGGGAGAGAGAGAGAGGGGGGAAGAGGGAGAGGGAGAGGGAGAGAGAGAGAGATGGTGCTACTTACGTGGAAAGAAGGGAAATGCATTTCACAAATTACTTCTGCATAGATATCGTGCTCAAGTGAGAGACTGGCAAGAAGGGATTTATAGTATAAATGAATAAATAAATAAATAAATAAATAAATAAATAAATAAATAAATAAATAAATAAATAAAATATAAATACAAAAAATGGAATAAATTTCTCCAAGGTGGGTGGTCAGGACCCGGAGTCGTTGCAGATGCAGCTAGACTCATCCACCCGGATCAGAGAGGGAAAGTTGCTCACCAGAGTCACCAGAGGCTGCTTGGCTGGAGCGCAGAAGAGTTCCGGAAGGTTCTGAACCACGGCTGACGTCTGCATCTCTGCACGGCCAGCCGCTGAAAAGGACCTGACTCACGCTCTAGGCAACAGTCAGAAACAAGCAGTCATGGTCTAAGACGTCAGCTTTTTAATTTAATATTACATTTTATATATATATATATTTTTTTTTTTTTTTTTTTTGTGTATTTGACAGGGATGTGCACATTAATAACATTTCTGTAAATGTTTCGCCAGGGGAGTCTGTTGTCCCTGAGAAACCCACACAAACACTAGAAGAACATGTGAACTCCACCCAGAGAGGATCCAGGCCTGCTGGTACTCAAACCCAGAACTTTCACCTTGCAGGGAAACAGTGCTAACCGCTGTACCGCCATGCTGCTTTATTGTTCATATGTACTGTGATTGTACCGACCCCACAGGTATGGAATCCCCATGAGTTTCTTTGCTTGACTACTTCGACTCCCACGATCTCAGTAAAAAAAAAACAAGTAAAGTAGGTGTGCATATTATTGAATGCTTGTAGAAGTTGAGAACAGAATGAAATGGCTGTACATCCAAAGGATTCTTCACATTTTCCCCTATCGCAGGTAGTCCAAATGGGGGTCTGTGCTGTTGATGAATGTTATTCAATAATTGGAGGGCATGCCACAGCTTAATTTAGGATACAATTTAATGGCAATTGTTTAATAACCATTGTTCTCTAGCTAAATATGTTCATTCGTAAACCCTGTGAAGTCTCACAAAAAAAAAAACCTGACACATTTGTAATTAGTAAAGGAAAAGAAAGTACCTTAAGAAGGCCGAAGCCAACTGTCAAAAACACAAAGGCACAAACAGTAGGCCTACAGCATGAAGTAGGACCCACTTAAAAATTTGAATTCGTTACGAAGGCTAAGCCTCTGCCTGAGCCCGGCATTTGTTTGAAGCGGCTTGCGAATCGAGAGAATAATATCTGATTATTTTTTTATGTGATACTTGGAAGGAAATCATTCAGACCCAGTCAGAAACCCCACTGAGTATTTCAACAGGAAGTTGATCGACTTTAAACAGCAGCAGAAAACCAAGGAAGGGATGGCGTCTGAGCGCACCTCAGAGGACACTGATGTTGTATGATGCCACAGCACATTTGCAAAATTAAAAAATTAGGCACCTACTGTTGGTGAATCTGTGGTCCCTGACCGCTGCTGCTGTGGACATTTGTGAAATTTTGTTTGGAGAAGATCAGGCAAAGTTCGGAAAAGTTTCCAGGAGAATTTTGGAATTGTCAATTCACAAGGGGGCACAGCTAATTGAAAGACTGAAAACTGGTACAGCAAATACATCACAAGTTCGTGAATCGGTTAATGTGGGAAATCAAGTCTGACTTCCAGGTTTTATTCATTATGTTTGGGAAAGTAAAGTTGTTGGAAGTTTTGTTGTTGTTGTCGTTGTTTTTGTTGTTTTTAGTTTGCCAAAAAAGAACAGCGGAGGCGATTATTTTCGAAAGCACTCAGATCGAAAGTTCTCCCGTGAACTGCGTTGGTCTCCGCACAGACAAAGGTAATGACTGTTTTAGAAGGGTTGTATTATGAAAATTAAGCTTTTTCGCACTCAACATTGTGTCGACACGTTGTGCTTCGCGCAGAGAGGCACTCGCGTGAAAATAGCTATGCCCGGATTTGAACGAAGCACTGCTCTCGGTTGTTAAAAATGTGAGCGTTAAAGAAGGGCCTTTCAGCACTTTTGTTTTTCGGCTCTGTGCGCTGAAATGGGTGCTGATCGACCAAAGGGCCGCTTTCTCATTTGGGAGGTACGCTGGGCTCCCCCGCGGCTCCGTCTCACTGCGTGCGTTTGATTTCTGCCCGATCAGCATTCTCAGCCTCGGCCAGACACTTCCAGGGACGCGGCGCGGCATGCTAAACGCGCGCGCAGACGCATCCGACGAGCTGAGACAAGCTCGAACAACAGCGACACGGGGGCCGGGGGGGGGGGGGGGCCGCGTGGCAACATCGTCGAAGAAGGACGAGCGGGGGGGGAAAAAGGTCAGCCGCCGGGATGGAAGGAACGAGGGAGTGGGAAGAGGAGTGGAGCGACGGCAATGTTCTCCCGCGTAACGGACTTCGGTGAGCGGGAGGCCGGCGGCAGCGGACATCGCTCAGACGGTCTGCGCCCGCGTCACTGAGCCCGCCGTTCACGTCTGCGAGCGCCGCGGCGAAATGGAGAACGAGCCAAAAAACAAAAAATCTGACAGGAGCCGGTGTCTCACGGGTCCATTTTTGAATGGAACAGATCCAACAGAAACATGTCCCTCGTTTGAAATGTGTCAGAGGAGGGCGAACTCTTAAGGATTAATCTCAGTAATGATAGGTTTTTTTTTTTTTTTTTTTTTTTTTTTTAGTCAGACTTCCGGAGCTGTGGACGTGACAGGACATCATTCTGGGTGGACCGCGCTATTTCGGCCTTGTGCTCTGAGCTCACACGAAAAAAAAAAAATCGTGAAAGTTATTTTATCATCTGCCACCGCGTATTTATGTGACGCTGGATTTTCGATCAATAGAAACAATGTACAGAGCAAAGCTTGAGGTGAAAGACGAGATGAGAGTGTGTCTGTCAAAGACCTGTCCCCAGGATTAATGACCTGAGCAAGAGTCCCATCACAAAGGTGGGGCTATGCCAGTGCACACAAGCTATTGAGTGAGCTTTAAATGCTTGCTTTGATTTGTAAAACAGTTCTACAAATAGAATTTAAAAAACACAATGCAATAATAATAATAATAATCATAGCAACAATAAAAAAGTAACATTAAGACTGTTTTTGCAAAGCTAAATGAAACATGCTAAGAAGCCCGCTGTGGCATTTCCTGACATTTGATGAAAGATTTGATTTGGATAAAATGTCAAGGGGGGCACTTCAGCCAAACAATTTGTGTTGAATGGGGGAGTCTGCTGACAAAAAAAAAAAAAAAAATGTCTGGAATTTTCTCCTATTGTATCGTACAATGGCAGCAATTTCTAGGTCATAAATTGCCGGGCCAGGCTTTTAGAATTGCATCCACTTTGCTTTTTCTCCGCCGTGTTCTAGAACGGCAATCTTTTTCTCGCCGCGTCTCGAGTGCGAAAGTCTGAATGCCGGGCCCTGTAGGATTTCCGAATGAATCCTTCTCTGCCCTGAAGGTCAACAGTCGTGCGTCCACTCGTGAGCGCCTCTCTCAGACGTTTGGCCCTTGATCAGAAAGGGGCCTCTGCCATCCCGGGGACCTCATTCGTGTTCCTGATTTAGCCTTTGTTATACCCCCCCCCCCCCCCCCCCCCCGCTCGACACTTCATAATTGGCCCGAAAGGTCAGCGCGATGAGAAATCTACTGCACGCACCGCTGAGACGTCAAACCCGCTTTCAGACGGGGTTCGGCCGGTCGTGGTCTCCGGCCACAGGTTAAGGAAATCACGAGTATCCCGGCAGGAAATCACGAGTATCCCGGCGGGAAATCACGAGTATCCCGGCAGGAAATCACGAGTATCCCAGCGGGAAATCACGAGTATCCAGGCAGGAAATCACGAGTATCCAGGCAGGAAATCACGAGTATCCCAGCGGGAAATCACGAGTATCCCGGCAGGAAATCACGAGTATCCCGGCGGGAAATCACGAGTATCCCAGCAGGAAATCACGAGTATCCCAGCAGGAAATCACGAGTATCCCGGCGGGAAATCACGAGTATCCCAGCGGGAAATCACGAGTATCCCGACAGGACTGAGGCTCGGAACGGCAGTGCGTGGACAGGGCTCAGACACGGCTGTAGAAAGAACAAAAAAAAACGAACGCTCGTAAATTGTGTTTTTAAAAGGCATGTCCCATACATGGCTCTTTGACCCACCATAAAAAACCTCTACTGTGAATGAGCAACCGACACGCCCTGCGCTCACGGACATGCCAGTGGCTGCTGTGCAACAAACGTTGCGGCAGCGTTAGTTACACATTGCGGCAGCGTTAGCTTTATGTTACGGTAGCATTAGCGTTAACGTTGCAGCAGCATTAATGATACGTTGCGGCAGCGTTAGCTGTATGTTGCGGCAGCATTAGCGAAGCCTTGTGAGAATGATGGCCAACGAAGTCTCAGAAATGGCTCCTGATGGTGGTTGCTCAGGTAACTGTCAAAACAATGACATCCTTAGATAAATTTCCCTGGATAAGCCTGTCTACTACATTCACTGGTTTTCATTTTTTTGTTGTTTTTTTTTAGGGATTTAGCACGTGAACTGTCATAAGTAAGGCAGTGAGCATATAACATACAGCGGAAAGCTACAGACTAACAGTGTTGGCTCATTCTTCAGGCCTGACACACAGCAGTTCACGTCAGGCCCTAACACAAAATAGAACACTGCTGGCTATTAGAAAAAAACACCTGTGATATGTCACCAGTGCTAAACGGGGGAACCGGCTCTCCGCTGGTGTTTTATGGTCGTATGAATTGATTTTTTTCTGTGCTTTCATCCTGGGGAAACATCTGTGACCCCCCCCCCCCCCTCCTAAAAGGGGCTGGGGACAATAGCAACGTCACTCACTGTGAGCGAGGGTTTGGGCCACACTTGCCCGCTGAAGATATTGCAGCTGAGATGGTTTCTCCTCCTTCTCCTCCTCCTCCTCCTCCTCCTCTTCTGGCTTTTTGTCCAGCCGTGCTGAATGCGTATAAAGGGCATTACTGAAAAGTGTCATGGTAGGCGCTAATTATGGGCTGGAGAGCTATTCACAGCTAAACACACAGCGGCGGAGTGAGTGGAGTGTGCGGGAGGAACACCGGATCGAGGTTTAATGGAAACGTCCATATTTGGTTGGCTAACAGAATAAGAACTCTGACAATGAGTCGGAGCAAACTGAATGGCGCATCGCAGCGTATCGTAAATCGATTTGAGGCCTAGCGATTAACAGTTCTGCGGGTAAAAATGTGAATCAACGTATGAATCGCTCTGCCACTTTGTGAAACCAGCGAGCGAGGAACCAGGTGAGTAGAGGCCAATCTAGACATTTTGAATTGCCGTCTATAACCATATAAACATGAGCTTATGCATATACCTCAATGTGTGAGGAGGAGAAGTGCAGGTTGAATGGATTGCATTGACTGAAATCAAATAGTGTTTCTAAGACCGATTGACTCATTTGCAAGTGAATGTTATTTTTTCTGGACCGAAGGGTCAGTTTTTTTTTGTTTTTTTTCAGTTGTGTATAACATGTTATCGTTTTCATAACTTTTGACTGTTTTTTTGCAGTGTCTACTCTGAAGGACAGTCATCACCAAAGGTCTGTAGCTGCACTGAGAAAGGGTCTAGGGTATAGACAGACATTGCCTGCATATCACAGATATGCCTTTTTCATGGTTATTTTATAATATACATTCAAGGTGAAAATCCGGCGTAGTGTGCCTCTAACATGTGGCCTTGAGACCATGAAAAACTAAAATGAGCAGTCCTTTCCAGACAAACCTTAAGAGTGACTGAGAGGTGCCGTGGGGTTTGTGGAAGCTGGATGTTCTCCAGGACTGTCTGTACCGCTCCAGAAAATGGGGTACAGCCATGGTCGGGAGACACCCTCTGGCTTTCATTTAAGTGTCCCAAATCACCATGGATCTCCTTGCGCTCCATGAAGCACCCTGGAGCATCCTCAATGGGGGTGATCATTAGCCGATGACAAACCCAATTAAGGTCTGTGGAAAGCAGAGTGAATCTGACAGGCTTGCTTTGTCCTTTTGCCAGATCCAATAGCCCAACTTCATCAACACAACCCCCTCCACCCCCCACCCCCCCAACACACGCACACACACATGACACACACAACAAACACACGCTCTATC
This sequence comes from Anguilla anguilla, assembly GCF_013347855.1. Taxonomy (NCBI): domain Eukaryota; kingdom Metazoa; phylum Chordata; class Actinopteri; order Anguilliformes; family Anguillidae; genus Anguilla; species Anguilla anguilla. Next base: position 7,845,838 of record NC_049208.1, on the reverse strand, counting down.
TCTAGCTTTCAAATGCCACCGAGACAATTGAGTAGGTCACTTAAAGCTGGAGAAGAATTCAGTTGATCGATTGGGGTCTATGACAGCGACGATGGACGTGATTCAGTGCGAGAACGGATGGCACCATGTTTGCTTTGGATCGTCAAACAACATGCAAAAGGTTCCAGAGAGCTTTGAATTTACGGCGTCTTGAGTGAGCTGTGGTTTTTTTTTTTTTTCTCCAAACTTTAAAAAAAAAATAAAATGAGCGAATCTCTTTTATCCCTCAAAGGATTATATCTCTTCCTTGAAGTGGTTCCAGGGCATGGAACCTGTTTCACCCGGGTGAAGTTCACGCTTTGAACTGGAGCCGCGTGATATATGAACGACAAGCTGTTTATTTACAAGTGTAACTGAACTGAAAGGACAAGATAAAGATGAGAGAAGAGGAAATAGGTAGAAAGAAAATGAAACAGCCTTTTTGAGTCTGGTCACTAAATCTGTTTTTTTTCCACCCCATAAGATTTGGGATCAATTTTATGGTGGGTAAACATTTCCAAGATTAGCATTTGGGGTCAGACAGTAAAAGGAGTGATCTGTGATCTACTGTTAGGCCTTTACAAAGCAGCACTGTACCAGAATGCCTGTGTTCAGCTTGACTTAGTTCATCTCCAAAGCCTGCTCTTCAAACGGGATCTGTCATTTGTGGTTAGGAAGCTGGGTCGAAGGTCGTGGCACCTTTGTGGTAAAAATTCACTTCTGGTTGACCCGGTTGAATTTCACTGCTGACCTCTGTGTTGTGGCGGCGTGTTGTGTGTCTGAAACGAGCTGCTCTAGTCCCAAGGTGAACTCCAGCCCTCGAGCGCAGGAGCATCGAGCTCTCGAGGCATGCCTGCACGCTCACGTACACCGCTGCGTTTCATCTGTGCTGTCAAGCAATCCTTTTTACACGCCGCCATGGGCCACATAACCCAGAGGCCCCAACTCTGAGCGCGTGTGTGTGTGTGTGTGTGAGTATGTGTGTGTATGTGTGCATACGCGTGTGTGTATGTGAGTGAGTGAGTGAGTGAGTGTGTGCGTGTGTGTGTGGGAGTATGTGTGTGTGTACATGTGTGTATGTGACTGAGTGAGTGAGTGAGTGAGTGAGTGAGTGAGTGTGTACATGTGTGTATGTGTCTGAGTGAGTGAGTAAGTGAGAGAGTGAGTAAATGAGTGAGTGTGTGCGTGTGTGTGTGTACATGTGTGTATGTGACTGAGTGAGTGTGTGTGTGAGTGTGTGAGTGAGTGAGTGAGTAAATGAGTGAGTGTATGTGTGTATGTGTGTGTGGGAGTAGGTGTGTGAATGTGCGTGTGTGCAGTGTGTGGGTGTATATATGTGAGTGTGCGTGGTGTATGTGTGTATGTATATGAGTGTGTGTGTGTGTAGCTTGAGTCTTCAGTACTGAACTGAAGACATTTTAAAAATATCATCTCTTTAAATGTGGTAATGTTTCTTTAATGTCAGATGAAGAAATCCATAAACCTCTGAAACAGGCTTTTCACACCGAACCCTCCACCCTTTTAAGCCAGATGGGGTTCTGATACGGCCCCACATCAAACTGCAGCCTCTTTAATAGGTTGAATTGCTTGGATTAGAGACTGCATCAGCTGTGTTGCCCCAACCTTACACGCTAATTGAAAAGCACCCCTAAAACCTGCAGGACCGGCAGATACACCCTGTGTGAACCCCCCCGCCTGTTTCGCACGGGACGGGACCTCGCCCCTCCTGAGGCCCCCTGCCGCCTCGGCGTTCCCACGGCGTTCCCACAGCGACAGTCACCCTCGGTCTCCGATCAACCCGTCGCACAGCAGTCTGAGCACTCCTGGCGTTCCGCTTAGGCTACGCAACAGCTGGACCTCGGCCAGCCTGCCGCTCACAAAACTGCACTTCAACATGTGCGTCCTTGAGGGGTGGTAGAGCTGCGGTGTGCGTGTGTGTTTGTGTGTGTGTGTGTGTGTGTGGTGGTGTGGGGGGGGGGGGGTCGGGGGAGTGCTAAATGTGCAGCTGGGCATATCCACTCCGGGGCTATTGAGGGTGGGTGAGGAGGAGTGGAGTGGAGTGGGTGGGGGGGGTGGGTGGCGGTTGGGGGAATTTCCCTGGTGCGGTGGGAAAGCGGTGAAGTGAGTCTCCATTGTGTGGAAGTAGGTCAGTGGCTCAATAAGGCCCCTGGACTCAGGGGCAGTCAGGGGGGGACCGCGGCCCAGATGGAGAGGCTCCGCGGCGGCCCCTCGGCTCCGCCCTTCCCCGCTCTCCCCGAGCCGCTCGTTTCGCGCGCTCCGCACACACGCCCCGCCGTACGTGGTAAAAAAAACCGAGAGCAAGAAGCCGCAAATAAATATCAAAGAGCGCCACCCGGAGCCCTCTGAAGCCGGCGGGCGGGATTCGGCTGAACGCGCTCCGGCTACAGGATCCCGGCTGTCGAACACATCCGAACACATCCCCCCCGCGCATCCGCCCGTATTCCCACATAGCTTAGCCTGGCGCCTCATTAAAAGCCGGGCAGGTTGTTGCATTTCGAGAGCCTGCTTATCCCCGGGCCTGCCTGTTCGGCATTCACAAAAAGCCCCTTTTTTTTGCCGTCTCTGACAAAAGTAAAGCGTTACGGTTTAGTCCACAGTCTGGGTTTTTTTTTTTTTTAAATCTCGTTTCGCCGACGCTGGCGTCTCTCGCTTGCGCGTCCGCTGCGCGACGGGCGTCCCAGGCTAACGCGAAGCGTCCTCGCGGCGTTGCTGCCGCGTAATGCTACGAACGCCGACACAACATTGCGCTGACATTGTGAGGACATTTTGTGTTCGCTGGACTCGGTTTGCCGGCGGTGAGAAAGTGGAACCCCCCGCAGCGTTAGTTCGGGGGGCCCCTGATCGCTGCTCCGAAGCACGTTGAGCCTTGGCTGCGCTCCCCCGCCCGGAGAGGAGAGGCGCGGGACGCGCTGCCAGCTCTACCTGGTCGCCGGTGTCACCTTCACAGCATAATCGCACTCAGCGGGGGCTGTAGATATTGTCATCAGCAGAAATAAGCTTTTCTCCTACGCACTGGTTCGTTTAAACCCCGCCCCCCCCCCCCCCCCCCTCCACTTCCCCTGCCACTCCCCAGTCGCCTTTTATGACAGTCTGAAAACAACATTAGTCTCACCGCCTTACCTCACCGGCACCCTCCTCTCTCAGTCACTCACTCCATCTTCTCTCTACTAGAGGCCCCCATCTTGACACACACACACACACACACACACGTAGACGGGCACACACGCACGCACAAACACACACGCATGCACACAAACACACACGTGCGCACGCACACACATACGCACACACCAACAAGCATGCACACACACACACACACACGCACACACACACACACGCACACCTGCATACACACACACAAGCACACACATACATGCACACACACACAAGCACGCACATACACGCACACACACACGTACGCGCACGCACGCACACACACAAGCTATCTGTCACCTTGGTTTGGAAATTGAACTTAAACGACAAAGAAAAAAATACCATTGCCTCATATAAGTGCACTGGGAGCCTGAATGAGACGGTGCCATGGGTAATAAACTTAATATATGCCTACTCATATTTACATTGTCGTGACCATTATGATTCAGGAGCAAGTTGAGACTTAGCATAGAGAAGCGTAAGATTGTCAGTGTAACAATGACCCCTAGTGTTCAGAGTGTGTTACTGCATGAACTCAGTGGCTCAATAGTAAAATAAAGTCCGAGGTGGCCATCGGGGTGTTAGAGCCATAATGAAAGCGGGGAAATAAATGATCACGTCATTGATAATAAGACGAATTAAAATGAGACGGATTACTGCGCCGCGGAAACGCTGAGTATAAATGGGACGTCGCTGTACCCTACAGTCTTGCTGGAAACACAAATTATCCACTGTGTGTAGCGCAATCATATATTGAATTTTATATTGAACATTAAATAAACTTTGTTCCCAGGGACAATTGATCTGATTTTAATGAAGGTAATAACATGCCTCCTGTTTTCAGATGCAGTCCCACAGTGACACCAGAATTGCAAATAAAAGAGGACCAGCGATTAAATTAACTGAACTTTAATCAAAGGCTAAATTTGAACTAAATTATGTTATCCAACAAATCTTGATTTTAAAAAATTCCACATTTTCTAAATTCTGTTTGAACTCTGGTTGCCGTTGTTCCTTAATTGGTTGCGTACATTTTTTAAGCTTTTGAAAGACCCAAGAAATGTATATAATGTATATGTCCTGATAATAGTAATACATCTCAATATCAGTGATTTCCACCTCCTAAAATTTCACTGCCCCTAGGGTAAAATGAGGAATGTCAAAGGGGTGGCAAAGTCTGTATGCCAACCCCCCCCCCCCCCCCCCCTCCCCACTTTTGGACCAGACCTGGGGGGTGGAGTCTGCGCCCTGACTGCAGATGATAGAGGGAGCGCTATGCGGAGGAGAGGAGATGAATAGAACACTCTGGAAAAATTAAGAAGGGGATTCATCACGCCCGCACAGAGGCAGAAAGGAGCTCCAGGACTTGGGAGTGGGGGAGGGTGCGGGGGCTAGAACATGATGAATTAGGTGGAGGTGTAGGTGGAACTTAGAGATATGGGTGACAGAGGTGGCACATAGATATCTAGCTTCCTTTATGTTCCACACAATTCGTTTTGCACTTCCTGTGAAAACTGTTCTTTTGCCAGCTGCGCAGGCACATTTTTAATCAGGTGGGCTCCATTTCATGGACTGTATGCGGGGGATTATGCAATTGCCTTTGGCAGACATCTTGCTCCTGAGAAACTGCATTGGCTGCAAAGGTCAGCAATGGTACACATTTTGCCTTTCATTTCAACATGTTTCTGTTTCCTGGACTTTATCTCCCATTCTTGCACTGTCCTAAAGCTGTCCGGAGGAGCTAATCCTCAGATATGTTACAAAGCATTTTGTGCGAATGGGGAGAAAATATCATCCTGCATGGATATTTCATTTTTTGATAAAGATAATAGCTTGTGTAAAAAAACAAAATAATAATTGGTTTGCTTATGGATTACATTTTTGTTCCTCCTCCTGGAAAATGTTTATCTTAAAGCCTCTGTGTGTTTGAGGCAACATAAAATCAGATCTGCAAAAAGCGAAATTTAAAAAAGTCATTTATCATCACTGAAAAAAAAACAGCTTTGGTAGCTTTGTTTTTTCCAAGACTTGAGACTTGATTACAGTCTATTTCTCTCGGTTGACAGATGTTTGTTTCTTCTCTCACTTTTGCTTGCCAAATGACTCCCCGGAGAATACTTTGTGGGATACCGCAGGGTCACATACCCATCAGTGATGCAGCTTGGCACGTCAGTTAAGAGACAGAGTCAGTTAAAATCTTCCCAGGCAAACTCCGACTCAGCCCTCTAAAAACACCATGAGGGCGACACCCTCTGCCAAGAATGTCAAAAATGCCCAAGGATTTCTTTAATTGATGTTTAATACAGATGAGGGGAAAAAGTACTCCGTGAGAAGACATGCCATCAAACACACCAGCAGGGGAGATGACCATGGCACTGAACGTGTGAATATTATTGTCAGTAAGGCTTCCTAAAACTAGTCATAGCATCGCAGAAAAACTGCCAGTTGGGGGTGATTTTTTAATAAGAACGTGCATGCTTAAATGTCACCATGAGATGATTTTGCCCAGCCACGCAACATTTATCTTGCAATGAACTTAATCCAGCAGCTTGCCTTCTCTAGTTATTGTCTAAGAACATTTATATGTTCAGCTGACACAATTAGCATCCTATAATTAAATCAGTGATGATCACATCGATATGCAATGCGAGTTCACAGTACCCTAGCAAGCACTGTAGGCTCAGAGGCTTAAATGTCCTCCAATCGAAGGAAATGCTGTGCTGAATCATTTTTATATAATATTTAATATATTTATGAAAAACGTTTGCGTTGAACAAACAGACAACTGTATAATTTCAAAATGAAAGTAATACTGGACACTGCCGTTGTACCCTTGAGCAAGGTACTTAACCAGAATTGCTTCAGTATATATCCAGCTGTATAAATGGATACAATGTAAAATGCTACGTAAAAGTTGTGTAAGTCGCTCTGGATAAGAGCGTCTGCTAAATGCCTGTAATGTAATGATACTGAAAGTATTGAAGCTTTCCAGCTGCTCTTACTGTAATTGTATATGGGCGTTATTTTAAGAAGCAATGGGCCTCATTCACAAAACGTGTATGATCACATTTCATCGTACAACGTGTCTAAGGATGTTTCCAAGAACATTTCGGCATTCATCTTTTTTTTTTTTTCTTATTTGAATTTGTTCAAGGTTGTTTCCTGTTATGCTAATCACATGAACACGATTGCACATAAAATTTACAAACAGTCAGCATTCATTATCTCATACACTCATATGCTCACAATCAAAGGTCAGTACATGTGTCACGATTCCCATTTTGGTTTTCCATAGGAGATTTTTAAAGAACACAAGCAAGAATAATTTAATAAAAGTTTTGTGAATGAGGCCCAATGTTTTGATTTTTTGAAAAGTGTCTTTGGGTGAGTGATGATGAAGTAGGGTCCCATGGACTGAAGAACTCTCCACCGCTGTCAAGTGCTCTGATTGGGCTGTGCTGGGACTCGACTAGCTCTTCATAGGATTCGTTTGATTGAGATATTAACTGAACAGTCATCAGATTTTTATTTGTATTATTTACCTTGACAGGTAACTTTGAGAGAGGAATTTGGTTCCAGGAGAATTTACTGAACAATCAAGTAAGATTCATTTAGAAAACAATCCGACCTATTTCAGAGAAACAACAGTGATAAAACCAGCTCACATTCAATATCATTTTTTTGAAATTGCTGTTCATCATCTAATGCTGTCAACTGGAAATGTCACGACTCATTTCATGCATTTGAGGATTTTTGCTTCCAAACCTCATTTATACTACAGTGTGTGTGTGTATATATATATATATATATATATATATCAAGAGTGTTTTGAAATACTATATGGAGGGAAGTAAGTATGTCAGTTTTCTTTCATTTGCTCCAAACAACATGGCAAAATGATGTACGTGCCCCTAATTAACACGTTAAGTAATCAAAATGTGAAATTCTATAAATAAACAATACACAACCTAGTATTACCCCTCTGTGGCTTTATCACCCAAACTTGTCACTGATTATGCTGACTTCTTGAGTATTGAAAAGGCGATTTACATTTTCCATTTATGAGCAATATTTCGCCTGAGCAGAAATAAACTTATTTTCTTATTTCGTAGTGTGTTGAAAGAAGCATAGTAGTTTGTTTTTGGGAATATGTCTTTCCAGAATGCGGATATTGACGCGTTGGTTTTCATGTTGGCCGTATACAGTTCTGTGGGCCGCGCAACCTAACGATTGGAGCGTGCTTGGCAAATAGGCTACGTTTTCCAGTAACTTGTTTGGGGATTACGGATAAACATGGCAACCCTGCGGCAGACAACACCGAAACTTCTTGTCGGCTGATACTGAATGCCACGCCTATGCTTCGATCACACACAAACATCATAGCGGGCTATTACGCTGATAGCTAAAAATGGCTAGCATAGCAGTCAGTAATGTACAGTTTAGTGGTCTATGATGTCTCCGGGTGTTAAATTTATAATCTTGAGAGAATGTCGCGGGTAAATGCAGACCAGGAACATGCAGCTCTGACTGAGGTATGGAGTACATAGATAGCAAATTCCACTGTATAAACGCTCGCTGGTATTAGCCATATCACCGCTAGCTGATATTAGGTGTCCATGTTACTGTTTATTTTGCAGTACTTTATCGAGCGTTTGTCAAGTATAGTGATATTGCGGAGGGCCAGAGTTGCAAATGAACTGTCACGCATGTCGTCCATGGAATTGGACAGAAAGCCAAGTCAGGCACATGCTAGTCATCTAATCTAGCAAAGCTAGCTACCTGTCGTCTAAATTACGCAATAGGTCGTGTGAACAAGAGTGGATTTTTACAGAAAACCAGTTAATTAAAACTGACTAGGTATGACGACTATTAAGCGAAGTCTTAACTAAGATTGAGTCAGTTTTGTAACGTGCCTGCTAATTTGTAGGTAACTCGCTAACAACAGTGACAACACTCAACAGTCTAGCTAGATAAAATAACAGTTCGTAATTTCCCGGTAGACTTTACCGAGCAGGCTTTGCTAGCTAGGTGGCTGGCTTTATCAACAACTATTTTTGCTAACGTTAGCTATATTTCACATGCAACGGATTGTCCGAGTTTTAGTTGGTAACTTCGTACAGTTTGCCACGTAAAGCAAATTTAATTAACTTGCTAATCGTCGTAAGAAGCGACGAATGTTCACAACCACAATGTTATAAGCAAGCTCGCTTAGCTAGTACGTTAAGTTTATGTTTTAGGAATGGTTTGTTGGCCGTAAATGCTTGGCTAACTAATGCTACTTAACTAGGCTAGGTAGTTGTGTCCCATTTGCCTGTTGTTTTTAAAACTGCAGTCCCGGCGGGGGGGGGCCCTATGTGTGATGATTTTCGTTTTAACCACAATTGCAGTTACAGAATTTTTAACAAGCAGTTATTTTATCTTAATTGCGCTGTCCATGTTTTGTGGGATTATTTACTCTCTTAAACCACATTATGTTACAAACAATGCATTGTGCTATATTACATTACCTCAAAAAAGTTATAAGTAAATAAATAAATAAAATAACTGATTCAATTAAAGGCTTAGGCGAATAGGCTCCTAATTGGTGAAATTGTGGACACATGGCCGTTAAAACGAACCATTTGGTAGATAATGAAGAGTGTATTCGAAGACAAAGAAAATGATAACGAGTCAACTCTGCATATTAATATCACAATGTTTTTTTTTTTTTTTTAATTAACTGATCAAATTAAGGACTGAGGTGAATCAATAGGCTTCTTATTGATTTGTAAATAACAACGAGCCAAACCTGCATTGTGTTAATCTAAGACAGTGCAGGTTTTGCTATTTATCATTTCAAATCATTTTAAAGATTTGATTTGATCATTTGCAAAGCAATGTGCAATGTAGCACAATGTGGATATGCTATTTATGACATAATGTGGCATAGGAGGGTTAATAATCCCTCAAAACACAAAAAGCGTAATTAAGCAAAATTAACAGCTTGTTAAAATTCTTGGATAGCAAATGTGGTTGGAACGAAAATCGGAATACACAGGGGTGTCCCCTGGACCGAATTTGAGAGCTGCAATTTGAAGCGCACTCAAAATCGTTCATTAATCAATGCTTTCGTTAATTTGTCAAGTAGAGTAGAAGCACTCCGTTCTGGAACTTTCAATGAACATAAGGGTTGCTTATTATCTAGCAAGGTAACATTGCATGTCGGTTGTATAATGTATCGCTTCAATGGTTTTATTTGTTAAACTTGAACTAAAGTCATTAGACCATGCCTGTGTATACTGGAATTCTGGTTGGCTCATTGGAAAACATTGTCCCTGAACTCAGGCAGAACCGAGCTCACCCCAAAGTCACAGGGACGCGTTTTTGTCCTGGTGTGAACCAAAAATAAGCCCCATGCAATCCATTATGTGGGGCCAAAATCTGAACGATTTACAAATTATGCAAATCATTCGCGCTGGAAAAAAAATAAAATCACCCTGGTTATCTGTGCATGCATGCACAGGTTTTGTGATTACACCACAGTTTGCAGAGACAGCATGCCCGGCCGGTTTTACGTTACAGTGTGACCGTATCTCTGTGTTTCTCTTGCTTGCAGTGCGGATATGTCCACCCCACAGAGGCACTGAATGATGTCAGGGCTGTGACCGCAGTTTTCAGGGACCTGGACCTGTATGTGGACTTCTACTGTGAGTACACAGCGAGGGCTCCAGTGCAGACCAGAGCATATAGGCTATAGTTTCCGTAGTTTTTAGATTTCTACGTGTTCACCCATGGTGACACACCGTTCAGCTTACTCATGATAGTAATATGAGTATTATTATTTCGGGCGGCAGTGTAGTATAATGGCTAAGGAGCTGGTCTTGCAACCTAAAATCACAGGATCAGTTCCCAGGTGGGACACTGCTTTGCTGTTCTCTTAAGCAAGGTACTTAACCTGCATTGCTTCTGTGTATCTCCAGCTGTATAAATGGATGCAGTGTAAATGCTATGTAAAAAGTTGCACTGGATAACTGGATAAGAGTGTGCTAGATGCCTGTAATGTAGTAATGATTACAGTTCTTACACAGGGGTCCACAACCTCGGTCCCGGAGGGCCGAACTGCGTGCTGTTTTGTATTCCTACCAGTTACCTTAGTTCTAGTTTTGTGACAGCCCTGTAAACCTTGCTGGGTTTACTCCTGTACTTGAGCACGGTGAAATATTTTAGCCATACTTGCAGTCTATGGCTGTAGCTAGTGCATGGACAAATGTTAGATATGAAACAGTTAAAAGCAGAAGTTCACACGAAGTCTTGAAAAGCTGACTTAACATTTTGTGGACCACAAACCAGACCTGGACCTGGCGATCACTGTACGAACACAGCTGCAAATAGCTGTGTGACTTTTAATAGCATTGCCACCGCTAATATTATTCTGTGACTAAGCATTGGACTACTTACAAAAGGTTTACTAAAATAAAATGTATATGTGTACACTTTTTTTGTAGGCTACAGCGATGGAAACAAAAAGAAGCTGGTGAATTTGGCCGGCACCATTCCCATTTGGTATGAAGGTAAATGTCAGACTGGTAGAGTACTGCGTCATTTGTTCTGCAGATGCCCTAAACGTGTGAGATTTAAAGGTTTAGTGTATCATACATCAGAGAAGTGTATCATGTTCAGAAGTTCTAACTCTACTGCCATCGACTGATGGTGTTCTAATGTAATGTTGAGTGCAAGCATGGCCAAGCATTACAGTACTGAACAATGTTAGTTCTGTGCCTTAAAATATTGCCTGTGTGTGTGTGTGTGTGTGTGTGTGTGTGTGTGTATGTGTGTTTTGGAAACCCCAGGTAATGTGTACGACATCCCAATATGCATTTGGCTTCACGACACGCACCCTCAGAGTCCCCCCAAGTGCTCTTTGCGGCCCTCGGTCGCCATGGTGATCAACCCCAAGTGCAGCTGCGTGGACGCGAGGGGCCACGTTCACCTGCCGATCCTCAGCGCCTGGCAGCCGGTGAGCCGCCGCTGCCCGCGATCCCTCCAGAGCTAACGCGGAACGTTCTCACAGTGTTGCCTGAACGTTTGCTCAATGTTGCAACGTCGTCGCTGCGTGGCGGCAACTCTGTGAGAACGTTTTGTGCCAGCTTGGACGCCTTTGTCTTCCTTCACTGTCATTTTAATGTGTTGCTCCGTCATGCGGTGTGCTGTCAATGTCAAACTCTGGCTGAACACTCAGACTGAGTGCGCTAAGGCTAATCAAAAATGTTCAGCAGAGTCTTACTGTATTAGTAGATGCCCTTATCCAGAGCAACTCACGTGGTGATGCTGTTTGATTTTCTTCTCGCGATTAGCCGTTTGTACGGTTGGATGTTTTGAGACGTAATTCACGTTCTGAACCTCAAACCCCAAAGGGTAGTTATTTAAGGAATTATCTTCATGTCTGGGACTCAGACCAGCAGAGGACGTGTTGCAATTCTGACCACATTGCAGTGCATGTGACGTCTCAGGAAGTCACATGACCTAGAAACGTGTGAGGTTGTTCCCTAAATAAATAAGTGTTAAAAGCACAGAGCACTACATTATTTTTGGCAACCAAATTTTGCTCACCTAACCCTGTACCTGGAGATCTACCATCCTGTAGTTTTTCACTCAAACCCTGAAAAAAAGCGCACCTCATTCAACAACTAGAGATCTGGTTGAGCAGCTAACTAGTAGAATCAGGTGTGCCCAATTAGGTTTGGAGTGAAAACCTACAGGATGGTAGATATCCAGGAACAGGGTTGGGCAGCCCAGCTCTAGCTGTTGAATGAGGTGTGTTGTGTTAGGGTTGGAGTGAAAACCTTCAGGACAGTAGATCTCCTGGAACGGGGCTGTCTTCAGTGATAAATTTTGTTGTTACCATGGAAATACATGTATTTTCTGCCTCTGATTTTCATTGCCAGGGACAGTCCAACCTTTCTACTGTGTTGAAGGAGATGAGTGCAGCCTTTCAGCGGGAGACCCCCCTGTTTGCCATGTGCCCACAGACCCCACCCCCTGCCCAGCACCCGCAGTCTCCTTTCCTACCAGGTGAGGACAGTGGTCTGATATGCACACTCGGCATTCAACACCAGTGCATTCGCTAGCCCTGAACATACAGTTCAGAAATGCCACAGTCTGGGCCTGTGCTTTGCTAGTGTGTAGCCCCTTGGATTCTGAGGTATATGCGCAAGGAAACATTCCCACTGATAATGTGCTATCTGGAATGCGCAAAGGGGAATGAACTTTACTGGAGTTTCAGGCAGCCACTGTCACAGATACGGAATTGTGTTTGAAATTCAGTGCCGTCTTTAACGGCCAGAGTCAGTCGAGTGGACCTGTTGTGGTGTTTGATTTGTGCGCTTGATGTGGACGCGCTGATGATCGAGGCATTTGTCTGTTCCGCCTAGGCCACCACAACCCTGCGCAGTCTCTCAACCGCTACTTCCCCAGTCCCAGGTAAGTCCATCACCACATGGTGTAACCCCCCCCCCCCCACCCCCCCCGAGATGGTGCAGGATGCCAGTGCGGTCTCCGTGCTGTTTACCCACAGACCCACTCCCCTCCCTGACTGATTTGAGCCAGCCTCAGGCTTGGAGCTGTTTCATTTCCTCCCGCAGAGCAGTGCTAAAGTATGATGCAGACGTTCAGGATACGGAGGATCTTCTCTGTACCTCTGACTGCGTCGCGGTGTGTGAAGCGTGCGGGGAAACGCAGCCGTCGATTTAGCCGCAGGACGCGGTACGCGTCCGACCCCGCGTCTGCTTGCGTTTGGCGTGTGAGCTCAGCTTGAACGGCGCCTGTGCTTTTTGTCCCTCCCAGCCAGCCGTACCCGCGGAGCCCCTCTGCTCAGCACGTGTTAGCCGCCAGTTCCACGGCCTCCCCCGTTTCCTCTCTGCAGGGAGCCGGCGATAACAGTGAGTGTTCTTCTTCTGATTTCAACTACTATCCTGAATCACCTGATTTCTGCCACTATCCTGAATCACCTGATTTCTGCCACTATCCTGAATCACCTGATTTCTTCCACTATCCTGAATCACCTGATTTCTGCCACTATCCTGAATCACCTGATTTCTGCCACTATCCTGAATCACCTGATTTCTGCCACTATCCTGAATCACCTGATTTCTACTACTGACATGAATGGCCTGATTTCAACTAATACCCTGAATGAATTGATTACTACTACTGCTGCCCTGAACGACCTGGTTTCTACTGCTACCTTGAATGACCGTCATGACTCTCGTTGGCCAGTTGTACTATGTTTGAATTACGTCTAAGAGGGGGTGTGTTACTTTCAGTTACTTTAATATTTAAGAAGCCTGTGCACCCCGTGATCTAAGGTTTATAGCTGCAGGAGGCAACTTCCTCAACCGGTGCAATGTTGTGAAAAATATTTTGAAAATCGTAACACTTGTCGGCCCTGCCCACAGAGAAAGAGACACACTTTGATCGGTTCATGTCTTGAACAACTTTGTGCTGAATACAAAAATACCTACTGCAGCTTTAAATAGTCTTTCGCCAGCAGTGCTGCAGTGGAACTGCAGTTGTCAGCGTGCAGGCAAGGTCTGTGCAGAGGGGCCTGTGTTCACACACTTTCAGTGAGGAATACGAATATCAGTTAATGAAGAGTTGTTGTTTTTTTATCTTGGTTTTTAAGGTCTTTTAAGTTCTCCTTTTTTTTTACTTCTTTAATGTCGCTGTGTTTAGTGTTGGTTTTTGAACGCGATCGGGGGCAGGGACGCCCCTGCATTTAGGTACCTGGCGAGACTGCCCTTTTACGCGAAGGTTTCCAGTCTGACTGCCCAGCGTGCGGTCCGTGCGCGTGTGTGTGAGACCGCAGTGCAGGCCCTCCAGGGGGGGCGCGTGGGTCTGAGGTCTGCTCTTTGGCGCCGTGACGCGCGCCGCGGTCGCTAATGGAACCCCGACCGCGCGCCGCCCGCCCGGCCGCGCATTAGCGGCTCCTTCGCTCGATCGGATGCGTGCGCGGTCGCCGGGACCGTGACCGATATGTCCACGCGGCTCAGTGGGGGGGGGGGGGGGGGGGCGGTGGGCTGGTGGGTGGTGAGGGCTACAGAGAGAAAAGGTGCGGGTGTTTGGGGACACGCCAGTCTGGACACACACGCGCCCGTACCTACCTACACACACACACGCACACACACATGTTTTGCTCTCCCCACTCCACAGAATATGCAAGCAATGAGAACTGGACATTCCAAGTGTGTAGAAAAAATGAATATTATAAAATAAAAAATGACTTCACAATAATGTTTTATTTGTTGTAAAAAGATGTTATGAAAAGATGAATATGTGAGATATTTTACTTTAAATATTCCTTACTTAGATTGTGAGTGGAAAACATAATGTTGCCGTTTAGATAGTAATGTAGTCTATCGGTGTGGAGATGTGTTTGTTCAGTATTTGGTGTAATGGAAATTATGAATGCGTTTTGTTTTTTTGCCTGTGGGGCAGGTGTAGGCCTAGGTGTACCGGTCTTTCGGTGATGTCATGAAACTCTGTCAGAACTCCTTATCAGCATGATGTCAGCAAACTGAAGGAGAAACAGGACAGTCGGGATTACAGGAAACGCATGCACACACACACGCACACAGACACACACACACGCGCGCAGGCGCACACAGACACGCGCGCACAGGCCCACACACACATTTTTTCAGCATTCCGTTTGCCCAGTTGGCCGCTTCCCCAGGAAAGGCAGAGTCACTTTCGCTTTCGAATTCCCTGCTCAATTTTGTTATTGCGTTCCAGCCCCGCCCACTGCCGCCGCCACCAAACTCAGCCACCCGGATCCCAGCACTGAACGGAGGGTGCGGAGGTCCTACACGGAGGAGCTGCTGGATTTGGGGATCACTTTCGAGGCTCCGAGCAGTCGGGCCTTTCCCCCCACCAACCCCTTCGCCCAGACACCCCCAGGTAAGACCTGCCGACGGCTCTCCCTTTCTGCTTGCGACCCACTGGAGGTGCTGGCGTTAAAAATCCACGTCTAGTCTAGTCAGGACAAACACAATTAGCTTGTGCGAATTTGTAATTACATTACATTACAGACATTTAGCAGACACTCTTATCCAGAGCGACTTACACAACTTTTACATAGCATTTTTTACATTGTATCCATTTATACAGCTAGATATATACTGAAGCAATTTCGGTTAAGTACCTTGCTCAAGGGTACAACGGCAGTGTCCTACCCGGGAATCGAACCTGCGACCTTTCGGTTACAAGCCCAGTTCCTTACCCACTGTGCTACACTCCGTAATGTTATAATTTAATAGTAAACATCAGGTAGATAATGTATGTCAGTATGAATTTGATTACGTAGAACTTCTTAGCAAGGAAAGTATATGCGGGAGAGGGTCAGACAGCAGGCGTAGAGGGATTCATGTTGAAAAGATCAAATGCTAATTTTCCATGCACATTTTTAAAATTGTTTTCTGGTCACATGTATATTGTTATGAGGGCTTCAGTGGGCATTATGTTTTTAAAAAGTTGTTTCACCAAAATACAGTATTTAAGTGATTTGAGATATTATTATGCCCCTAAATTATTTTTCCAGTTCCGTAAATCAAGTCATCAATCAGTCTTCTCGTTTTTCAATAATAAACTTGTTTGCATGTTTATTTTTAGTGCTACTATCTTCTCATTTTTCAATAATAAACTTGTTTGCATGTTTATTTTTAGTGCTACTATCCTTAGAAACTTTTTATTCCCCAGCTACAGTCCCAGGTGTCACTTCCTCAAACACTGTGGACATAGAAAACATCTTCACGAACCTGCAGCTTCAGAGAATCACTAACGAACTCAACGAACTCAACTCTAATAACAAAGGTGAGTCTTTAATCTTTTAATTATGAGACGTACGACAACACGAGACATGGCATTTCCCCAGTTTTATAAAAAAAAAAACTGAGTTATTTTAACAGCCTTGCTTGTTGTGAAGCACGGCGTCATGAATTGAATTGGAAAAAGATGGTTGGTGTTAAATGTCGCCAGTAGGGGGAGCACTGTGTCTCCTTACTGTTTTGGCTAGAATGTGACGTGCCTTGTTTTGCATGTATTGTACCTTGACAAATTTTTCCACTCAGTTAAAGGAGTTAATAATGCCTTGGGTTTAGTTAAATCATTTTCCACTTTTTTTTTTTTTTTGGGGGGGGGGGGGGGGGGGGGGGGGGTGTTGAAATAATCTGGTGCAAATTTTTTTTTTTTCTTTCTTTGACTGAAGGGAAGTTTATATAAAGAGTACCTTAAAAGGAAACGCCTACGTGCTTTACAGACCTCTTGCAGCGGAAAATTGATTTCAGCTCCACAGAGGCGGCGCAAATGCCAAACGCGAGTGGGCTGAGCGACGGCGGCCCCCGCCCTCCGGAAGGCGCCCCCGGCCGCGTGCAGGACAGCGCGGGGGGCGGGGGCCCGGTGGACGACGGTCAGGTCGTCGTGGTGACCCAGCTTCCTTGGGGGACCCCCCCCGGCACGATGAGGAACAAACTGACCCTTTACTTCCAGCGTCGGCGCCACGGGGGGGGCGAGGTCCTGCGCGTGCTCTACCCCGCCCCAGAACCCGACCGGGCCTGCGTCGTCTTCCGCGACCCCAGAGGTACCGGAGTGCAGAACCGGCCAATCGGGGGAGGAGAGCAGCCCTTATTCTGCCAATCAGGACACGAGAACAGCCATTATTCTGCCAATCAGAACAGGAGAACAGCCCTTACTCATGAATAAAGCATTCATGGTTCCAGAGATTCATTCTCAAATCACCCTCTATAAAATGCTTTATGAAATAATTTCAAATGTTAATACTTTTTGGGAGTGGAAATATCTTTTTTTGTTTTTCTTTTTTGTCCAAAATCTCACTTAATTCATTTTCTTTGTGATCTCTGTTAAATGAGAATGACCCTCACATAATAAGTGGCGTTGTTCACTTATTATTTATTTTTATTTATTGAGTTATTTATTTTTTAAGAACAGTGCATTCTGTCACTGATTTGTATCTATATCGTGTGCAAGCTTGTATTTGTTGGTGGTGGTTTTTTTTATGTTTTTATTTTTTTTTCCGCTTTGGTTTTAATTGAGGATTTTTGCTACGGAGAGAGTAATTGTGGTCATCTTGGTGTCCTGCAGTATCTCAAAGTTCTGTGACTGGAGGCCTCGGGACAAAGCTGAGGCTTCGTTGCGGCTAACGTTAGTCCAGACTTTCACACGGGAACTGGATAAGGAAGGGTGTCCTGGAAACTGACTGTTTGTCATATTTCTGTGTGCAGCCGGGGTACCCTTATTCGTCCTTCGTCCGTGTGATTTCAGCGATTCAAATTTTTTAGTAGCTTTCTGATCGGTGAACGGTGTCAGAGTGTGGTGCAGGGCTACAAGAAAAGCCTGTATACACAGAGACTGAACACTCCTGTGTTAAGTCATTGATTCATTGAGCCGATTAAGGTTCTGGTGTGTTGATTAACGAGTGCTTTGAGAAAGTCCTGCATCGACCTGTTGGCGCTGGCGGAAGTCTGGAAGGACTACCCTCGCTGATCGCTGATCTTGTAGTAAACGGTCTCATTTTTTAATTGGGTGCAACGTAGGAACATGATGTACCTTCTACATTAACGTCTGGGACAGCAATATATTTTTTCTTGATTTGGCTGCGTACTCGATTTTAGTTCGGGTAATCCAACAATTCGCACGTAGTTAAAGTGCGGATTCCCAGCTATACACTACGCTTTCACCATGGAGAAACCACAGCACTTTCTTACTGGACCCTCCTTGCACATAGGTTCCTGAAGATACTTTATCTTTCTTTAAAGTCAAAATTATAACACATTCTATTAATATTTTTGAATCGGTTGCAAAAAGAAGTCTATGATTCCAAGGTATGGTGAACACCATATCTAAACAAGATCTCTCGCTATCGATAGGCAACTCAACTGGCTTCACTATTTCACTATTTCATTAATGGACGTTAGCTAAGTAGCTAGTTAGCAATCAGTAAGCCTTTAGCACGTCATTCAAGGTTAGCTACTTATTACTAGCCATTGAGCTGTAATCTAGAAACTCATTCGTTAGCAGGAAAACTTGCAACTGTTGTAACCAAAATACTGTAGACTATTAATATACTCACTAGCTAGCTTCCTACAACATGAACACCATTTCACATCATCAATTGCGCTGTTTTTCTGTCCTTCAAAATGATCGTACATGTGTTACTAGTCGTTTAAGATTAATACCGCCATTGTCTGCACGGCTCCACCACTCATGCACGTTTCAACCATGGATTTATACCGCCACCTGCTGTACACCGCCACTCATAACGATGGGGAGTCAGCGAGCAAGCCGGTCACTCCAGTAAGAGACATTCCCTGGCTCGCTGGCACTCAGGGTCCGGCAAAAATATGTTTTTGTCCGGAACGTTATGGAGGTCATGTAGGAGGGCACAATTATTATGTTTTTGGTATGTTAACCAACTCTCTCTATGAGTATGACCATCTTGATGTCCTTCAATCTCTCGAGAGCAGCTTTCTCTCTGATCTGGGTGGATGAGTCCAGCTATGTCTGCAATGACTCTGGGTCCTGGCCACCCAGCTTGGAGCTATTTATTAATTAATTAATTTTTTTTTAACCATAAATCCCTTCTTGCCAGTCTCTCACTTGAGTATGATATATGTACAGAAATAATTTGGAAATGTATTTCCCTACTTTCCGTGTAAGTGGCACCATCTCTCTCTCTCCCCCCCCCCCCGCCCCAGATGCTGAGCGGGTCCTGTCCCAAACGGGCCATGTCATCACTGTGAACGAGCAGCAGTTCCCTGTGCAGGTGCAGAGGGTGGAGCGCACTCTCGCTCAGGTGAGTTCTGAAGCTCTGTCCTGAGGGGAGG